>NW_019731264.1:2239816-2382259 GCF_002891405.2 Cryptotermes secundus | reverse complement strand
TAATCGCTCCCCACTGCTCCCATTGGTCCGTTCTCCCTAACCACCCCCCCCCTGCCTACTTCGTATATAAGCAGCGCCTTTCACATCCTATCACCACAGCTACTGCTCTCCGCATTCCAAGCCATTCAACTGCTCTGAAGATGGAGGCGCTACGTTCCTCCGAAACGTCGGCCAAAACGAAGAATACACGGTGCCTAAACCCAGAAGACGACTTTTTTCAGTTATTATATTGTTGCATCACGTAGTTGTTGTACGAACAGCGTAGAGAACACCTCTTCCCCGTTACTCCATTGGTGCGCGTTACGAAACTGTTGCGGCCATTACCTAGCAACGGACGTTATTTATACAGTTATTACTTAGCAACGGGTCAGCATGCTACAATATCTTATTATTTATCTAAAGTTATTCTAAAAAACATTAGATCACGTCATTATCTCTTATGATTTTATTGAAATTAACTAAAGAGTGTCATATGTTAAGGTTCTCTTTAATATGCCGTTCATTCTCTGAAACGCGCCTAACTAAAAATACTCCACATTCAGTTAAATATAGTATATATAAACAATAACATTTTATTGATCGAAAATATTAAGATGCATCCTGGGTAAAATCGAACGTCGGTGGACATCTAGTAGACAACACGGCCTCAATTCGTGGAGCTGGTATTATTCACTTCTTTATGTTTCTTTATGTTTATTTTAGATTTATAAATTGTATTTCTTTCTATTGGTTGGTCACGGTAGCCGAGCGGTCTAAGGCATGCACTGTCTTCGCTCGCTCGGAAGTCGGGTTCGTGGGTTCGAATCCCACTCAGGGCATGGATGTTTGTGTGCGTTTTTCTGTGTTTGTGTACAGGTAGAGGCCTTGCGACGAGCTGATCACCCGCCCAAGGAGTCCTACCGTATGTCTAAGATCTAGTAAACCAAAGTGAACGGAGAGTTTCATGGAGGTAGGCCTAGGCCCAAACGAGGGCTGTAGCGCCAATGAAAAAAAAATCTATTACTCAGTTTTCTCGTCTGTAGACATTATTATGCTTAACCTGTTATTCCATGGCTTCTCGAACTGTGGACCGCCACCCACTCTAAAGTGAACCTCTTACTTCTGCAGAGGCTTATCCCCGTGCGATTTTGGCATGTAGGTCCTATGATTTATTACAGGTTCTTTTGGAAAATGTAGCTGTAGCCGGCGAAATATTTTGTAAATTTCTTCGTGATTGTACAGGAATTACGGCTAGAGGGCCGGGGTTCGATTCCTGGAAGTGGACAGGTCCGCGGCCGAACTAATCTTCTAGCCATTGGATACTAGGCACAATTTCGCCGGGTGTAAAATGGCCGAGGCGTTAAGCTGACCTCCATCTAGTGCAGATGTGAAGAATGGTGGAGCTATATATCCACTCCCCAATAGTGTTTAATCAGCTTTGGCCTTTACTGTGTGTGTACATAGGCTGTAAAGTTATTTACGTTCATGCTGCCACCGTACAGTGTGATAGTGCGTTGCAACAACGTGTAGAACTGCATTTTTCCCTGAGCAGCAAATACGAATGCAGGGGTCCTGTCAATTTATGTATTATTCTAGAGGGCCCTTGTATCACAGAGTTTTACAACCCCCAGTCTTACGCTGTTATCTATACCGTAGTTAGGAAGTCAATGTATGTGTGTGTTTTGCCAGGGAGGTTCACCTGCGCAGGCGCCAAAATATCACAGTGTCCGTATGCCGTCATGTATGAAATAAGTCTCGCCTGTTTATACGTTCGTGTTGACGTTCAAAGCCGAATGCTATAAACTTAACAATATTGAATCAGCAATAACAATATTTTGTGCACAGAGATTTCCAGGTGGAAATTATACAGCGTATTACCTTAGGACTGACTTCCATCCCCACGTTTTCTGCTCGTAATGCCATATTTGCATAATATAAAATTTATACTACAACAAATTCAATTTAGTTTATGAGCTAGCCTGTTGTTGTGCTCATATATTTATATTGTCAAAATATGGAACTCCATTCGCGTCAGAATTTTGTTGCTTTCAGCTATAAATATAGTACGCATTATTTTTACCACCAATATCATCATTGTCGTCATATTTTTGGAAGAACTTGTTACTTAAGTATGTATTCCCTCTGCCTAGGATTTGTCATGTACAAATATTAAGTTCAGCATACTCGCCGCCAAATTTTACTTTAGACTAATTAACAACGTTTGATCCTCAGTGTATAACAGCTTACACACTTAGAATAAATAGTTAATCGGATATCACGATCAAACTTACAGTGAAATTTTGATTTCCAAATGCCATCATTTGGTTGCTTCACAATTCACAAATAGATTACCTCAACACAGTTGTATATTTGTCACAGTAATTTATGATACATAATATGAGGGCCCTGTGTTGTATTACGCGAACCCCATTCACAAGTTTGTACGCTTCATGTTCTTGTTACAGGATACAGGAAACTGTTACCGCAGAGACATCTAGCTGAAACGCTTTGCGACAACGCTCGGATCCTTGAGAGTGCAGAAATCAAACTTGGCCTGTCCTGCAGGATGTTCTCTTCGAGGTTTTCCTCACCTCTTCAATGGAAACACCAGGTAAGATAGACTTTTCGAGTAGCCCCAAATTCTCTGTAGTGCGTCAGATTTAACCCATGTATTAAATTACACTTTATCCCATTACAGACCACAGTTCCTCTGCGTATTCACCCGCCTCGTATTTATCGTCTTCTTTTCGTGCGTTATTTAATTCTTAGGGTGGGGTGAGTTGCGTGGGCAAATGTAACGCCGGCCGCTATTGGGCCTATTGCTCCAGCCCCGAACAGTGACAACAAATGATGGTGGAGTAACCTGAGGAATGAAAATTGGAAGGGAAAGCCAAAGTACTCAAAGGGAAACCTGCCCCAGTGTCACTTTCTCTACTACAAATCCCACATGACTTGGTATCGAAGACGGGCCTCCGCTGTGGGAAGGCAGTGACTAACTGCGGGTGTTGTGACATAGCTTTTTCATAGGTTTTACGATATTGCCCACATTGAGACTACATGGCAGAGAACGGAAGGATGTTTGATGAACTGGAAAGGATTTGAGAGGATGCGACCGTAGCCTATTCGAGGTATTATGGACGAATTTGCCTGTAGGATCTGAGAAATATCTTAAAAAGAACCTTAGGATACCTGGTGTCCCGCGCGAGTTTTGAACCGATCACCTCCCGAACATAGGTGTAGGAGCTACCGCTGCAACAACCTGATCGGTTCTTTCGTATGATGAAGTTTCATATACTGATTCATGTTGGTAAAAGTAAGTAAAGCTATCCCTGTAACAGTCCCTGAAGGCCCATAGGGTTGTGAGACGTTGAGGGTCCCACATTATCTAGATAATCGGCTCAAAGATGGCGGTAAGGTTGTCAGCCTTACACGCCGGCCGCACTCTACTCCTCAGAAAAATTATTTCATTAATTCCTGGTACTCATTTCTGTTAGAAGTTGAGTCGACGCCAGGCCCATAGTGCGGCTGGAAGGATTAGGTCAATTGAAAAAAATCCAATGACCTCATCGGGACTTGAACCCTCGACCTTCCGGCTTGTAGCATAGTGCCTCAACCAACTACGCTACCGCGCGTAAATATGCAGGTGGAACAGACTTCAATGAATAAGTTTCTTTGGTGTCCTAGCGTTACCGTCCACACATTTTATTAAACAAAAGAGTGAAAAGAAGGTGCCTGTCTGCCCTTCCGAATCTTCGAACTCAGAAATTCAACGATGCTGAATTAGATTTGGCCTGGAAAGTGTACACTGAGAGATGTTGGGCGAATTTAATTTTGGCCCGTTTTGATCAGCTATGAATGCGATAATTATCACTCAAAGCGGCTAATAATGCCTATCAAAATTATTGTATGCGCTCTGTACCTTATATTTGAAATGACAGTATTTATGGTTTAATTACGTCAGGCAATAATGACGCTGTTTAAAACACAGAATGCAGAGACGGTCGGCTGGGACGCGACTGCGGGATTGGTAAATGTATGACGATGTGGTAGGAAGCAGTTGAGGCCTTTCTGAACTTGCGCGCCAGGCATTTACCTGCAAAGACTCAAGAAAACTGCGAGTACCTGTCATTATTACCGGTAACCCAGCTGAGGTTCGAACCGAACTATTTCCAGATCTATCTATCTACGTGTATCTATGTATCTATCTTCTGCAGTCCTTTTGTTGAACCTTGGCGTCCTTTTCAGTTTCTGAATCGTACACAGAATCGGTAGGATTTTTTGGATGGGGGATCAGCCAGTAGGAAGGACTCTACAGAGAACAACACAAACAGAACAAACGCGTCACAGACATTCATGCCTCGAGCGGGATTCACTCCCACGATCACAGTGTTCGGGAGAGCGAAAATGGTTGACGCCTTAAACCGTGCGGCCCCTGTGATCGGTCAGTTTGTTTCATTTTTTTTTCCTGTGGCGCTACAGCCCCAATTTGGGCCTAGGCCTACTTCCATGAAACTCTCCGTTTCACTTCGGTTTACTAGATCTTACACATACGGTAGGACTCCTTGGGTGAGTGATCAGCTCGTCGCAAGGTCTCTACCTGTAGACAAACACAGAAAAACGCACACAAATATCCGTGCCCTGAGTGGGATTCGAACCCACTATCCCGGTTTCCAAGCGAGCGAAGACAGTGCATGCCTTAGACCGCTCGGCTACCGTGACCGGCAGTTTGTTTCATATACCCGTATGAATTTGGATCGCCCATGTAGTGGAAGGGCTGAGATTGAAGGTTTTTAATAGTGGAGGGGAGATGAAGACAGTGTTTGGTTATAACTGAGAAGATATGAGAAACGAACGAAAAATATTACATCATGGGAAGCTTAATTATTTACAATCTCTGTTTAATATATGTGGAGCTATCAAATAAAATACTCTAAGACAGTTGTGGGTAGCAATGAGGGAAAATGGGGAAAAATATACCTATTGCTGTGGTAGAGGAACCCGAAGGGAGGGCTGGTATGGATCATATTGTCACAGGTATGAATGAGTATAGACGGGATTTGGATTGGTAATTGGATTCATTGAACACACACACACAACTCGTCACTACCAGTGACTGTAGCGCTGTTGCCAATTCACACCCATCAATTCACTACAGCACACACTGAAGTCTTCCCAGCCTGCTGTGTCTCCAGTTTTTCCTGGTAGCGGCTCCCAACGGCGGACGTACCCCTTCCTTTGGGTTCCCGAACTATCCCCGCGCCACAGCTACCGGCTTCTATCAGCAACAGCTCACAACTGGGCTGTAGCAGTCCTCTAACTCACTCACTCACTCACCAACGAAATCGCTGCGTTCCACTAGCACTGTCGATGTTATGTTACGACCGACGGTCTTTCGGCCAGCCTGTCTTGTTGTCAAGCACCCGTTTGGGGTGCAAGACCAAGTTCTTCCACTAACTCGTCCTGCTTATAACATCTTGACAGAGATCACACTTAAAACACAGTTCCTCTCTTGGTGTTCAATTGGCGCAGAAAACAACATTCGCCTATTGTTTGGGGGCCGCTGTCCAGAAACGGCTGCTATACAGTCGCCTGTCTCGCGTTCGCCGCCTAGAAACGGGGTCTGCATTCCACAACATGAAATATTTCGTAGAAAAATATGGCGTTCAGATGAGGAATGGACTTACATGGCTCGCGAAGAGATAAAATTGGGGAATTTTGTGTCCTGTTCCATAGAAACAACGAGTGACTTCCCCGGAATAGTAGTCATCGTCTATTGAAAGTAAGACTATGTCTTATGGAGTTAGCCTGATGGGTAGCCTTAAGACAGTACATCAATCGCTGTTATAAGGGAGCCCCCAAACTGTAGAGAACTCGTCACTACATGAAGGCTGGGGTTCCAATCCGCCAAAAGACACGCATTTTCCGCTACGCTGCTTCGTCGAGGCGGACAGTGGGATCCGGCGAGTCTCCTCTCTCGTGGCCACTGGGCGCACACGTCATATCGAACCTTGAACCTTCTTTTCTTCATTCAGTGGTGAGCTGCAGATTGAGGTGCATTCGTTAGGTGATCAGTTCGAATTATGGTGGCAAACTGGGTGTGGTGACTGAGGTTCTTAGAGGTTTTTCTCTGTCCCTTCATGAAAATACTGGGTTAGTACCTTCGTTGGGCAACGGCCTCTTCCTTAAAAACCATTTCTCAATAATTAACAAACGATCATCTTAACATCTCACCCTAGTAAGAGTGGTTCTGATTCTGACAGGATCGTTAAATAATCCATAAAATAATGATTGGGCTGGGGATTAGAAGGGACACGCGGTAACGTAGTTGGTTGAGACACTATGCTACAAGCCGGAAGGTCGCAGGTTCGAGCGGGTCATAATCGGATGTAATGCGGCCATATTATATTATCAAGCTGAGCTCTCCGGTCAGTTTTCAGTAATTCAGTCTGTCCATAACGACAGGCGGGGTTTCAATATTAACTAATGAGCGATATAATATTCATTACAATATCAGCATCATCTGAGGGTGTTTGAGAACAGGGTGTTCAGGAGAATATTTGGACCGAAGAGAGATGAAGTGACAGTAGGTTGGAGAAAACTGCATAATGAAGAGCTTCATAACTTGTACTCTTCTCCAAGTATAATTAGAATGATCAAGTCAAGGAGGATGAGGTGGGCAGGTCATGTAGCACGAATGGGGGAGACGAGGAATGCGTATAGGATATTGGTGGGAAAGCCAGAAGGAAGGAGACCACAAGGAAGACCAAGGCGTAGGTGGGCAGACAGTATTAGAATGGATATTAGAGAGATAGGATGGGATGGTATGGATTGGATAGATCTGGCTTAGGATAGGGGCCAGTGGAGGGCTCTTGTGAACACGGTAATGAACCTTCGGGTTCCATAAAATGCTGGGAAATTCTTGAGTAGCTGCAGAATTGGCGGCTCCTCCAGAAGGGCTCAGCTCCATGATTACGTAAGTAAGATAAGCATCATCAGCAAGAACTAATTTGTGTGTTGGTACTACCTGTACGCTATTATAAAATGTTGGTAATATTAGACTACTTTAAGAGATAATCGTCGTACGATTGTCTAATTTTCACTACTGTATTATCACAGAAATTTATTTTGCCTTTACGCTACAAGTCCTTCTGGACCGCTGCAATTGTTGCTGTTGCGTTTGTACCCACTGCTGATGTTTGTACTGCGCAGAATCAATGCTTCTGCGCCAGTCACGCCACCGTCGTGTGGGGGGGATTGGGTTTGGTGTCTGTATGTGTAATGTAGACCGTGGGTGAAGGGAAAGGGGGTATGTACTGATATGGTAGTGGAGGGGAAGAAATCCGCAACCCAAAGTTTAGTTGGCGGCAATTCACTTGTCCGAAGTGGTTCGTGTAGTTATTCGCGCGCCTTTTCACTCGTCCTGGCAAGGTTACGACTGTAAATAACGCGGGACCTGCAGGTGTTTCTTGCCTGTGTTCTCTCTCTTGCTTCCCCCCATAATCGTCTGTGAATCAGCCCTCTTTTTCTTCATCATAAATTGTCCCATTCAAGCATGGGAATAGACCCAGTGTTTCAAATTACCTGGTAATGCAACTCAACAGTAAGGGAACAAGCAACAAGCAGAACTCAAAGTATTCATGGAAATGTGTTACGAAATACGCAAAGTAAAATTTTATAGATTTTAGTGAAAAAGTAGTGCAGTATGCGAAGTGTTAATAAGTAACTGTGAACGTAAAATATCCAGTGATAAAATTTATACATTTTTACTCGAAACAATCTGTCAGATGTATGTGAACAAAACAGTAGCTGCCCAATTTTATACCGCGCTCTTATGCTTTATACCGTTCAAGTGTTTAGTGTACATAGAGTTCGGAACCGAATTGTGATGTTCATAACGTTTCGTGTATGATATCGTGGCGTCAGACATAAAATTGTTCGTGATTTGTTATTTCTTTGTGCTTCTGTACTTTTCGGTGAAAAGATTAATAGTGCGTGTTTCACGATAGAGAAACATTTCTCGGAACGAACCACAGGCGAAGAACGGTTTAAATTTTCGTGGGTTTTGAAAGAAAGAGTAAACTGTTGAGTGAGTTGAATATGATTCATAAGATTAAATGCCACAGAAAACAGCTTTTGGAATTTGTAACAACAAAATGGCAGAGTTCAAGGCTATGTGGATTATTTTCTAAGTATAAAATTAATACGTATCACATGTAAACGCAATTCATATAGACCGACATAGATTTTACTGGAATGATGTATGTTGGTGTACCGAATTCAAAACAATGTTAATTAGCGCCGGAGTGTTATAGAACGGTTAGATGTTCCGCGTGCTGTTGATTTTGAAATTCGATGTGACGTAATTTAACATAGTGTATGACCAAGAAGTTCTACAAGAGACTTCAGTTGAAGAAAATTCGTGTAATGAATATGATTTTTAGTGTCTGTATATTATATACAAATTGTGTTATCTATAAATATGGAACAAAAATGCTTTTGAAAATCATGAAGGAAACACAATCAACATTTGCGGTTAGAATGGATCGTAAATTCTCATGGAATTCTTCGTTCGTCAGTCTCATCTTCCTTCTCCTGGTACTGAAGACGTCCCAAGCGAGGATTCTTGTTCCAGAACAACAAGGTAAGCTTCTTCTCCTTCACCATTTACAGACTATACACGTCCGTCCACAGTCTAATGGGCCGAGTTACGTAAAATGCCCCAGAATTTTATGCGTTGTTTGCAGAAGTGTAAGAGAAATAAAGTGTGTAGGGATGTCATATTACACTGCCTGCACATTTCATCTCCGAAATTAGTAGACGAAATTCAACTAAATTTGGCATTTGAATACGGACTGCAAGTTGTTCGGAGGCTTAAATTTACAGGGTATCGGCGTATTATAAGACCGACATTTACATGAAATTAATATTTAATATTGTGTTCATTTAACATAATTCAGTAAGCACCTTCGACTGCTGACAATAAATAATACTCATTTACTGAAATTGTATTTTATATTGTGATTTGATATTATTTTAACAATTTTGTTATATAATATATGAATATTACAACGTTACACTAATTCGAAGATGGAAACGTTGTTAAATAAAATTTTTTATAGAGGATTAACACTTGCCATAAATACATCCATGTCTCATTGCAATCTAAATTCTTTCTTTGAAAAACTTTTTATATAACACATAACTATTTTTTTTATTGCTAGTGGTGTTGGACTAAGTCCGTTGTACTGCGGCCATTTCTGGCCTATTTAACCAGCCCCAGATGATAGATGAGGGTGATTGTGGAGCAATTGGTGGAATGAAGATTGGC
Organism: Cryptotermes secundus; assembly: GCF_002891405.2. Taxonomy (NCBI): domain Eukaryota; kingdom Metazoa; phylum Arthropoda; class Insecta; order Blattodea; family Kalotermitidae; genus Cryptotermes; species Cryptotermes secundus. The sequence goes on along the minus strand of NW_019731264.1, from coordinate 2,372,952 downwards.
AGGGGAAACTGAAGTACTCGGAGAAAACATGCCCCAGCGCCACTCTGTCCACCACAAATCCCACTTGACCAGACCCCGGGATTGAATCCTGGAAGCCGCAGTAGGAAGCCAGCGACTAACCGCTTGAGCTATGCCGCGGCCTTAACACATAACTAAGTACAAGAAAAAATGATTTCTGACAAATCCTGTAGTGTCAGAGGTTTCCAACAGTGGATTTTTACCTGTAGTATGCTACAAGGAGGCCGGTCACGGAAGCCGAGCGGTCTAAGGCACTGTCTTCGCTCGCTCGGAAGCCGGGAACGTGGGTTCGAATCCTACTCAGGGCATGGATGTTTGTGTGCGTTTTTCTGTGTTTGTGTACAGGTAGGGGCCTTGCGACGAGCCGATCACCCGCCCAAGGAGTCCTACCGAATATGTAAGATCTAGAAAAACCGAAGTGAACGGGAATGTAGTGCCAAGGGGGGAAAAATGCTACACGGAGACTGAAAGATGCGAATTGGCCCTGAAAGCGTGTACGTGTATAAATATTGGCCGATACAAATACAGATGTTTAAAAATTGTAAAAATGAACAAGTATATGGATTTTAATGAAATTCGTGAAAGTTTTGCAGAATGTAACCAAATATATGCATAAAAGATCTATTTAGTCCGTTAATTCGTTGTACTGAAATTATCTTTCCATTCTGAATTTTAAAATATGCATTTATTTTACATTAAAATTACCTAGCCTGAGAGTGTGGGACGGCGCTGCTGCTGAATGTGTCGCAACCGCAGAATGGTCATCAAATTCACCAGATCTAAATCCCTCAGTTTGTCGTTAACGTAGATAGTTGGTGTACAAACATTATACGGAACCATTTCAGTTCTGGGGTTTAGAGCAAAAAAGAATTAAGGGTGTCTTGCCTCTGTTATTGCAAGTTAACACCTAAAATAACGAGCGTTCTACCTAACGTCGATCCAAATAAATAAGTAAGATCGAATCGTAAATGAAATTCATGCTCTTAACATCAAAGATAGAAAATATTTATTACGTAACGAATCAGCTAAACCGAATAAAGCTTTATACACAGATATGAGTTTATTCAGTCTCCAGAGCCGTTTAGTTTGACCATATAAACACGTCATATTTTGTGCCATCTGCTACGTCTGCTGTATTGGGATAGTATTTGTTCTTCTGCTGTCGTTATGCGATTGTAAAATAAAACCGTCAAATTTACCTCCGGTTTATGTCTTAGTCTACATTAAATTTATTCGTGAAAATTACGCGAAGAATTATTATTTTTAATTTGTCCATAATTCATCTTTGTGTTTATAGAAACCAGTCAACGAAAATTATTTTAACGTGACAGTTTGCATAGTACAAGTAGAATGCGTAATATTACAACTATAACTGCTCACTGTTGAAATTTGTTGTGCGCCTTCTGTTAAAATTGTGTCTAATTACGACCGACACATACGTACATTCGTTATTAAAATAGTCGCATCTTGTAATGCAGTGTTCCCTGTGTACTATGTTACTTCCGCTGATCGTAAACAATTCAACAAAATTATGTCATCCCCTTGCCCGCGCGTCAGTAGTTACAATTAGAAACCTTGTTCTGGAGAACTGTTAGTCTTTGCTACATGTTGTAACAGCCCGAAGCCAGAATAGTTTTGACAGTGTGTCAGATCCTGTCTAGTTGAAGATTTGAAAGCGTCAGCTTTTTGCTGTGTCGTTAATATTGGTTAATATGATCTTATTCATCAACGCAGACGTCACTGCCACGATCATCACCATGACCTTACCACGAGAATCATCATTCATATCGCCATCAAATCAAAATCACCTTATTAATCGCCGAAATCATTTTAATATTATAATTTTATCACCAAATGACTCCATTTTACTGACATCCGGAATCATCATCTTAAGCATCACAAGAAGTCATGAGGATCATAATCACACTTACGACGGTCTTAATCATCACAATGACAACCATGATTTCACTATGATAATTATTATCTTAAATATCACCATATTAATCACACAGTTGTCACAGAGACAACGTAAGGATAATAAAAGCCATTTTAGTACAGAGCAGTCGCCATTTTAATAACCACAACATTCACTGTGACAGATATCATCAGCATTTTAATCACCAGCGTATTGACGAAAAATTATCTATCAGAATTTAATCACCACCATTTTCTCTTTCATCATCACAGTCGCCTTCGGTTACCAGTACTTATCACAGTCGAAGCTGTGGTGACTAGTTTTGGCGATCTGTTTGTTGAGCGCACACTCTGCCTGCTGAATGAAGCTAGCAGCTTGTGTGCGTGCCAGTATCTTCACTCGTACGTCCAGCAGGGACTTTTCCCAGTTTCACTGCAAAGCACCCTCTGACGCGTTGACCACGGAACGCTTGCACAATACTGCATGTAGTTTTATAGTGTTGTTACGTCCGTAATTTGACATCATGAGAAGTGAGATAAGGTCCAATTGCAGACTTTCGATACATGGAGCCGTGTCCTTCTTGAGAAGCCGCCAGTTGTACAGCTACATAAGAATTACCCAAAACTTTTTGGTACCCGAAGGTTCATTACCATGTTCAAAAGAGCCGTTCATTAGTCCCTTCTCTGAGCCAAACCAATCCAATCCATACAATCTCATCCTATATATCTGAGATCCGTTTTAATATTGTCACATATTAGGGGTTTACGTGGCTTATACAACGGGTTTTGGATTTGGTGATCGAATATATTGAACCTTTACACAACTTGTTACAACATTTTACAAATCGCTATCTTCGACTGGACGCTGTCTCACTGTAACACAGTCTCACCGTAACTTCAAATCACATATGAAGTCTTTTTTGCACAGCCTAATTCATTTCTCGTCTTTATTCTGAATCACCTTCCACTGCCGACTCTCTCAGTTCTATCTGCAGCTACTCCAGAGCTCATATCCCGGCAGGCTGGCGTCTCGAAACTCAACTAACTCTTCTCAACTGAACTTTTCTTTATAACCACTTTGCAAGGACCCAACAGAATACACAGTTTACAACAATACCCATTTTGTGTGTTTACCGAGCTGTTGCCTAGCAATGGACGTTTCCTCAGACTTTAATAGTGCGGCTTTCGGGCGTCATGTCCCTATGCTTTTTTTTTAATAAGGAAAGAAGGCTAAAAATCCTTAGTTGAATTATGAAGTTAGTGTAAGTTATTTAGGCTGTGTACCATTGCGTTATAAATATAAGCCCTGTTCAATGTACAAGGGGCTCTCATTACAGCGACTTGCGACGTTCATTCGTTTTAGTCCTCTTGTATCTTACCGATTCAATTTCCTCTCCTTATCTGTATATGTCCCTGTTTGCCAACCGCACGTTCTCCGCTCTTTGCCGCTGCTAGCTTCCCTCTCTCTGTGTTTCCACTCACGGCTGTGTTGCGTTTGGTCATGGGTTTACTGTTGCAACTTGTGAAGTACTGAAGCACTATTGAAGGTTGCATTTGACGGAGCATAATGAACCATTTGACTAATATAATAAAGTCACTATTATGTGTATAACGATTTGTATTCAGGTGTCTGCTTCTTGCATTGGAGGGTTCAGTCTCAGGGATGTCCATCAGGAATTAAAGTTTTAAACAAATTTGTACTCGGACAGGTTAGTCTCGAAAAGTCGAATTCTGCCCGTTCGAGTTTCCTTTTAGTCCGTGGCGGTGTGCTGCATTGAAGGTCGTTTTCTTTGTTGTTTGCAGAGGCTATAGAACAGCTGGAAGAATCAGCACCAGATCTTCTATTGCTTCTGAAAAGATGACGTGATTTTGCAACAACGCAATTTTGAAAGCAACCTAACCTTACTTTCTGTTTCGCATTAAATTAGCACGAAACCTTTTGACTTTATGATGTAAGTTGACATTTGCGATATACTGTAAATACTGTAATTAGTAAAATCGTAAAAGGTAAAAAGGTGAAGTCCTTGTGCTCAACTAATTGAGCATTACACCATGAAGGCGTATGGGGGAGTGGTTTTATACATCCAAGTAAAATCATACACATTGCAAATTGTTATTCTGTTTCTTGGAGTGGGTTATGTGTTTCGTACTGTTCGAGCCTTTCGATAGATCGAGGCGACTCTCGTCCTGTTTACCTCGAACTATCGAGATTTTTCTTCCTTACAATGCGGCAAGTTCTCCACATAGAAAATTGGCTCAAGCGGTAATAATTCGGAATTGTTTTCGGGACGCTTTCTGTTCGAATATCAGAAGGCCCACCGTCTCTCCTGACTTCAGCGTTTTACGTTATTCTCCTCAGACTTTTCATACAAATGATCGGATAATACCTCAAATTAGGCTTCCTTCCACATTCTTTCCAGTTAAATGTGTATTAATGTTTCCAGGATCAAGCGATACGTAATGTAAGGTACTTGTAGGTGTAAAGCTATCCCTGCTAACAGGACTTGGAGGCCCATAGGGTTATGAGATACCTTCTTTATTAAGATCGTCACAACACAACTTTGTGAGATGTTGAGGTTCCCACATTTTCTAGAAACACGGCTCACAGATGACGATGGGGTTATCAGCCTTAAGCACCGGCCGCCCTTTACCTCCCCAGGAAGATTCCTGGTACTCATTTCTGTCAGAGGCTGAGTCGACCCTAAGACCACAAAGCGGGTGGAAGGATTAGATAAACTAAAAGAAAATCCTGTGACTTCATCGGGGTTCGAAACCGCAACCTTCCGGCTTGTAGCATATTTCCTCAATCAACTGCGCTACCGCGTGCCCCCAAGGTACTTGTAACGTCGTTAACTAAATAAAAATAAATAAATTTGCACACATATCTATTACTGCCACTGAGGAGTACGATAGGTCTGGCCAGAAAATACGGTGTCACAGCTTCGGTTTCTTGTGGTGACCTAATTTCTGGATCCGCATTTAATTGGCATCGGAATAAAATAATTTTTGTTCTGAATTGGAATTAAATCTAAATTCTAAATAAATATTTGTTGAGTTGGGGTGGGGTTTAATTCTGCCAGATGGATTGTGTTTCAAACCATAAGTCTAGTTCCAAAGAAATACGCTTACAGCCGATTCTATTTCTGGCTTTCATTTACGTTTCATTTATTAGCTAGAATGTTTATACAGTCAGTAATTAGTGTTTGATTGGTTTCTTGGTTTGTTTGCTAGTGCTTATTCAGCTCAGTATTTTATATGGTGTTGTATGGAAATATGAATTGGAATGCATATTAATGGAAGTTGTATTCGCCCAGTCGAAGTCATCATTAATCCTGAGATACTGAGGAAAATCACGGAACACTTCAGTCAGGGTATCCGGTGTCCGGGCGGTTAATCGAAGCCTGGTACTCAGAATGACATTCAGGAGCTAAATTCTTCATAATTAATGTATGGAGGTTAGGAAGTTACGAGGTTAGTTTTACTGAGGGTGGAGAGTGCGGTCATGGCATTTAATACAATGTACACTTGATATTTTCCTTCGAAATGAGTCTGACAATTGAATGTCTTGGTTCAAGTACGCGTGCAGAGACGTAATTTTGCAGAAAAGAGACAAAAGCTCAAATAAATTAATACTTGCAATTGCTAAAACGAAACTCTGTGTTAACTGCATTTGTTTCATTGTTGCACCAAGTATTGCAGCCAGTTACTTTGAACATTAAAATACTTATAACATTTTTTTCTAAAAATAACGGCTAGTTCACTTATGTTTAACGTCACATTGACTGTAAGCCTTGAAGACCATTAAGACGAGGAGCCGGAATGCCAGACACTGCTCTCTTCAGTTTCGGACTCTAGCATACTCGACAATCTGAGGTCCTGTACACGGTATAATTTCTGTTTATTATCGCTCAAATAGATCGGAGAAGAGCTATTGTGAGGCAAAGTTATGCATTACATGACGGCCGACCGTAATCCTGAGCTCCGCGCTATGTGACGGCCAACTATAATCCGCAGCCTCAGCTGCTGTACTTAAACATTTACACTTTCATGTTACTTCTTGTGTCGAAATGTCACGTGGGATGCAATTTGAATGAATGTTTATGTACAGTAGCTACGCGAAAATTTTCAGTGTAAGAAACTTGAAGAGAAGATTCTGGCATACATTTCGGTATGTTGCAGTATAAATTAGCAAAACTACTTGCTAACTAACGAACTTCATAGAGCTGAGCCCCTTTTATGGAAGCCGAAGGTTCATTACCATTACCTTCATTAGGTAGCGGCCACAAAACACACAGGTTCCCATGGCAACGAGTCCACTAGCAACAATAGAGGAACTGCTGGAAACAGTGTTTTCTATGCGGTCCCTCTCAAGGAGTTATATAACGAGGTCACCAGCCGGGCGGAATCACCCGCGTGGAGGCGGGGTCGAATACCTCCACTGTGACCCTGCGAGTCGTAGGAGGCGAAGAAAAGGGAAGTTTCGAATCTGAGACAGTAAAAAATTTTCGAGAGTCCCAAGGGACTCGGACCCGAGAAAGATTGCTCTGGCGAGGGCCAGCAGCATATACAAAAGACAGACCCGTCCTCTTGTCAGAGAGGGCGCCCCACAAAAACAAGACCGTATCTGTCATACAGTAATAAATATCTGGTCATGAGCCCCAGGTGGGGTTCGACACCAAGACTTACTTACTGACTAACGGCCGCGCCATAGCTCAAGGGGTTAGTCGCCGACTTCCCACCGTGGCGGCCCGGGTTCGATCCCGGGGTCTGGTCAAGTGGGATTTGTGGTGGACAAAGTGGCGCTGGGGCAGGTTTTCTCCGAGTACTTCGGTTTCCCTTGCCACCATTTGCTCCACAATCACCCTCACCTATCATCTGGGGCTTGTACAACAGGCCAGAAGTGGCCGGAATACAAGGGACTTAGTCCCACCCCACTAGAAGAAAAAAAAACTTGCTGACCGACTGTCAGTCGCAATGCGACTTTGACTTTGAGCTGGACTGAGCTGTAAGTCAGTCTGTGAAGTGAAGACTAGGAGGTTGGCGTGAGACGGCCGCCAGCCTGGGAGTTAGTCAATTGGAGCGACAGTGCAGTTGTGAGATATTCGCAGGACAATAACGACGTGAGCACGGAACCTGAAGAACCTCCATTGTTAATTTCCGTTACCTGAAAACGACTACTGAAAGCAGCCTGAGAAGGTTTAGCATGTGCTGAAGTGATTTTCAAGGTGTGGAGAACGATAACGTTATAATTACTTGTAGTTACGATATGTAAGTGGTCAGTAAATCAAATCAGCAATCAGAACCCCGTCTATAATTACTCATACGCGTGACAATCTTAAGGGCAGCTGAAAACGTGAAATTCCGTAAATGTCTCGAGCTCAATATTTTTCGCCCACACAGTACGGTTTCACATATGTTACGGATAGCCTGTGTGAAAGAAAACTTAGTTTTTTTGTCGGTATTGAATGTGTTTAAATCAGCGCAGCATTATGCAGAGAAAACTGGTTGAAGCTGGAGGAATCTTGAAACGATTGCAGTCATATTCAGTGCGGCAGCAGTTGAGGCAGTGTTACTACTCCACAGCGCCCAGACCGGCGCATCCGGTCTCCAGTCCAATGAGTACTGGGAGCCTTGTCTCCGGGAGTAAAGGGGCCAGAACGTGGAGCTGACCACTTACTCCATCTGATGCCGAGTTCAAGAATGGTGGAGTCATATCTCTACTCTATCTCTGTATCTAACGTACGTCCACGCCATGAAGGCGTATGGGGGATTCAATGTATAGAGTCAAGTTTTCTTGACATCGACACTGGTTGGAATTGAGTGATCAGCTTCAAGCCCCTGCCGCTTTAACCTCGGAAAATGAGCCCCCCGTACCCATTGGATATGAGGTTGTGTGTTTCAGAACCGGTCTGGACCATGTGGAAAATTATTGCCCCTACCGGGACTCCAACTACAACCCCTCGGCCGTCCAGCCCGTAGCCAATCGCTGTAATTTAATACTGCATAGATTTCTTTTCGATTTCTCGAAAATGTCATGATTCCTTTAATTTGTTTAATATACAAGTAGTAAATGAAGTTGGAGGGCATCACCGGAAATTGGTGTTCGGCTGTACATGATAACGCAACCGCAAACAGGCAACGTTGATGTTGTTAAGTGTGGGAGACTAAATGGTTGGTAGGTTTCCCCTCACAAGTAGGGGCATCAACTGCAACCATCAACACGCAAATGTGGCACTTTGAGCCGAGATATTTCGATGTAGGGGCTCCAATCGATTCTACTATCCGGATACAAACTGTTCTTAATTCTGCAGCTTCCAAGCGCGTGCTCTCTGAATACCGTGAAATAATTAAGGTTCTTCTCTCGCCTCCAGTCCCTGTTTAAATTGTTCTGATAACATTTTCCACTCTGCATAAGAAATATCTCTTTCAGATGCACAGAAACTTCTAGATACCCAACCAGGTGACTCGAGAGGTAATCCTTGTGAATCGTTAGAATTCATGCCGAAGCATTCTCAGCCCGGTTGACCACATGTGGTGTTCCTCACTTCCCTGAGGCAGTTGCCTTGATACTATTTAAAGAAGGCCACGACCGGTGCCTTTCAGAAGCTTTCCAATTCGTTATAAACACATTCGACGCTGTATATACAGAGTGTCCCAGGAGGAAAGATCAATATTGTGGGAAGTCACACTATTGGCCGTTCTAAACAAAAAAATGTTTATGTATATTTATCCTATTCCGGTTTCCGGGATACAGCTATTTCACTGTACATTTCCAAAATTGTTGATAAGAAAAATATATTACTTGCTGTTTCTATTTTTTTTCCTTGGCACTACAGCCCCAGTGGGCCTAGGCCTACCTCCATGAACTTCTCTTGTTCACTTCGGTTTTTCTAGATCTTACACATTCGGTAGGACTCCTTGGGCGGGTGATCAGCTCGTCGCAAGACCTCTACCTGTACACAAACACAGAAAAACGCAGACACACAAATTAACATCCATGCCCTGAGTGGGATTCGAATCTACGATCCCGGTTTCCGAGCGAGCGAAGACAGTACATGCCTTAGACTGCTCGGCTAACGTGACCGGCATTCCTTTTCTTCGTGCAGCACAATTTCAAAGAAACTCCCTTTGAGATAAGAGCTTCTACCACTTTTTCAGCGTGTTCATACGGTCTTTTTGTGTCCCTCATATTATTAATCTTTAAATTCACTCTGGTATCCTCTGTTTTCCCCTGAGCTCCAGATGTAATTGCTGTGCTGATATCAGAAAACTCATTTCAGCTAGTTCATTGCAATGTTACTTAATCCGTAAGATTCTGTAGAATCAGATAAGGTCTTGAATGGCGTAATCTTCTGCTGCTGAAGGGAGCCCATATTCCATGGAGATCTTTAACGCAAAGAAGACAAATCTAATCGTACTTAAGGTACTCTTACGCATCCGGGATTTGCGCGACTAATAAGACGGGTTTTGAATTTGATGATCGAATTTACTGGCCCTTATGCAACTGCTTACAACATTTCACACATCACCATCTGAAACCGTCATCTTCCGACTGGACATTCCACTGGAACCCTTCTTACTTTCGACTGAACTCCCTTGTACTCCTTTGTACTCCTTCGACTATTATAACTCCTCAGCACGGACCCCACGGAATACATCGTCTTCTGTAAGGAATGCGTGTTTATTGGCCCGTTACCTGGAAATGTATGTCCTTTGTTGAGAGAATATGCTTCCGGAATGTGTTTACTGAGCCGTTGCCTAGCAATGGGCATATGCGTCACAGTATTATAAGCAGGTTTCGTTCCAATTTGGAATTTATGCCCAATTAATTCACTTTCAAGATAAGTTACTAGAAGGCCAATGTTTCATTGCATACATCATTATATTATTTAGAAATAAGACAGTAACAAACTTTTTTTTTATTACTGGCCTTCAGTACGTCTCGTTTGTCATATACTGGTTTTATAGACCGTAAGAATGTGAGTGTGCTTTTTAATGAAGCACCACTCCGTGAAGATATGTGGGGAAAGAAGGCCGGTGTCCATTACGTAGGAAGCCAGTTTGGGCCAATGACCGTCTGGATCCTGCAGAGGAGACAAGAATTTCTTGTCCTTCTAGGGAACCGAACACAGGTACTTTTATATTCTAGGCAATAGTCTAGTCACTATACAAACTTAGCTATCCTAGTTTCTTTCACAGCAGAACAAGATGACGACATGAAAGTACGTACTTGTCTCACTACTGCTAGCTGTTAGGCCTGTCGCAGTTGCATGTTCATGAATATCAAGACATTTTTCTCCAATATGCATTTCATCTCTGTAGTACCAGTCAGAACGGAATTTCCGCTTCATGACTTTTATTTGTGCAAACATACCTGACATTTTTGCCAGAGAAATATAAAACCTTGAATTTATTCGTCCTTACAGGAAGATATTTGACAGGAGTGAGGATTCGCTAGTCTTAAGATATTACTAAAATTATTTGTTTCCATTAACTAGCTAATGTGTATATAAACTGTGCCATTGGAACAGCTTCTTTAAATAATGTAAATATCAATATTATTATAAACATGATATACTCAGTTATAAAGAATTACTTATAAGGAAAATAGAAATTAAAATAAGCGCCGACACATCCATTATTGATGTAATATACGCAATAATATATCGTATTATTTCCTTGAAATAGTGTGTGTTTCGACTACTTTGTTCATCATCAGTTGGTATATATTATAACATGTCTGTGACTATAGACATGTTATGGATTGGGTATTGGATTTATTGACTACTTTAGCACAAAGCTCTTAATTACACAACACTTAATTACAGAACTATCCCTAATGTCCACACTTTAAAAATCACCAAAGCACCTGAGAAAATATTTTCAGCTTGTTGTGTCTTCAATAACCGTTCTCTAGCAACGGCTTCTAACAGTGCAGGTTCTTCAGCTTCCCGCGCTGACCTCGTTACTCTCCGGCGAATATCCCTTAGCAGAACTCTTGCTTACTGTCAGCTCAACTATAGCGCCATCTCTTCTTTGCCTCCCTTCCATAGCTCGGCTCAGCTACCAACCCTCAACTAAACTCACTCACCAACCAACTACGTCACTTCACTCAACTGAACTCAGTCAAAGTTACTTTGCTGCTGACGGTCAGTCAGTAAGTTTTGGTGTCGAGCCCCAGATATTTATTACTGTTTGACAGTTACGGTCTTTTTTTTTTTGCGGGGCGCCCTCTCTGACGAGAGGACGGGTCTGTCTTTTGTATATGCTGCTGGTCCTTGACAGCGCAGTCTTTCTCGGGTCCGAGTACCTTGGTACTCACGACCATATTTTACTGTCTCAGATTTGAGACTTCCCTTTTCGTCACCTTCTGCGATTCGCAGGGTCACGGTGGAGGTATTTGACCCCACCTTCACACGGGTTACTGCACTCAGTCAAAGTCAAAGTTACTTTGCGACTGGCGGTTTGCCGCCAATCAGATCGTCTTGGCGCCAGGCCCCTTGAAGTCCACGACCAGAGATTTTTTCCAACTGAGCTCTTGCGGTAATAGTCCTTATGTAACATTTTGTCTGACGAGAAGAAAGTTTTATCTCTTACGAATACGCTTGGCCTTTCGTGAAATGTATGTTTCTCATATAAAACATGTCACTGAAAATTCTTCCTTTTGCACTACACAAAAGTCCTCTCTCAGTACAGGCTTTACAGAGCATATCATGCCTAACTTACGTATCTTATGCTACAACGGTAGGCTAGTCATTTGGACAGTCGTAAGCTTGACCGCCTCAAAATTTAAGCCTCTTATATTTTCTGTGTCTGGCGTTTGTTACACCTCAGGGGGGAGGGGGTGAGAAATTATAATTGCTTTAGTCTGTCGTTACTCATTTCCTAACATCGGCGCTACACTCGGCTGCCGTCGGCTGTCTTAGCTAAGGTAGCTCGGGATCGGGCGAGGACAGGATGGTTACTGGCTGGTGACTCAAAACTCCCTGCGAACATTTCTACTATGTACACTTGTCTATTTACAATAATAATTACATGAAGAAAAAGGTTTGCTTTTGATCTGTCTATCATGACTCTTATCCTAAACTAATTCTACCGACCTTGGTTGTGGAGGGGAGGTGCCTTGAAACTGTGCTCCTATCATTGTCTGTCACTCTCCGTTCATTTCTACCCTGTTCTACCCTGGCTCTCACTTGGTACACTGGAGACTGCCTTATAATCACACAATAACACTTTTCTTAACAATAACATCTAACAGCATGGCGTATATGAGCGAAAAGACTTACTTGCAATACAAATGTAGATTACGGCCGTTGTCCACCCTCTTATGGAATACATGTCGTTGAGAGCCTCCGGCTGACAACTGAATATTCTGTTTAAAATCAGAATTCCAAGTCTCTTGACTTTCCCTCATTTATAGTCTTAATTCGCTGATTCAGCGTGGACGACAAGGGGGTAGATAGCTCCTCCCTTGTGTTCTAATTTCTTAAAGTTAGGCTTTCATTGGGTCTTATCGGGATGTGGGCAGACCCCCCCCCGGGCGTCTGATCGCTGCGTAAGCAATCTCTTTCGATTCTCCAGTGCCCGAGTTAGGCAAACTTCTGGCGCTGTGAGGACACAGCCTTGCTGGGCAAGCAGATTCCTGACCTACTTGCCATTACTGATGTTTACAAGTTGCGGCAATAACTGTGCAACGCTGTTCGCTAGGCGCGAACATTTTTGGGCCGTGGCTTCGTCTACTATCTCGAATTTTGGGGCATAACAGCGTCACTTTGCTTTATACTGCGAACATGTTCATTCTCATGGTTTTGTATGACTTCTGCTTTTCGCCTGCACAATTTAGTTATGTAATAGTATACATATGGAAAAATGAAACCTATGTGCAAGTCGCGGACCGGTGTGAGCCTTGGAAAATTTCCAGTGGTTCGCAATGCCTTGTTTTGCATGCGCTACAATTTTAAGAGGTAGGTGTCTGCCTCTCATTCCCTGGCGGGACAAGTCATTAGTGATCTGCTCAGTACTTTATAGAGGGTTACTGCACTCAGCTGGCGTGAGCCCTCGCTATATAGCCTCGGGGCAGAACTAATAGAAAACACCGACAGTAGCAATCCTCTACTATTGTTATGGGCGGTTGCCTAGCGTTACTTTGGTTCATGTTGACATGGTCACCAACCGTCACAAAGCAACGCATGTTCCTCCTCACGGTTTTTGCATAGCAATTGTGCTACTCGTTAGAGTATTAACTGGGAAACTTTCTCTTTGTTGAATTTATATTTTATTGCACTCGGATTATAAGTGAGACCTCACTAATTTGGACTAATTTGGAGCGAACCGTTGTCCAAAATAGTGGGAAGTCCGAATTGTAGAATTGCTGCTGAATATTTGTTCAGGGAAGCTGTATATATAGTGGACTTCAAATTAGGCAACACAACTTAATTTTCATCTTAATACTGCATGGAAGCTGTATATATAGTGGACTTCAAATTAGGCAACACAACTTAATTTTCATCTTAATACTGCATATCATAAAATAAATGTACTTTTCATAAAATGCAGAAAATGTAAATTTTGATGTCAGTCTTAGGTAACCTACATACCTGTCATTATTAAGACCATGTAAAAGTTAACTTGCTTTGGTTTGTGTTCCCTTTTTGCATTGTGCTTTTGCTATATCTTTCTGATATCGGCAATATGGTCAACAAGGTCATAATGCGCAAAAAAATACCCGAATTATCACGAACTCCGTATTAGTGAGGTTTCACTCTAATTGGAAATGAAAGATTTATTACTGAATTGCTGTTTCATTGAATGTGGATTCTAACTCACCATGGACCTGCGTTCAATATCGTACAATTCGATGACAGATTTTCCTATTTATTGCTATATGATGACGACCATAGCGGTCGAAACATGTAGAAGTTCAAAGAAACAATACATTATTATATAATATACCAATTTTGGTTGAGTTTCCGGCTATTTAAATTTCCAATTAAAACCAACACACAGCAATATGAAAAACGTAAAATTTTAAGGAAACATTATGAGCTGGAATAGCTGAGTCGTCATAAAGACTGGTTACGGATTGGCCTATCGGTTTTCGAGTTCCGGTAGGTGCAAGATTTTTCTCTTTTAATAGTATATTGTTTTTGAGGCCACCCAGTCCCCTATCCAATAAGTACCGGGGGCTCTTTCCCTGGGGGTAAAGCGGCCTTTGAAGTGTAGCTGACCACTCACCTCCATCTAGGGCCGAGGACAGGAGTGATGGAGCTATACCTCCATCCCCCCATAGCTCTGCACGGTATCGTGCTTATTTGATTAAGCACAGCGACAATTTCACCCTTTCTAACATAAGGAAAAGTTCCAAGTTTTAGTATTAGCGGAGCTACAATTTATTTCTCGTGACTTATGAATATATATTTTGCTCTAATTACGATGAGGTAATTAGTAATATCTTCTTCCTCTTCTTCTCATTCTTTCGCAGTCAAGGCCATCTGGCCTGTCATGATTCAGAATTAATTCTGAAGTCGTGAATCATTTGGTAAGATTATTAGGGCAGTGCACTGCCTTGCTTAAAGACCTCTGCCTACTCGTGGAAACGTAATTCAGGAAAATGAGTGACATGAGCCCGCGCCCAGACGGGGTTCGCAACCTCACGATTCCAGTTTACGAATTGTTTAAGGTTTTACCGCGTCTCCAGACCACACTCTGTAGTACTTCATCAAACTTTACTTCATGAATTTAAATTGTTGAGTTTTTATGTTTCACGAACATTCATGTACACTGCACATTTTCTTTAATTTGTCTTTTATTTTATCAACTGGAATTTCCTTATATTTTTATAAGCGTAGAACTTCTTTCTGCCTATCACAGTGCCCGCACGGTCTAAGGCATGAACCGCGTTCGTTCTATCGACCACTGGGTTCTTGGGCTCGATTCCCACTCAAGGTATGGATGTCTGTTGGAGATTATTCTTCAATTCTGTTGTTCTGTTTGTAGGTAGCTGCTTTGCGACGGGCTCATCCCCAGACCAAAGAGTCATACCGACTGCGTATAGTTTAAAGGCGCGTCCACATTACTCGTGCTCGTGCTCGTGTGACTCTCTATGCTCGCGAGTAATGTGGACGATATGACAAGTCACGAAACAAGCAAATTTAAAAATTTTTAATTTAAAAACTATAGCCAGTAAATTAAAATACGACTACAGCCTATACACATTACGAATACATATACGGATCCTCACGCGCCGAAGCCTGGCGAGCAACTGAAGTAGTGTGGACGAAGATTTACGAGCACAAGTAAAAGCCAGACGAGTCTCCCGACGAGCACAAGCCTGGCGAGCACGAGCACGCGTAATGTGGACGCGCCTTAAGAAATTTGAGAAAGAGGCTAAGGTCCGCAAGGGCTATAGACCCGTAGGTAGGCAGATGGATAGATAGACATACAGACAGACAGACAGATAGATAGATAGATAGGTAGGCGGGCGGGCAGGCACTTTGTTCTCTGAGTTACGTGATACATGACTTCATGTGTGAGAGAGCAATGTTCTAGTTATTGAGTTTTTGGAAAATTCCCATCCCATGTTTTTTATTTAGAAACAACGTTTCAGAGACAGGACTGTGTCTCCGTCCTCAGGCAAAAGTTTGCTCAATTGGGCCAATCGATGTAGCTAGTCCCTGTCTCCTATACGGAGATAGGATGCAGTCTCCGAAACGATGTTATTAAACGAAAAACAAAACAATGAATAATATCCCATATTTCAATAATTATATTACCATGCAATCGTCACAAACATTTAGAGGATTGATCTCCTAGTGCTGCTGCAATTAATTTGCCGGAAAACAACGCGGTTACATTTTGGTCTCTAATCGAAACTGACATATGATCTACATAGAGTCCACCAGCGGTCTACCTTTGGATACCCCTGCTAACCGTTTCTCATCAGTTGCCATATAACTGTCTAAGTTTAGAGCACTGAGATATACTAGACACTGCATACTAATGAACGTAGATTGAGTTCATGTAATTTGATGCGGATTTAGATTTGCGCTCTCCAGCCAGAAGTGTATAGACAACAGTAACAGTGTCAACTGTGCCTCGCAGCATCATGGCACCTCGTGACTTTCATTTCATAGGTCTTTCGGTTGAATCTTCTGCTCGTCTGAATCAGTATAAACACTCGTAACAACGTCATAACTCAGAGTGTGAAGTGAAAAATCTTGTAATTGCATCTTAACTCAGAGTGGGTATGACAGACTCTTGTGATTACATTTTAACTCGGAATTGTCAGCGTTAATTTTGTAGTTGCATTTTAACAAAATGTATAGGTCTCTTACATAAGAGTCCCTTCTACTGACGCTATTGACTGAGACTAGTAACAAACCCCGAATCCATCCCTTCGTGGACCATTTGGATCAAAACTATATACACATCAGCACTCATTCATTCTACTCACTTCGACCTTGCAAGTGGAGGAAACATGTGCCTCCCAAACGCTGGCAACACTGTCCACATGCACTCGGTGCAGGGATCAAGGAGCAGGGTCATTATAAATATCGAACCACCACGAAAGTATAAAATCAGTAATACTCGTGTTGTGTTATTATTCAGTCCTTACTTGTTTACTTGTACTGCTTGAACTCAGAAGTTTTGTAATTGTCGAATGGCGTGAGATTGGGTAATAAATGGCGAATAAGTACAATAATTTTGAAAAATACAGTTAGCTTCCATGTAGTATGCTGGATTTGTCATTCTCACGGCGGAAAATATGAAGAGCGCGATTTTCTGGATTTTAGTGTCATGTAGATCGGAGGCAACACGACGTTTCGGAGGAATATTTCACCTCCATATTCACTGTAAAAGAACGATCCAAGCAAGAAATCAGCAGAAGAGGGTGGCAAGCTAAGCCCTTAGTCCATATGCTGCTGGTTTCTTGCTTGGCTTTTTCTTAGACCAAGATGATGGACACGATTTGTTCCTCCGAAACGTCTGTCTCCGAACTATGCCGCTTTAAATCCCAGAAGACTGCTTTCTTGCGTATTTTTTTTCTTGGCACTACAGCCCCAGTGGGCCTAGGCCTACCTCCATGAACTTCTCCGTTCACTTCGGTTTTTCTAGATCTTAGACATACGGTAGGACACCTTGGGCGGGTGATCAGCTCGTCGCAAGGCCTCTACCTGTACACAAACACAGAAAAACGCACACAAACATCGATGCCCTGAGTGGATTCGAACCCACGATGCCGGTTTCCAAGTGAGCGAAGACAGTACATGCCTTAGACCGCTCGGCTACCGTGACCGGCGTTTTCCTCCGTATAGTAGACTAAAATTTCAGTGTAATCCATTAATAAAACGCAAATATCTTTATGTTTGAAACAATTTATCTTTTTTCTATGAAGCAAGGACCATGGCAACTGTAGAAAGAAGAAATTTCCCTTACATTCCTCTTGTATAACAGTGATGCTATCTTCATTCTTCACTATTGCGTTGATAAGCACAGATGCGCACCTGTTCCATTTGGCCATGATGGCGCATCCATCACTGTTGCTTCTAGTTTCTGTACTGAAATATTTATCTTTTGTGGCGCTATTGATTTATCGCGGAAATCTGCACTGGTAGTAGTCCCATTCATTGCCAGCTAATTCCTCTGTTATATTGAATTTCGTGTCAGTTCCTCGAATGAAACGCCGTGGCGCTTACGTCATTGCTTTCGTCAGCTGCATAAGAAACCACATTGAAAGTCAGGGGCCATAGCTTCTAAGGTTGCTTCTGTGTTGTCTGAGACTTGTTTTAAATTAGAAACCTGATAATGTAATGTTAGAAATGTTCCCTTTATCAGAAATTGCAACATCTGCAGTTTCCTCCAACCTTTCTTTTATCATTTTGCCTGTACTGAAAGGTCTCATCTTTTTCACAAGAAATTGAGGAGCCACATAGTGACGCGAGCACAGTATTTGATTGTAATGTCAGTCTTTTGAAATGTCCTTTTTGCTTTGAATCATATTTTTGCCTTGTTCTTCTTTAACTCCTATTTTGTAATGCCTAAAAATATTTCAAAGACCGCCTCTGTGGTCTAGCGGTGAAGGTTCCTGGCTAAAGATCCAGAGGTCCCGGGTTCGATTCCCAGCGCTACCAGATTTTGTGAGAAGTAGTGGGTCTGAAACGGGATCCACTCACCCTCGTGAGTATAACCGAGGATTTATTTCAAGGAAATAGAGGCTCTGGTTTTAAAACCGAAATTAAATGCCGTGGGGATTCGTTGCGCCGACCACACGACACCCTCTATCCGCTAAAGTTGTCACTAATTTCGCCGACAAGCGGCGGTCGCTCGGTCGGCATAGTTGGCTTGTGGACTACAGGCCACGGAGTTTGTTGTTGGTTTGTTTTGTAAAAATATTTAATCATTTTCGAACACGAATATTTTTATTGCAAATGAGGCCAAAAAGAACCTGCAATTCAAATAACGAAGTACGCTTCAGCCCAATTTGCATATAACTAGACTGGAAAGCGTTTATTCCATAATGTAATACACAGGATTACCAGCTGCTATATTTGAAGTTTATTCATCGTGCATAAAATGGGAGAGAGAAATGCGAATTAGTGAACTTCTCACATATAAAATTTCATCAGAATTTGCGAAACGGTTTTGTGGGAGACATGGAAAAGCTATTGATCGTCATAATATTAGCCCGTGTATTTGTGACTATAGACGGTGTTTGGATTCGTGAATAGATTTATTTACCACTTACAGGTCTTAACTACAAACAACTATAACACTATTTCTGATTTACATATTACAAATCACTCCACACGAAGTCTTCTCGGTCTGCCCTCACCAGACTTCACTTGGTAAGAGCCCTCAACAATGGCTATTCCTCTGCAGTGTTTCCACTAGACGTTTCCTGGTAACGAACATTAACAATGGAGATTCTTCAGCTTCCGTGGTCACGTTGTTACCCGCTGGTTAACACTCCACAACTGAAGTCTCATGTGAACTGTGGCGCCATTTGTCTTCAAAGTAACTCCTTGGCTCGGACCACCCAGGAAACACAGCCTCTCTGTTTTTGAGGGGGCGTGTTTACTTCAGACCACATAGATAACACCTCTCCTCTATCGTTGCGCTCTTGTTCGTTTCGGCGGGAACGTGTTCACCGAGCGTTGCTTAGAAATGGGATGCATAATCCCGTTGTTCTGTTGTTGTGTGCGTGCACATTGAGGACGTTACAAAACAGCGGCTGTTTTTTTACAGAGTGACCACTTAGCAACGGGTCTGCATGCCGCCATCTATAAAGTTGGTATTATTATGGATAAATACAGGATGTCCGGATGAAAGTTATCCAAAATAATAAAAGAAATATATCTCGGAAGCTAGTTTTCGTACGCGTATCCGGTTTATGTAATCAGAAAAGAAAATTCTGAACGCTTTTTAATGCCCGACTTACACGCATGCGCCAGCTAGTGACCTTCAGCAAGCTCAGTAATGGTGTGGGCACCATAGAAACAGGTTCAATGCGTGTTGTGGCTAGCAGAGTTTCAATCTCTTACGGCTGTCCAGCGTTGTTTTAGAACGCAATATGGACGTCAACCTCCTACACGGAAAGGCATACCTTTCTGGGAGAATAAAATAAGGACTACAAGTAGTCTGTTGCGAGTAAAATCCCCCGGAAAACGAGGACCGCCGAAAAGAAATCAATCGCAATAGAGAGGCATTCCGACAAAGTCCGCGCAAATCAATTAGTGCAGCTAGCTTGCAGTTACATACAAATTCCACATTCAACAGCGCACAATGTGCTACACAAAAGGCTCCTCCTAAGGGCATACAAGATTCAAATTATTCACGCACTAAAACCGAGTGACCAAGTAGCACTCATAAACTTCGCTGTGGACATGCCAGAAAGAATTGACGCGTCACCCGATTTCCACCGCCAAGTGCGCTTCTCGGGCGAGGCGACGTTCCATGTCAGCGGAGTTGTAAACAGGCACAACTGCAGGATTTGGGGCAGTCAAAATCCATATATCACATATGAGTTGGAGAGGGGCAGCCCCAAAGTGAACGTGTTGGCCGGCTTAATGTGCGACAAGTTGATTGGACTGTTTTTCTTCTCGGAAAAATTGTGACCGGACGTTCGTACTTGGACTTCCTGGAACTGTATGAGCTCCCCACAGTTACCATCTCAAAGTATCTACCAACAAGATGGGGCACCGCCACATTTCAGCCGCCATGTTAGGGATCACCTGGACAGAGAGATGGCTGCGAGATGAATCGGCAGAGGTGGACTAATCGCTTGGCCTCCTAGGTCATCAACTTTAACCCGACTGGAGTTTTTCTTGTGGGGTTATATGAAGAATATTGTGTACAAGGTTAAGATCAACGACCTTCAACACCTGAAAGCCCGCATAAGGGACTCTGTGGCTATGGTAGCACCAAACATGCTTCAAGCAACTTGGAACGAGGTCGAATATCGTCTGGATGTTTGTCGTGCCACCAAGGGAGCCCACATTGGAATTTATTAAGAATATTGTATTCTCAGAAAACCCTTCGATTGTTTCCCTTGTAATGCTGCAACCCATAAATGTGTATAATAAATGTTTTCTGAGATATAATTATTTTATTTTGGATACCTTTCATCCGGGACACTCTCTATGCTTGGAAATATGAACCGATATTCTATTTATTCCTGAATATGCAAGAGTTGTTCGCGTTATGTGTGAGCTTATCGTGGCTTTACTATAGGTCGGTGTTGCATGAATATGAGCATTATATTTCCAAAATAGTGGCCTCTCACAGGTGCCCCCAAACACAAAATTGTGATGTTCTCGAACGCGGATGTAACAATATTCGATACACGTCAGTAGTTCGCCAACGCGAGGCACTAAATACAACGGGACAGGCGGTACGTTGTCAAGGGGCACTCATGGGAAACATCATTGCTCTCGAAAACGGCTTTGCGATTGGACGGATTTTGTTTTTACACCGTACATTGTGCATTTATCAACCAACAGTTTTGTATCGAACAACAGTCGTTTCCATGGTAACGCAGTCGAGGTAAATGGCGTATGAGAAATTTTGCGCAATATATTTGCACCGTTTCTTTGGGGAGGAATTCCAAAGAACGCCTGTGTTATGCTATGACGAACATTGATTTTTAATCTGAACTTTGCCATACGCACAAGACTCAGTGCTGTGCTATGCAGTGATTTAGGCCATGGTTACAGAGCATGTGACGTCTGGCGGCCTTGTGTGACACCAGTCGACAGACCCAACAAGAGCGTACAGCGTACGTGACGCTGACGTCACTCTCTCCAGTCCCTTCTCGGAACCTAAATTAATGGCGACGCTTGCTTTTAGAAAATAATTGCTTAAATTTGTTCCGTATGGGCGTCAGGAAGGGAATATTTGGTAAACCAGATTTATGAGAAGAGAGGTGTTAATTGCGAATCCGTGTCTGTATTTCGTGATTTGTTAACTCAAATAAAAAAGTTTTTTTCCGAAATTTTTCGTATGATGCCAGACACTTTCTACTATATTTTTACCTGAATTCAAAACAGGCTTACGAATCACAGAAATTTTAGATACTGAATAAAGACGGTGGAGAAATTAACTGTAACATTAAAATAAGTTAATAATTAATTTATTTTGCACAGTAAAGTATTACAAGATAGAGGATAGTTAATCTTTCCGGTTTGCAACAAGTGGCTGTAGCTGTACAAGATTTGAAGGTGAAACGCCTGATTTCATACTAGCCATAATATAATTTGGTCCGCCGCTACTTAGCTGAAAATTAAGCGGCCTCCGTAGTCTAGGGGTAACTTTAAGCCGTGGGTCCCGTGTCGTAGATTTAAGGCACGTAAAGACCCTCATGTCTCTAGGAGACCTCTGAGCAAAATCAGGCAAGCTTCCCGCCCAAGTAGTTTCCAATGCCTCCGGTAGAGGGGGGAAATATCAGGTACCGACGGCCGACCTCGTTGGCTGAACGGGGCTGATAGCACGCACCAGTCCCGGTAGGGTATGGCGACAGTAGAAATTAAAGGGGGACGCACAATGGACTAATAACTGGTCTGAGTTCATGGGGAAACCCACCCCCTCTAATAATAGTAATAATAATAATAATAATAATAATAAATAGCTGAAAATTAGAAAAAAATGTTTTCAGCGAATGTTGTGAGTGTATATTGACATAAAGTCCTGGTTAAATTTGTGACTGTGATTCAAACAGAGAAGTGGGTTCCGAACTTGACCGCCTCTGATATTATTCCACATTTAAGAAGACTTCCTGTAATTCTATTCTAATATACATCTTCCTGCCTGGCAAAACCTGCTTCATAGAAGGTAGAAAGCCTACGAGTAAAAGTTAATCACTGTCATCATAGAAGTCAGAAAATTCCGCCTGAACAAACCCAGGTTCTCTTCTTCCGGTGCCATAATTTTCATACAAAACCAGGGTCTCTTCTTCCGGTGCTATACTTTTCTCATACAAAACCAGGTTCTCTACTTCCGGTGCCATACTTTCCTCATACAAAACCAGGTTCTCTACTTCCGGGACTATAATTTTCTCACAAAGTCAGGGTCTCTACTTCCGGTGCTATAATTTTCTCACAAACCCAGGTTCTTTTTTTTCCGTGAAGTAATTTTCTCACAAACTCAGGTTCCCTTCTGTCGGTATTATAATTTTCTCACAAATCCAGGTTCTCTTTTTTCCGTGCAGTAATTTTCTCACAAACTCAGGTTCCCTTCTGTCGGTATTATAATTTTCTCACAAATCCAGGTTCTCTTTTTTCCGTGCAGTAATTTTCTCACAAACTCAGGTTCCCTTCTGTCGGTATTATAATTTTCTCACAAATCCAGGTTCTCTTTTTTCCGTGCAGTAATTTTCTCACAAACTCAGGTTCCCTTCTGTCGGTATTATAATTTTCTCACAAATCCAGGTTCTCTTTTTTCCGTGCAGTAATTTTCTCACAAACTCAGGTTCCCTTCTGTCGGTATTATAATTTCCCCACAAACTCAGGTTTTCTTTTTCCCGTGCTATCACTTTGTCGTATAACTCGTTTCGTTTCACAAAGCTGGACACTTTTCTGACAATCTTTTCTGCTTCTATTATTCTGTGATGTCTCTGCGCATGCGTGTTCTCTTCATTCTCCTTCGCCTGGCTGCAATCTTCTGGAACGTAGGGATCTGTAGCCACAGCCTTCCTCTGCGCTATATTCAGAAGACCTACTGCCCTCTTCAATGTTGTTAAGAGGTGGGATATTTCAATCTGTCTTTGTATTACGGGTTTGTATCAGCTGGAAGAACATTTTTATCGTTTCCATTCCGTTTAAAATTGCTCACAAAACTGAGAATCATTATTTACGAAATTTGGACGACAGTTTAGGAGAGATCCAGAACAAAGCATTTGCAACAACAGTGCTGGATGAATGTTGCCGAAATGGTTTATAAAAAATTTAACTTTCTCATTTTTCGGTTTTATGGACGGTTAGCACAGAGTCTTCAAGTGTCCCGTCAACGCAGGATGGGTGTTTTGCAGGTACAAGCATTAGAATTAAATGCTTCTTGAAGGTGTAGCAGATGCGACATATAAATTCATTTGGCATTGACACCCCCCACTTTCTACAGTTCCGTTCCCCATTGATTTACCTCTTTTCGAGAGTGATTGGCCACCCTCGAGGGTGTTGTCCATGATCAGGTTTGTGGAATCGCGAAAACGTGTGCTTGTAATGGGGTTGGTTTTGCATAAGAATCTGAGAGGTGTTGTAACGGCCACAAGTTTCACTTAATGAGAATCTATTCGTTACGGTTTTAAAATGAGTAATTACTTATTTAAGGCACAGATTTGATATTATGGCAGGTAGATCCGTTGCTAGGCAACGTTAAAGATGCAGATATAGAACAGCCGTTACTTAACAGTAAGGAACGCTGCTATCTGTGCTGGCCACACCGAAATATTATAAGCAGGACAGACGGTTCACTCAGTTAGTCAGTCAGTCAGTCAGTGGAGTCGGTTGGTAAAATAACCGCTGGGACTCCGTCTTTGTGAGCTGTTGCTGTTAGAAGTTGGTAGCTGAGGCAGGGTGACAGTTGTGGAACCCAGAGTAAGGGAAATGTTCGCTGTTGGAAGCCACTACCAAGCAACGGCTAGCGAAGCCTTGATAGTGGGCACTATTGTGTGTAATAGCGAAATGTAAAATGTAGTCACGCACTGCATCAAAGAGTCCAATAAATCCGATTGCCAACCCAAACCCCCTTTATAGTCACAATCACGTGACAATATGAACAAACTTAGTATTACGATCACGTCTTCGTATACGCTGGAAAACATTATTGATGTGTTTAAACTTCACGTAAATAAAATAGCTCTGCTTGTTGAACCACGAACATGTTATTAAATAATTATGAATTTTTATGTAGGCTTTAAATCGTATGGCTTACTTAACACGCGTCTTCACAGAAGAAGAGATTGGCACGAACTGTTACAACATGACCCGAAGGTCGTCTCACTAAAACTGATCTAAGACAGCCGTTTGGAATTACTATTTTATTAAAAATTGAAATTAGTGACATCATATAAATTGCCTGTTAATCTACGCTATTGGTGTAATTTAAATTGTGAGCTTCTTTATGGGTTTATATTGCGATTGGTTTTGGTTCTTGGAATTCAGTTACTTTAACCTTCGCAGACCTTATACCTCTGGGAGTGAGGTACCTTTTGTGGTTCAGACCGGAATTCACCTCCTGTTTTAACCGTCAAAAGTGTAAATAAATCAATATTAGTTATTGTACTTCCAAATTCATTTCTGTTAAAACCCGGTATTACCCGTACTACATAAACAATACGGAGTTTCATTTTCACATAATCATCATAATAAAAACCAGATGTAACTAAATTTTGAATAAACCAAAAGAAAATGTGAAACTATCCTTGTAACAGGCCGTGGAGGCCCATAGGGTTGTGAGACGTCGAGGCTCCCACATTTTCTAGAGAGAACATTGTTTCATCAGAACGCAATAGACTTCGAGTTGAGAGGACGCAACGCTGCCTGTGAGGTTCATTAGAGTCTCCGTCAAACGATATCCCTTTTCTCTTGTCGGATCGTAACACATGTTTCGAATGGAAGATAGTCGGGTCTGGTAAAGAATACGTGGAAGGGCTATCTACGTGCTTCAAAATGTAGGAAACTATTTCTACTTATTTCCTTGTGAGGCTATTCTCAAATGTAATTCCACGTTGTTATTTAAATATAGCTTCAAATTCTATGTTACAATTGTTTCTCACATGTTACATTCAATTTACCTAATCCTTCCAGCCGCACTATGGACATGGGGTCGCCTCAGCCTCTAGCAGAAACGAGTTCCAGGAAACTTCCTGGGAGGTAAAGGGCGGCCGGCCGGCCGGCGCGTTAGTCTGACATCCTCACCACCATCTTTGAGCTGATTCTCTAGAAAAAGTGGAAGCCTCGACGTCCCATATCCCCATATGCCTCCAAGGATAATTTTGCCTTTCTTTTTTACCTGTCGCAATCAGCTCCGTCTCACTTCACAATTTTCTTAAACATCTCCATTTTGGTATATTTTACTATTCTCCACAACGGCCCTCTTTCCTGCATGTAGTCTACTATACTAGTTTTCTACACGACAAGACGACTAAAAGCCAAACAAATTTGATTTCGTCTGAAGAGTCGTGACATTTTGAGCGAAGAAGACGGATCTACTGTAACCGTACCTGCAGGGTTCAACCTTTTCGTTTGTTCTTGTGATATATAATAAGTCTGGTCCGTGTATTTTGGGAACAAGAGTGCATCATTGCCAGTCAGGGACATAGACGATTACTCCACCATTAGAAAGTTAGCAGATTCTAATTTCAAAATGTACTTTCGGTGTTCACTGACCGATGGGACATCCGCGCGTAATTATACAGTTCCTTTCCTTCAGTTGCCTGTACGAGGTATGACATAGACCTGGTTAGTTAAGTACATGGACATCTCACGAAAACTCGACTTACATGAGAAACCTCGTGTTCTTTTGTGTATTTACTCAAAGCTTATGTCTCCGTACTTGAGAACTCCCAGCACACTGAACGTGATATGAATTCTCAGACGCTGTACACACGCTTACGTACCTCAAGCCATATTGCATTGAAAGATGAACCTTTGTTCTGCCTGTTATTTTTGTCAGTCTAGACAACATTTATAACAGCAGGTGGAGCTGTACACCTCGGGTTCTGTCTGAAACTCTCCTGGGGAAATGTTTATTGTCCACTGACAGTTCTATCCCGATAAGAAAAGGATTTATCCAAATAATAAACTGTGTTCTCCAAAAAGGAAAATAGTGAATACATAAAATTTTATACACAGACGAGACAAGGTATTTACAGAAATATTTCCTGCTAAAGTAGTCGAAAACTTTCTGGAAAAAAAAATATGACGGAGAGTCAGTAAATTAGTCACAAACCGGAGTAAAACAGCTATAATGGACGCAATAGCTTTTCTATGTGTATCACTAGGTAGCAGCACAGTCCAGCTTCATGACAGTCTAGGTAGCGGATGCGCATGCGCATGTTCAGAGGCGTGATTAACAAACATTAAGCGTTCCTTGCACTTTTCTTCCAGTATTCAGCAGGTTAAAACGATTATGAATAATTCGGAAAGGGCGCGGACTGAAGGCCACATGGCCGACTTTGACTCGCTTTAGTGCAGTAGCAGTGCTATATTCCACACTTAATGTTCAGTAGCTCATTTTGGGACCAGATGATTTCGTGGATTGGTCTGGTTGTCGCAGCAAGCAGTTCTTATTAATACCCGCATGAATTTGGCTCCAGCGACCTGCTCAAGGTGGTTTCTACCCCGAAGATAGAGAAGATACGTTCCGCCGAAACGTCGGTTCAGACAAGATCTACACGGCGCCACATCCCAGAAGACGGCATTCTTCATAGTCACTGCCGTGAAAATCTCAAATCTTACAAGAAATAAGTGACAATTTCAGAGTTTAGTCACTATTCAATTTTCTCTGCAATGTCATTCGTTGCACACATATTCCATCTCTATATGTATTTTATTAGTTTTATGAATCGGTATTTCATATATACCTATCTTTCCCTCAACGTTTGTGTCGATTTGCATATGTTTTTTGCTAGTCTTTTTCTCTGTCTTCGAAGATGGAGACAGTGCGTTACTCCGAAACGTGGCTAAACTTCTACCAGACAACATGGCGTTGTGTCCCAGTAGATTCTATTCTTTGTCGCCGTGAGAATTTCATATCTCACATGTGACATTTCTTTCGTCGAACCGAATAAATTTCGTAGTCGGATGGAGTTCCCTTCATTTTCACAGCGGAAATTTACGAAATGTTTTGCTGGGAAATCACGTTTCTTTTTAAATTCGCTTAGGGGGGAGGAGTCTAAACGGGTCCACTCGGCACAGCGGCCACTGATAGGCCTATTGTAACCTGCCACGGGTGATTATGATGATGGAGAATTTGGTGGAATGAAGATTGGCAGGGGAAACCGAAGTACTCGGAGAAAACCGGCCCCAGCGCCACTTTTTTTTCCTTGGCACTACAGCCCCGGTGGGCCTAGGCCTACCTCTATGAACTTCTCCGTTCACTTCGGTTCTTCTAGATGTTAGACATACGGTAGGACTCCTTGGGCGGGTGATCAGCTCGTCGCAAGGCCTCTACCTGTACACAAACACAGAAAAACGCACACACAAAAAGTAAACATCCATGCCCTGAGTGGGATTCGAACCCACGATCCCGGCTTCCGAGCGAGCGAAGACAGTGTATGCCTTAGACCGCTCGGCTACCGTGACCGGCCCAGCGCCACTTTGTCCACCACAAATCCCACTTGACCAGACCCGGGATTGAACCCAGGCCGCCAAACCACACGTTGATTCGGTTGCTATGCAGACCAGTAGGTTTTCAGTTTATCTTATGTATAGTGCTTTTCTACTACATCAGAGAAATCCTGAATTTACTTCCCTTTTACATCATTTAATTGCAGCCGTTATGACTGTTTGCGCGATTTCTGTCACGAGATGTATCTGTAATGTGCTTATAGAGGCTTATAAAGTCCTCTTATACAGCGTTCTTCATCTCTCTCTCTGTTCCTCTGTGCCGCAGTGTGGTCGCTAAGAGGTCGCAATCGGTTTTACAGTGCTGAAGCTAGTGTAAAATACAATTAAACCGTTTTATGTTGTGTAATTTTTTACGTACCATGAAGTAATTCACTTAATCAAAATGAAACAGATTTGCATATGCCGAACAAATGAGGCCTGACACATGATAGCTCTAATATTGAAATACTATTAAAAGAAAGAACTTTCTTTTTACTGGAAGTAATTAGATCGGTGCTGTGCCTTGACTTTTGTTGCACCTTTGTCGACTTTGCCATCAGTTTTTTCTTTGCAGTGACGTCTTTCTTCTGAGAACCCCTGTTAGTCACTTTTCCTCTATGTTCTCATATACAGCTAAGCATGACGTGACAGATGTATTTGCTGAATTCCTAGACATGTATTCTGTCCACTTTAATATGTTATATGGGACACGGCTTGCAGCATCTGTACGTTTTGTAGCAGTGCGGCATCATCCCGTGCTACTTTGACAGAAACTGTAAAACGAATGCATATTTCGGACATATAGCTGTCCTCGACTTAGAAATCTTAAATAATTTAGCTCTCTAGATTAAAATTGACATTATGGGGTCTGTACTAATATCAGAGGGATAGATACTGTAGCACGTAGCATCTAAACTACGCCTGCTGCTAAGCAACAGATTCCTAACAAGCGCCAATTAAACATCAACAGAGGAATGGTGTTTTCTGTGTGGTCCGTGCTCTCAGAGTAGACGTTTGTATATACCTATTGACTCAGTTTTAAAGTTGAGAAAAGTTCCTGTGAAATGTGGCCTGTAATAATGAGAAATTCTGTCAATTACCTAACAATGAAAACGAACTGTTTTAAGAATTACGCCACCAATAACAATTATCGTCTTAGTGTCCTTGAATTTCGTGTTATTAATTGTGAAGTTCTGAGAACGTTTATCTGTTTTTAGGGGGGCGGGGGGAGCGGAATTTCTTTTCGTCTGAGAAGGCATTTAGGCTTGCGTCTTCCAGCACCACAGTCCTCTAGCAAGACTACGCCAATCTCAGCGTTCATGAGAGGAGGCATATCTTGCTGAATTGATGCTGATTGATGTAGCTGTCAGCGCTGCACCATTACTGTCACTTCCGCCCTGATCTATCTGTTTCTTTCGTAATAAGGATTAATAATTTTATTGTTGCAGGTTGCAGAAACCTGCCGGTTAGAAATAACCACCATGCTTGAAGTTGGTACACACAAGATTTGTATAAATCAGCCCTGTCCAACGCGGCGTCCGCGGGCGCCATGGCCCTCGCGGTATATTTTTCTGACGCCCTCCCTAACCATATATAATTGAGCCGATTTTTAATATTAATTCAAATTGTAAGACAAGAGACATTTTTGAACATCTGAGTATTGTTAAATATTTTCGAAAAATTTTATTATTATTGTTGTTTATTATTATTATTATTATTATTATTATTATTATTAGTAGTAGTAGTAGTAGTAGTACTAGTAGAAGTACTAGTAGCAGTAGTGTGTGGTGGTGCCCGTACCTCCATAGGCATCAGTGAATTGTGCCCGAGTACATAAGAACGTTGGACAGCACTGGTGTAAATGAATAAGAGTATTGGTTATTGTTTGGGTTGTTGGAGTTTCATTCTGTATTACAGGGAAGACTGTTATCCAAACAGATGAAGACGCCGCCTGTTTGTGAGAAGTTACACTTGCATTCCATCCCAAAAGGTAGTCACACATTAAATTGTGAGAACCGAGGCAACGTAACTGCTCTCCTTATGTGCCTTACGAATTGCGCGCTTGACCTAGCAACTCCCATCTAAATAAATAGACCCGTTGTAGTCATGATGATGCGTGTGGGAAGCAAATTCAACATTTCAAACAGTTGACACACGATGTGTAATTTCCAGCAGAGTGGATATTTACATCAATTTGCTTCCGCTTAGAGACCGGATCTATGTAAACGTGCAGAAATGCTTTTGCAAACCGAATGGTTTTATATATATGAACG
The DNA here is from genome assembly GCF_002891405.2 of Cryptotermes secundus. Classification (NCBI taxonomy): domain Eukaryota; kingdom Metazoa; phylum Arthropoda; class Insecta; order Blattodea; family Kalotermitidae; genus Cryptotermes; species Cryptotermes secundus. Next base: position 2,342,927 of record NW_019731264.1, on the reverse strand, counting down.
GCAGTAACAAGTCGAAATAATATTCATGCTGAAATTAAGGGCAGTTTGAATTTCTGAAAGTGCATTAGCTGAATATTCCTTCTCCCTGCATTGTCTGAGAGAACGCTTGGCAGAAACGCATTGACAGTTCCTAGACAAATGACAACAAAAATTCGAGAAAGAAAGAAAGAAACAGAAATAGTATTGCTCAGGACAGGGACAAGTGATGGCCTCTTGAGACACGATAATAAAACAGTGAGTTTCATAAATAAAGTGAGTTTCTCTGCCAGATAAGCGAATGACAGGTCCTGAATAAGTATTTTTCCACTAGTTGTTACTTGAATATAAAAATAGTACCATAAATAAGTCAAGTCTATGTTGATTAAATTGTGTTCTGAAGTTCGTGTGGTCCTTGTATATTTAGCAATAGACCTAAAGACACGGCTGCCATGAAACCTAATTAGCTTCTATGAGTAACTGCTTACGGGGTTTGGATTGGTAATTGGATTGATTGAACTCTGCAGATAACCAGAACTCCACCGCTAATTTGCATACACTCTGAAGTTCACTACAACACGTACGAAGAAGACTTTTCTGTCCCCTGTGTCTTCACCAGTCGTTGTCTGGTAACGGCTTTCAACACCGTAGACCCCTCAGCTTCCGTGTTCACGCCCTTACCTGCCTGCGACTCTATTAGAACTAACTAAAGTCTAGACTTGTCCTGCTTATAACACCTCGTCATGGACCTCATAGAAAAACCTCTCCCAACAGTTTTTTCTGTTGTAGCTGTCTCATGGACTGCGGCCGTTACGTAGCGACGGCCATTGTTTACAGAGTTGTTACTTAGCAACGGGACTACATGCTACAGTTTACGCAGGTCACCAATTTTTAGGACAGTAAAATCTAGGATATGCTCTCCGCAGGACTGTTGAACAAAGACAGTTTGGAAAGCGGATTTTTGAAGGACCGCAAAATAAACTGGAAGGACACATGAACTACAGATAAGCAGGTTGGAAGGATGAGAAGTGGAATGAAGTAGTTCAGAATCATGTCCATGGCCGGCTTTATTGACCGTGGGGGAGGTGGGAATCATTTTACAATATGTAGCGTCCAATGTAGGGTTGAGAAATGAATTGTGAACTTGAAAGAATTAGGAAAGAAAGTGTCATGGTCGATTCGAGGCACGTAAAGTATTAGGGAAACAAGGAAAGTCCTCACTTGGGATTGCTGATGTCCCAGCTGAAATTCGAACCGAGAGCCTTCCGAATACGAGTCCAAAGCGTAACCGCTACCTATACTGTTTCGTGGTTAACTTTGATATTGAGGTTGAAAATTAAAGTTTATTGCCAGTGTGTTAGTTTTATCTGCTGTGCCAGACCCAGATGATAGACGATGGTGATTGTGGAGCAATCGGTGGAATACGAATTGGCAGGGGAAACCAAATTACTCGGTCCCAATGCCACTTTGTCCATCACAAATCCCACATGACCAGCCCCAGGCTCGAACCTTGACCGCCGCGGTGGAAAGCCGGCGACTAACCTCCTGAGCTATGCCACAGCATCCAGCAAGAGTTTAAATGCAAATGCTACATGTCAGAAGGTCGCGGGTTCGATTCCCGATGAGGCCATTGAAATTTTCAGTTGACCTAATCCTTCCTACTGCACTGTGGCCCTGGGTCTACTCAGCCTCTAACAGAAATGAATACCAGGAATCTTCTTCGGCGGTAAAGAGCTGCCTGTTCGTAAGGCTGACGTCACCGCCATCTGTAAGGCTCTTGCCTAGATTATGTGTGAACCTCGACGTCTCAAAAATTTATTGGCTTCGACGGCCTGTTACAGGGTCAAGTTTACTTTCATTAAAATTAGTTAAAAGAGATGCGGGGTTTGAGGTTCTCACAGCGGTCTTTCTGAAGAGGTACCTTGTACCTTGGCATGTAACACCGTGTAGTGCGTTGGCAGTCAACCGACGCTACTCTGTCAGCTTCATGCTGGTTTATTGCTTGATTTATTTTTCGACCATGAAGGGGAGACGCGTTCCTCCGAAACTTCTGTTGTCTTTCGTCGGAATCAGCCTCATTATATCTCAGTAAATTGAGCTCTTCATGATTTTAAAGGGAGTTTCAAAGGTCAGATTCGAGACTGGAATACATACGAAACACAACAGACATTCTGCGTTACTGTCTTCTGACGTGCTTAATTATGTAGACAGATTCGCACATGGCTACCTGATTGCTGTCAGCATGAAATTTGATAAAATGTACTGTTCTTCACAGCTTTTCGCACCTGTGCCTCTATCTAACGGGTGGTCAGTAATAAATGTGTTGAAATTGCGTATGGCGAGCTGGCAGGCGGAAGCCTTCACGTCAGTTCAAATGTATGACACTCGTCTTTTCAGACAAAAGTGTCAGTGCTTCTTCGCTTTATAACTGATGGCCTCTTCTGTAAAGGACAACGCTTTCATATTCGCGGGAAATTCCTTTCATAGTCACCCGACTGTCTGAAACTACAGACCCTGGAGCAATTATTTCCAACGTTTCGCACGAGGCGGCATAATTAACGCACGTATGCCACGACAAACCGAAACACAAGTTGTTGTAAAAGTCATTGTGTACGAATGTTTGGCGGGAAGTGGAACATTTAAGGCCATTTTGTGGATTCACGGTTTGTTACTTCTAATTGTCTTTATTTTCTGTTCGCTTTAGGCCCAAATCATCTCCCATCGGGAATCGCATTCGCAGGAATTTCTTTTTCAAAGTCATTTAGCAAGATTCCAAAACGAAATTTGAAGAATGTACTGATTAACGTAGTACACAAGCTCCAACAGAGTTATTTCCATTGTGTTAATCTTACTTGCAGCCTGCCTATACAGAGTCTAGGAGAAACAAAATAGTGTAGAAAAACGAACAAAAACTCTGGCTGTAGTACTAAGAATCCTTCCTGTTCTAGTGATGGAGTTTGTTGCGTGTGCGGATTTATGCTTCCTCAGTTTACTCAGTTTGGACAGGCCTGTTTCTGGCGGAAATTCATAATTTTATTGTATTATATCTCTTCCATGGGCACAGGAACGTCCCTCTTAAGCGAACGAAATTTAATTTAATAGTGATATAAACACCTGCCTTTAGGGAACTAATGGTACCTTATCCTTTCCATTACAGCTCACCACTGTACCCTCTCCTGAGCCAGCTGCAGCCTCTCAAAACAGTTCTCACGACTTCTCTAAAGTTATATTGTTGTCCTGCAGCCTCTGCGGTCTGGTGTTCAGAGTGCCTGGCTACAGATCCGGAGGTCCGGGTTCGATTCCCGGAGCTACAAGATTTTCTGAGAAGTAGTCGGTGTACAACGGGGTCCACTCAGCCTCATGAGGATAATTGAGGAGCTATTTCAAGGAAGAAGCGTCTCCGGTCTAGAAAACCGAAATTAACGACCGTGGTGATTCGTTGCGCTGACCACGCAACACCTTCTATGCGCTAAATTTGGCACTAACTTCGCCGAGAAACGGCGGTCGCTCGGTCGGTATAGTTTGCTTGAGGACTCGAACCACGGAGTTTGTTTTTTGTTTTTGTTTATATACTATCCTAGATATCGTACATGGACTTTGCCCTCGAGGTCTGCGGACTAAAATTTGGTTTGCTTTCTTAGAAATAAAACTATGTTCTACATGGCCGGCTCACATAATCGCCCTCGATCTGATAACTGCAATAACGTTTGAAAATAAATATAAATCTTGGTGCTGCTTGCTGTACTGCTGTCTGTCTGTTTCTCTGGGCGTCCTCTCTGTTTCCTGAGCCGTCAGTCTATACGCTTAGGGCAAGTGCCCATATTTCGTGCAAATAAAATAATAGATAAAATTGTGGAATGCCCCAGCGCCAATTTGTCCACCACAAATCCCACTTGACCAGACCCGGGATCGAACTCGGGCCACCGCGGTGGGAAGCCAACGACTAACCGCTTGAGAACGTCTGACCTTACTGATAAGATGTCAAACTATTAGTTTCGATTTAATTCTCTGATAGAATTATATAGTCTCTTAGTTTCAATGGTTCAACCTGTCTGCCCTTAAACATTGACTCGTCTTCCTCGAAGACAGAACTTGGTAAACAGTCCTTGCTAGGTTACGTAACAATAGATGGGGCTGTGTTTTCTATGCGGTCTTCGCCAGAATCAGTAGAATGACGGGGTTATGAAATCCGTTTCTAAGCAAAGCCTCGGTAAACACACGTCCGCGTAAGCGGTGATGTCATCAACAGTAGGGACGGTGTTTTCCATGGAGTCTGTGCCGAGAGCCTATAAGAGAAGTGAATGCAGTGACAGAGTTAGTTCAGTGGCAGTTCCGAGTCAGCCGTAAGCTGGAGGAGTGAGTCCAGAAGAATTTTTAGTTCCGAGGTTCCAGAGTGATTGAAGACGAAATAGCAAGAAGACTTTATAGTGATCTGAAGTGCTAGATCCTGTGTTGAGATCCGTTGCTAGGAGACGACTAGTAGAAACTGAGAATGGTAGTGCGTGTGTAAACCTGGACTGGAAAGTGTGTAAATCAACGATAGCGCTATATTGATGGTAATTAAGAGAAAGGTGCCATTAAATCCAATCATCCGAAATGGAACCCGTTATTTTCGTCACGCGTACCAACCTACTCCGGAGAGTATTTGCTGGAAAATAAAAGGAGCGGCGACTGTAAGTTTGTGGCATTACATTGTCATAAATCTGTAATTACATGTAAGTAACGCCACAACAATATATTCAATTAAAATAATGATGCGTTAATTCAAATGAAAGTTAATAGTTCCGGGAAGCCAACTTTATATAATGATGATGAAATGTACGAGATTTTAATGCCCTATTAAGCCTATATAGAAGTTAATAACCACATTAACAAACCCATCAGCGTGATGAATTTTATGCAGATGTGTGAAACGTAACGTGATTTAGAGAGTACATACGATTTTGCCCTTTGTACCAGGTGTGAAATAGCTTTGTGAGTAGTAAATACTGCGTGACGTTTGGCGTCGGTATGTGTGTCGTCACAAGATACAGCATTATGTTTCATCAGCGCCTCTCAACACACGTGCTGTGACGTGCGAATTGAGACTTTGTCTGCACATGTTAACACCAATTCGCAACGTTTCGAGTGAGATCTGTCGTGTTCTCGATGTGTTCTCCTCTTTCTTTAAGTTTTCTCTTCCTTGATGATCATTATCATTATTATCTTCTTGTATTAGGCCTACGTATGATTTGCTGCTTCCTCTGGAAGTGTTTACTATACTGATCTCGCAACCTCGGCTGACCCATGCCTTTCTTTCTCTCTTGGTCTGCATGTTAAGTCTTTTTTCCATCCTTAAAATACGACCTTTCCATTGATATCTATGCTTTAAAATCGTACCATACAAACTTTTTTTTTTTTAGATAGATTCATACAATCTGTCCAATTAAGGACAATGAGCACTTTTGGTGACTTAAGAACATAATTTCTTCTTCAATCAAAAATATTTTCATTTTATTTATTGTTGGAAGCCAGGATCTGGCGACGGTGGTTGTAAAAACTGCTGTCTCCTTGGTTGTGACGCCGAGTAGTTCGGAGACAACCGGACTTTTTGAATGAACATATTTCCTCCATCTAGAGGCTCGAAGATTTAACGAAGGAAGAAACCAGCAAAAGCTCTCTCCAAACTACACGGCGTTACAACCCAAAAGATTCCACTCCTTGTGATTCATTCTTGCAGCCTATATCCTGCTACACATTTTATAAATTTCATTTCAACATTTTCTATTCTTTTTTTTTGGTTAATTTAGACAGTGCGCACGCGTCTGATCCAGATGTGTTTGTCGATACTGCCGTGATCTCGTTAAATTATATCTCGTAACATCGATTTTTATATCTATTTATATTTCTTACACGCTACTCTTCTCATAGTAACAATTTTGATGTTCATATTTTATTTTCCTGTCACTCTGTCATCCGTTAATCGTTCCTAAACTGTTCTTCACCCCTTAAAGCCATCTGCTTGCATTTGAAAATACATTTGTTAACACGTTTAACATTTAAATATAAATATCGTTTACATTACGGCAAATGACTTACTACTGCAGAGAGTGACTGACAAAAGACAGACCCGTCCTCTCGTTAGGGAGAGGGCGCCCCACAAAAACAAGACCGTAACTGTCAAACACTAATAAATATCTGGTCATAGGCCCCAGATTGGGTTCGACTCCGAGACTGACTGACTGACTGACCGACCGACCGTCAGTCGCAATGTGACTTTCACTTTGAGTTGTCCGTTCCAGTCATAGTTCGGCTCAGTTTAGTCGTCCGTTGAAAGTCAGCCTGTGAAGAGAAAATTTAGCATGGGACTGTTATAAGTCCTTTGCCAGGATACGACTAGTGAAGTCTCAGAAGATTTAGCGTATCCTAGTGATTTGCGCAGTGGGTAGGTTAGCGATAGCGCTGTAATTGATTATGATTAATAGAGATTGTAAAAGAAGGTGCTAATAAATCCAATCATCCAATCCCAAACCCGTTATTATTAGTCACTCACGGAGCCATAAACATGTGACAATATTTTATCGAGTTCAAGCACATTGTAACAGTTCAATTCAATATTCGACGTACATACGGAAAAGAGCCCACAGATGACAAATCGATTTGTCATTTGTTTACTCAACTTAGACAGGAAACACTTCAAAGCATCTCTGCTCCTTATCTTTGTGCCCGGTTCTCCGTCCATCAGGCTGAAAACGTGCCATTCCATGAAAAACCTTCTTAACAAGAAGCGGCTAATTATCTGTGTAATTTCCATACGTACATCTTGTATGAAGGCCTAAATTACTAACATATTAGAGACAATTTACGAAACAGTGATATCTGTGTGCCCAAAAGGTATTGCGTATATCTTTTGAGGAGTATATGAAATTTACCAACTACGGGACGGACGGAAGGCCGGAGTTCGACTCCCGTGAGGGGTAGAGGTTTAATTTTTTCCCACCACTTCTCCATCGTCACAGGGATACCCATCCAGCCTCCTGACTGACGACCGAGATTTTGACTCGCGATGTCCAAAGTACGAAACGGAAATTTTAGCAGCAGCTGAAGAGAGTTGGAGATCACATGGTGAAACAGAACACACCGTAGGTACGTTCAAATGACGAACTATTTTTTTATTGCTAGTGGGGTGGGACTAATTCCCTTGTACTGCGGCCACTTCTGGCCTATTGTACCAGCCCCAGATGATAGGTGAGAGAGATTGTGGGGCAAGTGGTGGAATGAAGATTGGCAGGGTAAGCCGAAGTACTCGGAGAAAACCTTCCCCAGCGCCACTTTGTCCACCACAAATCCCACTTGACCAGACCCGGGATCGAACCCATGCCGCCGCGATGGGAAGCCAGCGACTAACCGCTTGCGCTATGGCGCAGCCATCAAATGACGAACTAACTAAATGAAACCGAGTCTGTCTCCTGACAGCTGTTGATATAGTCAAATTGCCATACTTTTATGGAACCAGAAGTTTCATTACCGTGTTCACAAAAGCCGTCCATTATTTTCTCCCCTGAGCCACATGAATTCCTTACACACACACACCATGCTAACTCTTAAGATCCATTTTTTGCTCGTATTAGTTTTCCACGTGGTCAACGAAAACTTCCTTTCATTTTCTCTCTTTCGTCTGTCATATAACCCTTCCATCTCATCTCCTTCCGTTCGGCCACTCAGAATTTGGTGAAGAGTACAAATTATGAAGGATCCGATTATGCGCTTCTCTCTCCAAAGTCTTCCTACATCCTCCCTTTAGGGTCCAGTGTTTAGGCTGCAGTGAACGGAATTTATACGGCCATGTGTATATGGACTGTGTACTGCAACAGGAACAGCATTTCGTGTGTGTGTAGTGTATAAAGAAATTGGCGCTTGTTACGTTCTTCATTTCTTCCTTTGGACGTATTTTTCAGACTGATGCCACTGCAACAAACATAGTAGAAGTTTCAACTACTACTGCCACAACAACCACCAACAATCACTAACTACCAACCACAAACCACAAACTACCAACCACCACCATTGTTGGTGGTGAGTACTATATGTACTCACGGCGTTCTGTTATTCGTTCTGTGAGTTGAAGTCCGGAGACAGGGACGGTTAGGTGTACGGGGACACGCTGTTGTTACATTTGTGAGTAGAAGTGGGCGCTGGCGTGTTTACCATCGTGTCAGATATGGAGAGAATGTTCGAAGTTATTACAGAAATCCATTTCAATTGACGTCATGCATTTTCCAGAAGAATCGGAGTGTTTGTGGGCAAGCAAAGGTTTAAGGTTAGGAATACAGAGTACCGATCTAGTTCCATGAACCACGACATTTTGTTTTCTCACTATAAAGATACTTTGTGACTGAAGGAAATGAACATACAGTTCTGACGGAAGTACATGTTTTGAGTACCTCCCTATAGATTACCAATAAGTGGTATATGGTTGTCTTCTGAGTATGGTCCTTATTTATATGCACTTAACTGGGGTCTGAACGGTGTGAAGGACTTCATACAACATAGCTCAGTCATATGCGAATGTGAACATTCCAGCTGCGAAAACAGGGGCCCTTCAAATTGACCCTAAAATAAAAATTGAAAATTTTATTGAAAACAACTCGAACGGTTTTGATTAAGTTTAATTAATTTATAGAGATCATATCTCTGAATATAATTGCAAAAAGCGGTAACGGTAAAAAGGTTAAATTGTCCCTGTGCTTAACTAATTAAGCACTACGCCATGAAGGCGTACGGGGAAGTGGATGTATAGAGTCACATTTTCTTGACTTCGGCACCAGTTGGAAGTGAGTGGTCAGCTTCACGCCCCGGCCGCTTTCCCCCCGGGAGAGAGCCAGAGCCGGTTTGGATGACTCTTCTGGGACTCGAACTCCGACCCCTGAGCCATCCAGCCCGTAGCCAGTCGCTATACCAACTGAGCTATCCAGGCTCCTGCAAGAGACCGTATCTTGACGAAAATAATGATATTCCTACACTGGCGACACAAATGCGAAATATCAATTTTGTTCAAACCGGCTTTACCTGTCAGATGAATTTCATTGTTGTTCTGTATTTGGTCTACCGAACGACAATCGATTTCGCCCTCTAAGGTCAATTAGGGTAAATTGTAATTGTCAGAATATCATACATATATTTTTTTTTTCCTTGGCACTACAGCCCCAGTGGGCCTAGGCCTACCTCCATGAACTTCTCCGTTCACTTCGGTTTTTCTAGATCTTACACATTCGGTAGGACCCCTTGGGCGGGTGATCAGCTCGTCATAAGGCCTCTACCTGTACACAAACACAGAAAAACGCACACAAACATCCATGCCCTGAGTGGGATTGAACCCACGATCCCGGTTTCCAAGCGAGCGAAGACAGTGCATGCCTTAGACCGCTCGGCTACCGTGACCGGCAGTGTATAAGAATTCAGTTCGTACCTCACAGGAAACAGATTCGAACCCACGATCCCGGTTTCCAAGCGAGCGAAGACAGTGCATGCCTTAGACCGCTCGGCTACTGTGACCGGCAGTGTATAAGAATAATATATAAGAATTCAGTTCGTACCTCACAGGAAACAGAACCGAACCCACGATCCCGGTTTCCAAGAGAGCGATGACAGTACATGCCTTAGACCGCTCGGCTACCGTGGCCGGCTGCAATACATATATGCACCGATATATTTTTTTGAATATTATGACCCATAATTGAAAGTATTTGAATGCTTATGAACTTCGATATTGCATTTTATTTCCATAACTGAGCATCCATTTCTGCGGTGCGGATGTTGGTTTCTCTTCGCATTGGAACAATTGTTCGTCGTATGAAAAGGTTTAAAGAGTACGCGAGAGAGGATACGTGCTTCGGATGGAAATTGGAATGCAGGTCTTCCGTTTCCTGTTAACATTATGGATGGATTATATAAAGGACGAATGAGAATTTGCCCGAGAAGATTCTCATTGAATGATGGAAAGCTTTGAAAGCAAACTGGTCCCACATTCCGAACGGACACACAATGGAAATATACAAACATTACTTCTATCTTGTAAATGCTTAGGCGCGTTCAAGGATGACCGGGAAGCAGGGTGGTTCAAAAGTAGGGTATGGCTTCTACGGATTTATTCAGAGTTCAGAATATTCTCAGCAGTTTCTTGTGAACACAGCCCCTCAAAGGTCTTTTTCATGGAGTACGTTGACGTAGTCTACGGCTTTTGTTTTTATATCTAATGTTGAACCAAGCCTTTCACAGTGACCGCTTGAGTTTACATTGGAAACTTGTGTAGACATTTTGTAGTGGACTACACAGAATGTCATGTCCTAGACAAGCACACGGATTTTGTCCTATACGAATTTCAGTAGCAGAGAGTTTACATTAAGGAACATGAAGAGTTTTATCCTCTGGGATGTAACACCATGTAGCCCTTTGAAAGTCAGCCACATTTCGGAGTACCATGTCGCCTCCATCCTCAGGGTCGAGAAAAAGTCAAGCAAGAAACTAGCGTGAAGCAAATCGCAAGCTGAAGAAACAGGTGGTTGGTTCGGGCTAAGGGTAGAAATTGAATGAGTATTGTGACATATAGATCCATTGCTAGGTAAACACATTCCAGCGAAGCGCATGCGTGCAACAGAAGGACGTCTATTGCTAGGCAACGGAGAAGGAAACACTCCTTCTGAACAATATAGGCTGTGCTTTTTGTGTGGTCCATGCCGAGAGGTTATAAAAGGACACATTACGCAACCGAGAGGATTGGCTAACCCCGTGTGGAGGCGGGGTCGAATACCTCCACCGTGACCCTGCGAGTCGTAGGACGCGACGAAAAGGGAAGTCTCAAATCTGAGACAGTAAAATATGGTCGCGAGTCTCAAGGGACTCGAACCCGAGAAAGACTGCGCTGGCAAGGGTTAGCAGCATATATAGAAGACAGACCCGTCCTCTCGTCAGAGAGGGCGCCCCATAAAAGCAAGACCGTAAATGTTAAACAGTAATAAATATCTGGTCCTGAGAACCAGATGGGGCTCGACACCAAGACTTACTGACTGACTGACAGTCAGTCGCAATGTGACTTCGACTTCGCAACCGAGAGAAAACAGTAGCCTAGTAGAACGAAGAGTCGAATTTCGGGACGCCAGGCTGCCGGAATATAAGCATGGGAGTTAGGCTGTGAAAAGAAGACTTCATGTGTAATTTGAAGTGACAGAGAGACTGTTATAAATCCGTTGCCAGGATACGACTAGTGAAGACTGAGAACCCTAGTGTGTTTGCTGCGGTGAACTGCGAAGTGTGTAGAATAGCGATATCGCTGTATTACTTGTAGTCCCATGTTGTGAATGTAGAAGGGGCATTAAATCAAATCATCCAATCCAGAACCCGTCTTGTAAGTCACGCACAAAACCCCGTACAAGTGACCATATTTTATATTTCAGTCGATTTTATTTGTATACTTATCATTACTAAGATTATTAGAATAAGAGATTTGGTGAATAATAAATTAGAAATGATGTGAAAATTGTCGGGAGCAAATTCAAGGCAAAATCCCAGTGTTACCTGGGTGGCACTGAGGGAAACCGCGAAGCACTTCTCCGTGCCGAGATTTAGAACATGAAGCTGGAATCCTGAACACCAGCAGGCGATAAGCAGTGTGCAGTCTCCCACAGTTATGTAAATGAACACTGCAGTGAATTTTAAATAACGCTAACTTCTCAGGCGCTGTGCACGGTGCTTACTTGCGGGAAAACTGCATGCATGTCTGGTTATAAATGACTTCAGTGCAGCAGTACGCTGCAGTGGGTACTCAGGCATTTTGTATTTGAAAACCGCGTCATGAATTTCTGGTTCGCGTTGATTTGGTCGTTTAAAATTGTTAAAGTGAAGCAAAAACTATACTTATCCCTTACCATGCCGTGAAGGACCGTAGGATTGTGAGACATTGAGGGTCCCACATTATCTAGACAATCGGCTCAAAGATGGCGGTAAGGTTGTCATCCTTACACGCCGGTCGCACTTTGCTCCCCAGGAAAATTATTTAATAAATTCCTGGTACTCATTTCTGTTGGAGGCTGAGTCGACCCCAGGGCCATAGTGCGGCTGGAAGGATTAGATCAATTGAAAAAATCGAATGACCTCATCGGCACTTGAACCCGCGACCTACCGGTAACTGTTGCCTCCTTGTATTGGGATTTAAGATCATCTGTTTCCTTTTCCAATTTCTGCTGTTGCGGTTTATAAAACTGCTGCAATATTCACAAAGTCATTCTGTTCCTCCGTTTTTTTCTGGTTGTTTTGTGTTGTGGATTCTATGGATCTTGAATTCTTAATTTTTTTCGATTATTTGTGGTATTGGAACGTTTAGTCGAGCCATTTATTTATCATGAATACATCGGAACAGATGCCAGTGGTAAGGAATGGAATACTGAAGAGATTTCATAACTTACTAACTCCATGCACTCCTTGAGAAGCCGCCAGTCGCTCAGCGACTCAAAAATTTTCCCTCAACATATCTGGAACCCCGAATGTCCATTGAGTTTTCACGACAGCCCTCCATTGATCTCTATCCTGAGCCAAATTAATTCAGTCCATTCCAACGCATCCTCTCTCTCTGAGCTCCAATTTAATATTATCCTTCCACCTACATCTAGGTCTTCCTAGTGGTCTTCTGAAGAGACTTCTTAGACGTGTGTACGTTCCAGAACATAAAATCTCATCTCTCATGGAACAGTGCCCAATACATGCGTATTTTTGTGGTAGGGTGCAACTCCAGTCCCTTGGTATTTCGGCAGCAAGCGGGGAGTTGTACCAGTCGGGCATAAGGGATGAGAGAATGGAGCATTCATGGAATGGTAGCTGACAGTGGAAACCGAAGTACCCACTTTGTCCGTCACAGATATCACATAGACTGCCCTAAGAATTAACCCAATCTTTCGCCATGATAAAGGAAAGCTTTCCCTATGCTTAATTCACGCCATGAAGACGTATTTGGGAGGTATAGTTCCACCACCATTCTTGATGGAGGTGGATGGTCACCTTCACGCCTCTGGGAAAGAGCCCACCGTACCCATCGGATAGGAGGCTGGGTGGGCACCTCTGCCGGTCTTGACGACGTGGAGAAAAGAAACATTTCTTGTCACTGTGGCACTCGAAACTGTGTTTCTTCCTCGTCCAGCATAATATTGGGAAGCACGGATAATCGGGAGGACTCGGACAGTCTGTCGTGCTCCACCCGGGGCGGGAGGTCCAGTCAGAGCTCTGAAACCAGATATACACACAGTGTTTTAGAAACTGGCACAGAGACTCAGAGGAATTGTTCAAGGAAACAGAGTCAAGTGGAGAGTTCATATCAAACGTGTGTCTTCAGAGGCTTGCTTACGGAGATTCTAAGCAATTCAGTGTGAGAGATGTTAGTAAATTCCACAGTTTGGTCATGGAAGTAACAGAATTATATAGAGGCGAGGGAGAACGTTTCATAATGGAACCCACAACATCCACAGCCTTGTCTTCGATACAGAATACGAAGTGTGAACCTTCATATGATAATTTAGACGGTGAATTTGGTAATGTTTATGTGTTATATAGAACAGTAAATTGTGTCTATACGCAGAATGAACAGTTCTGTCTTCTGGAATGCAACGTCATGCAGACTCTTTAAAGCCAACCGACGTTTCGGAGAAAAACTTCGCCTCCATTTTGAGAGTAGAAGAATAAGCCAAACAAGGTTACAACATGAAACAGAACTGCTACTAGCTTCATGCTGGTTTCTTTTGGATACTGAAAATGGAGGCCATGTGTTCCCCCGAAACATCAGTTGACTTTCAACAGACTGCACACTTGATAGAACTCCTCATAACCACCGCTGTCAGAACATAAAATGGTATATACATGTAGACTATTTTAGGAATAGAACACACACATCTTGCCCTTATTTATGCGTCCAGAGACGATAAAATTCATAGGGCAGTTAATTCCTACAGACTTCATTTCTGAGTTAAGACTGTTCATATTTCGTAGTTTATGTACGATATTCATCACATGATGTAGTCGATGAATTACTGTAAATTTTCTTATGGACTTGTAGACCCAGTTTGTACCACTAAATATTTGCAGAGTTTGTACACTCAATTCTGAAACATTCTGTATAAAATTCGACTGGTGTGATAGTTCAGAAGGTGAATCCCCCCTCCCCACTTCCGCTAAAGTTCTCGCCAATGTGGACTTCACACGCGAGACGCGTAAGAAATAAATTGGCTTGAATTATAGCCTGGCTTATTACATCTCTTAAAACCGACATTTTTAACATTTATAAATGTATACGGTGAGCAAGAAAATTGGATTTTCGCTGTGATGTACCTCCTGAACATAATCCCTCAATTAATTGATAACAGCTATGTATCAAATGGTCGCACAATTTTTCATCTAAATTTCCCGATATGCGTTCTTATTCACTAGCATCCAGAGCAAATAATTTATCACTGTGCTATAGAGGCTCAAATAGATCAGACAAGGATTACGTTACGCGGAAAAGTGGCAGTAAGTGCAATGGTAAGAGTTTAGACTTTACATTTAATATTGTCACGTGTATCAGTGACTAAAGACGGAGTCCGGATTGGTAATTTGATTTATATACCACTTACAGACTTACAGGTCGTATTTACAGTTAATTATAACACTTCCAAAATTACTGTAATTATCACACATAAATAAGTATAACATATAGTCTTGTTTCCCGTCTGTAATGAGACAATATTAATTTAACAACATTAATTCACACTTAATTATGTCTCCTAAGCAAGAGTAGGTACGACTAAGAGAACGGCACACCCAATGGGACACGAAAACAGCCGCAATATATAAGATAGGAAGGAAATCATTCTATAAATTCATCCTACAGCATCAGAATTAAAATAATTAATAATAACAACAACGATGTGTCTTAATGAATACTAACTGACCAAGTGCACAGTGCAGTAGGCTCCTATAAAAGATGTGTTGCTTGAAGATGGCCCTGTAAGGCTGAAAAATGTAGCATAAACACTGAACGTACATATATTTTAATAATTGTAATGGTATTTTAAACACTTAACAAACATGTAATAAATTTAGCCTGAATTAATGTTGTTAAATTGATATTGTTGCATTATAGACGAAAACAAGACTATAAGTTAGACGTCAGTGCAACAGGATGTTGAAATATAATATCATAAATAAAGTCTTCTACATCTGCTTACACTAGCCGTTGCTAGGTAACAGATCTAAATAATGGATATTCCCCTGCAAAGATTTCCCTATCCGTTTTCTGGCAACAGATTTTAACACAGGAACAATAAAGGTCACATTCCAAGGCCGTGCCATAACTCAAGCGGTTAGTCGCTGGTTTCCCATCGCGGCGGCCCAGGTTCGATCCCAGGGTCTGTTCAAGTGGGATTTGTCGTAAACAAATTAGCGCTGTGGCAGGTTTTCTCCGAGTACTTCCGTTTCCCCTGCCAATCTTCATTGCACCAAATTCTCCATCATCATAATCACCCGGGACAGGTACAGTAGGCCAATCAGTGGCCGCCGTGCCGAGTGGACCCAGCTGGACTCCACCCTCCACTAAGCGAAAACGTCACACTCGAGATATCACTGCACTGCAGCACATATTAAGTCATCAAACCGCACGTGAAGTCCTCGCAGGGCGACTTCTAGTTCTTCCTCAACTACGAACTTCCCGTGGCGCTCTCCTACCTAGAACTGTACGCGGAATCGTGTCCGACAGCCGGCCATGACAGCGTTCTCACATCACTGTCGCTACAGATTTCATTGTAAGCTTTCCTCAGTAGACTATCATAATGAATTCTACAGTGGGTAGGAAATCGATGTAAAAATTTGTTCTTTTCTTATCAATTCTCATCTGCCGATTAGACGACACTCTGTATTTATGTGTAATTACATATATATTGTTACATGATGGAGTGATTATAGACGGGGTTTGGATTTGCGACTTAATTTATTAACCACTTATACAAATATCACGTGACAACAAGTAACTATAACAGTCTCTCTGGTTTACACACTCTAAAGGTTATTGTAGCTGCAACACACATAGAGACTTCCATGTCTTCACTAGTCGTTTCCTGGTAGCGGATCCTAACACTGTCCTCCGCCTACGTCCTTACCGTCTGGCGAATTTCCTACAACTGACTAAATTCAAAGTCGGAGTCATAGTTACTTTACGACTGGCGGTTTACCGCTAATCAGCTCGTCTTGGTGCTAAGCCCCTTGAGGTTCACGACCACAGATATTTTGTTAACTGCGCCCTTGCTGTTAAAGTCCTTCTGTAACATCCTGTCAGACTA
Organism: Cryptotermes secundus; assembly: GCF_002891405.2. Classification (NCBI taxonomy): domain Eukaryota; kingdom Metazoa; phylum Arthropoda; class Insecta; order Blattodea; family Kalotermitidae; genus Cryptotermes; species Cryptotermes secundus. The sequence continues at coordinate 2,326,617 of NW_019731264.1, read as the reverse complement.
TAAGATGTGGTTGCCTCTTATGAATATGCTTGGCCTATTTTCAAGTGTACGTATCGCGCACATAGGATGTTAATGAAAACTCTTCCTTTAGCACTACACATAAGTCCTCTGTCAGTACAGGCTTTGCAGAGCAGATCATGCATATCTTACTTATCTTATGCTACAACGGCAATTTAGGCACTTGAACTCTCGTAGGCTTGACCACCGCCAAGTTTAGGCCTCGTATATTTTCCACAACTGACTAAACTCTAAAGTTGTTTCGTTTATAATCCATTGGCACGGACCGCTTAGAAAATACCGCTCATTGTTTTAGTTAAGCCGTTTCCCTGTGAACATGTTTGTTTTGCAAAGCTGTTACTCAGCAACGGCTCTTGTATATTTGTTTATTTCGCGGTCGTTGCATAGTAACGGCTCTACACGCTACATTATTAATTTAGCATTCCAGATGAGGGGGTCGACAGATATATAGCTAAACCCAATTTTTGAAGGTTTTCTCTTTGGTCTCGCTATCTTTTGACCGTCCATGACTGGAGCTGCTATGAATAATTTTTTTATAATCATTTAAAGTGCACCATTATTCGAGATATCGGTTTGTGTCCACACGTAAGACAGTGTACTACGACACTGTATGTTGTAACACCATATAATTTTGTAGAAGTAAACAGAAAGGTCAGACAAATCCATCGCCTTCATCTTTAGGGTCGAAGAGTAAGCCAGTCAAGACACTAGTAGAGACTCTTCGAACTGAAGATGGAGTCGTTACGTTCGTCTGAACTCCCACCGATCTGTACGATGTCCCAGCCCAGGGGGTAGCACTCTTCATGTTTATGGAGACTCGGATCCAGCTAAGTTGGAGTCTTTAGTAAAAAAAATTAAAAAGTACATAAAGCTATCCCTGTAACAGGTCATGAAGGCCCATAGCGTTGTGAGGCGTTGAGGCTCCCACATTATCTAGACAATCAGCTCAAAGATGTCGGTAAGACTGTCAGCCTTACGCGCCGGCCGCGCTTTACTTCCCAGGAAAATTATTTAATTAATTCCTGGTACTCATTTCTGTTAGAGGCTGAGTCGACCCCAGGCCATAGTGCGGCTGGAAGGATTACGTCAATTGAAGAAATTCCAGTGATAAGTTGGAGTATTTATAACATTTTAACTCTTTATGTAGAGTAAGGAAATTAAAGTTACCTTATTTATAAGATCAGAGTGACAGTAAGGGACACAGTAATTCTAATTATCCCAGCTCTGAGAATTTGAAAATTTGTATTTATAGTTCTCAGCCCTAAAATTGATCTGTTTCTCAGTAACTCATGCAAGTAAAATATTTATGAGTGAGTAGTGACATTTATTTATTAAGTATTTAAATAATAAACATGCCATATAAAAGCTTTGTCGTTGTGAAAGTTGTTCTCTGAATGCGACGGAATAATAAAGTTTGAGAGAAGATTTGGGCTGTAAATGCGAGAGTGGACTAAACGAAGAACAGAAATATAAAATATAATTTATTTCTCTTCGTATAAATGTACTATTACATATTACTAGTATTATAGTAACATAAAATTAGTTGATAAATTGTCGTCTAATTAATATAATATATGTCCAATTTTGTGGACCGTTTCTTATCTGCCGCTTGTTCAATATTCCCAAAAGAAATATTTCCAGTAACACGTCCTTCCTGAAAGCAAAAGCAGGTTTCGTGTTTATTTTTCTCTATTACTTTATAACATTTCTGTAATTTATAACAACAAGCTTCACTCTGTTCCTTGCCTCAGTATAGAACCACCCGCTTGGACATTTATCGATTTTACATAAAGAGGAATATCTGTACACAGTGAGAAATGTATGGCAACACAGTGGAATATGCAGTACACACACTGATAGTACATTGTATTTTTTTTCTCTGTGAATAAAATGATTTATATACAAGTTGAAGAGCATAAATTCATAACCTGACATGTTTATGAGTTATGAAACTTAATGGTTAAAGGCATATAGAGGTTTAATTGCACATGTCATTTTATATGGGTGTAAAATTTGGCCTCCACATTAAGAGAAAAATATTGTAGCGTGTAGAACTGTTGCTACGCAACGACCGCGAGATGGCCGGATATACGAAGGACGTCTCTGGGCAACTGCTCTTCAACATGTTCGTGCAGCAACAAACAAATGAAACAATAAAGGAGCTGTGTTTTCTATATGGTCCGTGCCGAGGTATTATAAAAAAGGGACAACGTAAGAGCTTAGTCATATCAGTTGAAAGTCATTTCTGTAAGAGAGTCTGTGAACAGAGAACCTGAGCCAGGAGGTAGAGGAATAGTCATTGTTGGAGCTGTTACCAGGAAACGTCAAGTAACAGACTGAGAACACTAGACTGTGCGCTCTAGTGAACTGTAAACTGTGTATATAGCGATAGTATTGTAGTTATTTGTAGTTCCTACATTTAAGTGGCCAACAAATCAAATCACCAATGCAAACCCGTCTATGGTCACACATATTACGTGACATTATGCATTGAGGCTATTATGAATCAGTACGCCGATAGTATTTGGACCTAATGAAGAGAAAATTCACAGGAGCATAGAGAAAACTGCATGATTAGGAGTGTTCATATTAATTTGGAATAATAAAATTAATAATTATGAAAGGAATCACTTGAAATCTATGAATGTGCAAAGAGATTTTTTTATTTGTTGACTGGTTCACGGTTCTGCGCTTTACGGCGACCGGTGCGCCGTTTGCTGCGAGGCGCATATGAATGTTGCCGATGAAACAGCATGCCTGATGGCCGATGACGTCTGTAATGAAGGGAAGTAATTAACTTATGGACCGCTTGACGGGATTATGTTTCATGGCGAGCGGTGCGGTTCATTCGTGGGAGTTTATGATATCAGCAGTAGCCTACAGTTATCAGGTCCACTAGGCACCCTTTTGTTCTCAGTTACAATTAGGGAGCGGTATGGTAAGTCATGGCGCGGTATACTTCAGAGCAACATGTATTTCTCTATGACACCTATGTGTAATTCGGATCTGCCAAAAAGTGTCGGCGAAAATTTCGCAATAAATTTCATGATGAAACAACTCCCAGCAGACAAACAATTCATAATTTGGTAAATAAACTTAGAATGGGACTCTTAATAGGAAAAGAAGAAAAACATAAACGCCGAGTGCTTACCGAGGAAAAGTTAGATGACATAGGGACAAAATTTAATGTACACCTAGAAAATCACTGAAATGTCTAGCTCAAGGGACTGGAGTGTCAAAATCTAGTGCAAGAACGGCAACACAATTGCTGAAGCTTAGACCCTTTAAAATAACAGTAATCCACGCCTTGCAGCCGCGCGATCCGGCTAGCAGGGTTCGTTCTTACATTTTGTTTCTCCGGTCTGTCGTCCAAGGCGGGGTCCATCCGCAATTGGAATTATTTTCTGATGAAACGTGGTTTCATTTGCAGGGATACATAAATACCCAAAGTAGAGTCGCTGCTGGAGTTCACAGAGTCCACATCTAACCCACGAAGCCCTGCTCCATCCAGTGAAAGTTGGTGTCTGGTGTGCTTTAAGTGCAAGAAATCTTGTTGAACCTATGATTTTTTAATAAAGCAATTAATTGCTAAAGATATGAACCGGTCATTCTCCGGCAGTTATTTTCAGAGTTAATAGAAGAAGAGACATTTTCTGGTTGGTTTTAGCAAGACTCAGCTACTGCCCACCTCATGTACTATATGTCTATGTAGGCTTTGTCCCATGTCTTCGGGGGCAGAATTTTCCGCAGTGGTATTTGACCAATACGTTCACACGATTGTGATTATTGTGGTGTTTTCTTCTGGGGTTGTCTGAAGGACAGAGTTTACAACATTAACCCCCGAACGGTAGAACTAAAAGGAAATATACGTAGGAAAATTGCAAGTAATCCTGCAGATCAAGTTCAAAGCGTAAATCAGAACTTCCGCCGTTACGAGAAATGCCTACGTGTAGAAGGACAGCATTTTCGACACCCCCTGTCATATGTGAGCAAGTAAGAACTCCCCTCCGCTCCGAACATTGTCGGCCTTCAGGCATGCTGATTCATCGGTAAAATTTGCTTGCGCCTCGAAGCGAACGACCCACCGGCCGCCGTGGAACCGGCCAACAAAAGTAAAAACCCTCGCTGTATATGGTAGATAACATTAAGGTAAAGAAAATATGTTTTGAAGATATGAGACAGGTCGAGGATTGAGGTTCAATACCGGGTATTGTAAATACACTACAATATACGAGTGTTTGCGAGATTCTTTATAACGAGGGAATTCTTTGCCATCTAATGAACTGAGACTAACACCTGCTTAAGGAAGACTACCCAGCAAAGTGTCTTTGAGAGCCTGCAGTTATCTGCTTTGTTATGTCATTAAGTTCTGCCAGAATGGCTCAGTGAGCTACCGTCTGGGTAATCAGCACGGTAGTCGTGATAATATAAGGAAGTATCCTCTTTGCATCGAGACTGGATGTGCATCCCAGCCAGATCTGCTAAATGTTTGTCGAAGGATGCTCCTCGGGGTAAGACGCCAGTCAGAGCGTGTAGGACCATTTGCCATAATCTAGTGCAGACGTTCAAAATGAGTGGAGAGTTATCTCGGTTTCTTCTAACCACTTACACGGCGTGGTGCTTATGTACTTTCCCTATTCTACTACAAGACATGACACTTTTTTCAGTTGTGAGAACATTTTAACATTCTAAGTTGGGGTCGATTTAGTTTTGTTACTTTTGAGGACGATATCAGATGTCTGAAAGGATCCGAAGCAAATGAAGGAGGGTGAGTTGTGTTGACGCGCTGTTTGAAGTTGTGTGTAGTTGTGGACCTGTCGCATTCAGTGCGTGGGATATTTGCCGCGTAGTGAGAGGCAGTTCTGAGTGACGTGTCGTTGAGGCAGGAAATGCTGTACCGCATCTATTTTCTGTAACATATACAAGGCAAGAAGACGGGTTCCATATTACAGATCTGTCGACATTTAGTATTACACTGGAAATGTAACCGTAAGCATAAGTTAGATTGAAAGTCTTATGGCTAATTTATTGGATTTATAAAGAGGAGGCCGTTTTCCTTTGTACCTATATTAATGATAGTCAAGTGCCTCACACAAATGTGATTTTACGTATTGTTTTATGTGCATATGGAATTAGGCTTTTGGATTTAAAGGGAGAATACTGTGGGTGCCGGAGAAGAGGCTGGTGAAGGAAATATTTGCTTCAATGAGAGATAGGTAGGGGGGGGGGATATAGCATTCTGCAAAATTAAACGCGTGATGAGATTCATAATTTGTGCTGTACACCATGCATTATTGGAGCGATTTAGTTAAGGAAGACGAGATGGGCAACTAATGGTATATGTATTGGAAAGATGAAAAAAATAAAAATTTATTTGGAAAGCCTGGAAAAGTTCCACTTGGAAGACCTAGTCGTAAATGGGAAGATAATATTGCCTCGTATGAGAGATAAGCGTGACTAATAATTTGGGTTCTAGATTTGATGATTGTGTTTATTGGACGATTATAATGCAATTACAGTTGATTATAACATTTCACACATTGAACTCCTCCTTGATAACGAATCTCCATTCTCTTTTTCTGGTTCTCGGATTATCTTTTGTCTTCTTCTGCTCAGTACGATTCACGGCTTCTCACCTGCAACTGAAAAATCGTGGCCCGAGCTCTCAGCTTTGTGTTCCGTTGTATTCCCTTTCTCTTGACCCCTTTGTCCCTTCAGACTGAAGATGGAAGCACCATGTTTCTTCACAGCGCCGGTAATCTTATATCAGAATACACGCCGTCGCTTCCCAGAAGACACAATTCTTAGAAGTCACAGCCGTGATGAACTGTCATTTCGCCTCTTTTCCTAGTGAAAACTAATATGTTATTAATTAGAAATCTATGAATCAGATTTATATGCAATCCGGAATAGGGTTAGCTCAGTCGGTATAGCGACGAGCTACCTGCTAGACCACCCTGGTTCGGAAGCCAGCATAGATATTTTTCTCTTTTCTACTAATTCAGGCCCGTTTGGGGCCCACCTAAGTTCCTAACCAATGGGATAAATGGAGGGGGGCAACTTCTTCAGGGTTAAAGCGCCCAGCGCGTGAAGCTGGCATCTTACCGTGTAGTTCCGAGGTCGAGAATGACGGAGCTGTAACTCCACTCCCTTTATTCTCTCATGGCCTAGTGCTTAACTTCCGACCACAGTGGCTGCGCGGTCTGAGGCATGAACCGTCTTCGCTCGCTCGAACGCTGGATCATGGGTTCGAATCTCGCTCAAGGCATGGATGTCTGTGTTGTGTGCATTTATTCTGTGTGTCGGTAGAGGCCTTGCGAAGGGCTGATACCCCGTCCAAGGGGTGCTGCTGACTGTGTATAGGATTAAGAAATTGAGCGATCAAGGTCTAACAAAAGGACCGTGGAGCCATAAAAGGATGGATAGATCATTGCGTATCACTGAAAGTCTAATTAGAAATCAGACGTCTCTTTCACGTATTGGTGTGTCATAGGTTTAGGAACACAGGCAAAGTGACGTCTGCAAATCGGCGCTTGAAGAGTTGCAGTAGACGTGAGACAGGACGTGGTGCTTCCCGGGGCTAGTCGAAAGGGAAATAAATACGAAAAGTGAATAAAGGTTGAGCGATGGGAGGAAGGAAATTCTTGCAATCTAAAGAAAACACGTAGGGCAGAGAGGCCAAGGAATACATCCAGATGGTAGAAAGGAGAGTAGGAGAATGAGTTTGAGGATAAAAGGTTTCATGTAGATGGATGTGGAATAATGCAAAATAAATCCTCCTTCCAATCGAAGATTTTGGGTAAGAAGATGCTACTGAGGCTTCGAACCAAAAATAAATTTTCTTTTCCAACTTTTTCTCTTTTACTCATGTTCTATATATACGTGTTTTATTTCCTTTTTGTTTATTTTAACGCAGAGGTGAACTGAAGAAGACAGAGGTTTTGCCCTGTCTTGTATTTTCCTTTACTCAGATGGCAAGGATCCGTCTTCAGCATTCGCCGTTATTTCGTGGCTGCCAGAATGGATTCTGATTGAATTTTTCACGAGGCCGAGACAAATGTCACTGTTGAGGGTGTTGTGGGGAGTGGTACATGTCGGATCGAAGGATGACCTGAAATTGATTATCGTTTTGGTTTTGTTATTCCCACTGCTGCTGCTGCTGCTGCGATAACATCTTTTCAAGAATTGATTTGTAGGCATGTTCTATTTCCCGGCAGAAATCATTGAAGTGACGAAAAGATGACGAAACGACCTCAATATATTTTCGTCTTGTCTTCATGAATTGCACAGGACCTTACGTTCGAGTGGTTCTGACTTGTAATTTCAACCCCGGGAGACCGTGGTTTCGGATCTTGGTCATGAGCCTGGCTGATCTGATGATTTTGCTTTTTTCTTCAATACGCCCATGAAGATCAGGTAGTAACTTAAAATATGCCACGGATTCATCAGCCCATAATCTTACGAGTTTAAGATTTACAGATCATCCAATCATTCGACGGAACATATCCTACGGAGAGTATGTTCCTTGCTCATCTGTCTAAACACTCTTGAGTTCTCATGTAACTGGAAGACGTTTCGAAGAAAACACAAAGTTACAATGTATGTGTTCATCTGTCATGAGTTAGTTTTCCCAGCCGCCACTATCAGCAGGCGGAAAGGAAAATAGAACTGAAAATTGGAGGCGGGAAAAGATTTATATGAAAAAGAGAGGCTGGTTGCCTATAATCAAAATGTATATATGCAGAAATGCACCTGACGTACCTGAGAGAGCCCTACCAAACGGTCGAGATTACTGAATAATCCAACAGCAGATGCACCCCTCGTCATAAAGTGTACGACAATGCAGGGTGCAGGAATATGGGGGCAACTTTTATCTCGTAAAATATAATGAACCCTTTATCCTTTCTCCGAATCTCTCCTTCATTTTGGGTCGTTAGGATTGTAGTAACACAAGACTAATGTTGATGGCGTAAAAGCAGAAATTAGGGACAAGAACACACAACACGCTTCTAAAAAGAACAAGGATTAAAAGCATGTTGTGTTGGGATTCCAAAGGACTAGACCTTCCAGGCTTGCGTATCCTTTCTACTGCTAGGCGTGTAACATATCACCGTGTAACCGAACGTCAGGCAGAATCATTAATAACCCTGCTTTGTATTCGGAACTCCCCAGGTTACAGCTGTGCTCGGATGATGCAACGTAGATATTCTTTTCAAAGCATTCCTCGATTCTCAGGCGTCGTTTTCAATAAAGGCGTCGTAACAGACCAGCTAGGGGTAAGTAACTCCATGTAACAGACGTAATTCTTGATAAGGTGAAGAAGAGTGTTCACTCGGGATTACTGGGTTTTTGGAACTTCTTTCATCATCTGTTTTTCTAAAGAACACCAAAGAACACGACGTTTCGGAAACTGGATCTATTTGCTTTCTCAAAGGATGGGCTGGGAGACTCCTACTCTGTTTGGTCCAGTAGGAAGGACTAACTTCAATAACTGGATAATCTACGTCTGTCTGGTGCATTGCTGCTGGTCCTCGTCAGCACACTCATTCTTGATTCCGAGTCACGAGAGACGCATTGTCATGTTTTACTGCCTCACGGCCCAGCCTATGTCAGTATAAGTACAGCTGTAGCGTTCTTCTAGCAATGGTCGTTTCATAGCATTGTTGACCTACGAATTGTTGCTTCGTTGTGCTTGCACACAACAATTCTCGATTACGAGACATGTTTTGAAGACAAGTGCCAAACATAATGACGCGGTGATCGTTTTTCTGGAGTGCACATTCTACTATTCCCGCATCATCTGTTCGCGATATAAAGCAGAAAATAACTCCTGTCGTCTGGGGCTTATCGACGTTTTCCATTTTTTATCAAAGCACATCTAACTGCCGTGGCACAGAGAGCGCTCCGCATGATGGAACAAGCCAAGCTCCCTCTCAAAGACTGCTGCCGGATTGTCAAAAAGAGGAGTGAGCATAAGGACGGAAATGTTTTACTTGAATGCTGTATTCAGAGAAAATATTCGCTATTTGCGTTTAGTGCCCACATACGTGTTATTTCAATACAAAATAATTTCACGTCTGCTCAGACAGACATCAAATATAAAGCTCAACGTTTATGTGCGGTTTTATAAACTTGATAAAAGGCGGAGTTTGATATAAGCTATTGTATTGATGTCTAGATTTTTCCTTTTTCTGTATTTAAAAATAACAGATCTTCCCACAAGCTTGGTATAGAAAATAATTCGTCAAACACACGTCTATGACACTTGTAGGAGTATGTGTTGCTACTAAGCAAACGTCATATGTGTGTGAGGCTGGCTTGATATTTTGAGAGGTAAAATTTAATATTTCTTTTACAAAATTTTGATAAATTGCAAGTCAAAATAATTTGTGGATGGGAGTAAGTTGATGTAGCCTAACAGTCTGATACCTGCATTCTTACCTATCACCGGTGAACTGAGTTAAGAATTCTTCATTGTTACCAACCTCTTCAAGCAGCTACCAACGTAGTACGATGTACGTCAAAGTTAGTCTCCTTTCAGTTTTTTATGTACCTGCTAATCATTGTACTACAGGGTGATTCTAAACTATTGTCCGCGTTTCGGACAGTAATTTAGAATTACATTAAATGGCTGCAAGAGATAAATGTTGACAGACTCTGCAGTCACTGGTACCAGCAGAAGTCTTGTACGGTGCTAAGTACAGTATCAGTGGCAACGATTTCCCGTCCCTGATATAGAAACATGCAAATTGTTCTTTGTAAATGATACATTGTGAATTTAAATTATTGTCGGAAGCCCACACATTAATTTAGAATCGTCCTGTACCAAATAACTTCTGTACCTGAAGCATCATATTCAGATAAAATAGCATTCTGTTGTGTTGCGACATAATATCTGAGCTATTAGCTTTTCTGTGGAGAAAACCCTTTACTGTCATTTCAGAAACAATATGTTATGCATCACACCGTAATCTAGCGTATACGCAGCTTGTTACCACAGTTACCACAAATCCTACGAACTATGCTTACTCACTGTCCTTATCATCCCTGTGTTATCATGATCCAGACGCTTTTCATGTGGAGGAAGTAATCGAGAAATGCGTTGCCTTGGATTCGAACCCATGCCCATAGTAGCAGAATTGTTTCACACGGGTTATCTCTCCAAGCGAATCATCTTTTTGTCTAAAGTATAGACTCTATACCAAGTTAATTTTCTGTTCGCCTTTCTGTACTTCTGATGTGCATATGTCGGTGGGAAATTCAAGCAAAATTAGGGGAGGCTTTTATTCCGTAGGGTTGCCTATACAGAGTATGACATCCTGGGTTCCAAGGCTGATTGCCCTTACTTCGTATTCACGACAGCCTAGTTTCAAATACTTATCCGGAGACTGGCTATGCTGAGAGACTTTTCGGGTTTTCCTCAATTTCTCGACGAAAATGCCGGGTTATTTATATTAGGTCACAACCACTTCCTGTCTTCTCCTCTCCAATCAACTGTTATCTGATCCCCCTATCTTTCGATGAGCTTTGAATTTGCATTGAATCTGACCAGGAATAGAAACACGTAACATTGATAACATGGAATCATATTGATTTAACAAGATCATGAGTCACATCTGTGTTTTGTCTATCTTTATATCATATCTATGTATTCATTTCTAAGAGTTATATGTTTGGAATATAACACCATGCAATTCGTTGAGAATTAACCTTCGTTTCCCAGGAATATAGGGACATATTCCTCCGAAACGTCAGTTACTATCAACGGGCTAGGCGACGTTATATCCCAGGAGATAAAACTCTTCATGGTCACTGCTGTGAGTACCTCAACTGCTACACATTTACGTATTTTAGTTTGTTTAAGGATTTTGTAAATATCTCAGGCGGTATAACTTCGAATGAATAAAGAAGAAAGAAAAGTGAACTGGCAATAATGTCCAAAGAATCAACTGCGGCTAATTTCAAGGTACTGTCCCGGTATTTGCGCTTAGTGACTTGGGATAACTGTGAAGAACATCAGACAAGGTAGTCGGCGTTCCAGCCGAATACAAGTAAGAGCGACACCGCTTGGCCAAGCTTGCCCGATTCCACACCGCAGTTCTGCTATATCCGTCTTTGTTTTATTCTGTTATGTCGATTTCATGTTCTCGAGTAGCTGCTTGTAATGACGTCTAACGAACAAAATTACGTCTCTTACCAGCGGCAGTTGCCGAAATCCATCTGGACTTCCTTGATTGCTGTATTCTAGCAGTACTGGATCACCTCGACCAATTGACTAATCCTTCCAGCCTCACTATGGCCCTAGGGTCGACTCAGCCTCTAACAGAAATCAGTACCAGGAATCTTCCTGGAGAGTAAAGGGCGGCTGGCGCGTGAGGTTGACAACCTCACAGCCATCTGTGACCCTATTGTTTAGAGAAAATGTGTGAGAGCCTGGACGTCTCGCAAAACCTGCGGCCTTCAAGGCCTGTTACAGAGATAGCTTTACCGTTTGCTTTCCCGAATATACCAGTCTCTCATTGAGATTTCTTCGTTATTTGAAACTAAAGAAAAGTTATAGCCGGACGAAATTTTGTATGTAAACCACACGGCATCTTTTTCGAAAACTCATTCAGCATATTTAAGAATTCAGAGCCGACCCACGACTCTTGAAGATAATTGTTACATATAACAAATTTAATTGGATTTTATTTCTAGCGGCGGTGACTATTAGGGGTAGGGTCTTCTTCTGCTTCTTCTTCTTCCTTCTCCTTCTCCTCTTCTATTCTTGTTTTCTAGTCTTGTTGTTCCCACTTGGAGCATACGGCATCCATGAAACTCTCTTTTCACTTCAGTTTATTAACCTTAGACAGTCGATAGGACTCCTTGAACGGGTGATCATGCATTCGCAAGGCCTCTACCTAAGACAAACACAGAATAAACGCACACAGACATCCACACCTTNATGAACATCATGCCGGCCAGTATAATTTTACTTTTAGGCGGGAAGAACTGGTTCCATCTACTAAAGGTTCAGCCACACAGAGCGCTACGTACGCTATGTTCGCTATATGAACAGAAAAATATCTCCCTTTATTGCCAATGTGACTGGTCACACAGACTTCCGTACGCTATGTTCCCTATGTTAGCTGCGTCGCAGAGTGTACACAGCGTACGTAGCGAACATAGCGTAGCGCTCTGTGTGGCCGAACCTTTAGACAGTGCTGCCACTGTGATCAGCTTCTGGGATGTGACCCCGTGTATTTCGGAGACGCGTTGATATCTGCTTCTACTAGTTTCGTAACTGGCTTCATTCATTCATTCATTGTTGGAGGAGGTGGGTTTCCCTATGCACTTAGACCAGTTATTAGTCCATTGTGCATCCCCCTTTAATTTCTACTGTCGCCATACCCTACCGGTACTGGTGCCCGTTATCAGCCCCTTTCTGCTAGCGAGGTCGGTCCTCTTCTGGAAGTGGTACCTAATACTTTCCCCATCTACCGTGGGCATTGGAAACTACTTGGGCGGGAAAATTTGCCTAATTTAGCTCAGAGGACTCCTAGAGATACGAGGTTCTTTTACGTGCCGTAAATCTACGACACGGGACCCACGGCTTAAAGTCCCACCCGGAGGACTTGTTCCCTGACTTTTTTCCGCCCTTAAAAATTCCACGACCTCCGCCGGGTTTGAACCCGCGTACCTTGAGTCATGAGGCTTACTCTTCGACATAAAGATGGGGGAAATAATAAGTTTCTCTGTCTCGTCATGCTTTCCCCGAGCTGCAAGGCATTGCGAACCAGAAGATTGTACTCTTCAAAGTCAACCTGTAGCTTTGTTTTGTAAGTCTTGTAAACAAAGTTGCATGTGTCTTGCTCCTGAGAAATGAGATACTTTGATTCACATGGGTTTATTGGCTTCCACGTATTCGTCCATCCAGACTGGTGCACTTTAATTACGTTAATTCGGAGGAGCAATTACAGTTAATGCGGAAGTTTGTTTTCCTGGAATCATGAACTAGGAATGTGAATATTATCGACCTCTGTGACCCAATTTAACGTTTTCACTTGCCTTTCACGTGTCAAATTTCTCTAAGAAATTGTTAGTTAGGTAATAATCCACATTTTATACTAACATAAATCAATTTATATGCCTTATTTTTATAGAATGCCATTAATGAAGTGGCTGTGCCATATCTTATTTAAAAATAAACGGCAATCAGTTGTTATACCCCTGACAACATCGTATTTAAATTGTGACTGTTTTGTCTGCTAAGTCGTTAATCAGTTACTGTGTTTTATTTCCTCTAGAACGAAGGAAAACAGTTGTCGTGCCTTATTTTCTCTCGAACGTTGTTTATTAGTTACGATTTTTCCCTAGAGATTATCCTTGTATCATTTTTTGCACTTTATTTTCTGTCATACTTACTCAATTAGTGTACCTTAATTTCTCTGAATGTCATCACTGAGAATTGTCTTGTTTTCTCTTAACACCGCTAATGATTTTTTCTTCATTTTAAATAGAACACAGATAAGTATAATGTTGTGGCTTATTTTCTGTACAACTTTTTAATCTGTTTTCTTTTCCTTTGGTCACCATTAATATCTCTCCTAATTTCCTGTAGAGTTGTTATTTTTTTTTTTCATATTTCCTGTCTCCCCCTCTGGAGCATAGAGCATCCGTGAAACGCTTTGTTTCACTTCAGGTTCTTAATCTTATAGCCACTTGGTAGGACTTCGTGGACGAGGGATCAGCCCGTCTCAAGGCCGCTACCTGCACACGACAAGACAAATCCAGAATGAACGCAAACATCCATGGTTCGAACGGAATTCGAACACGCGACCCCGGCGTTCGAGCGGGTGAAGAGAGTTCATGCTTCAGACCGCGCTGCTACTGGAAGACCCGTTAATTGGCTGTTCCTCAATTGGCTCTAAATCCTAATGAACAGTGCCAAATTTTCTCTAGACCAATTTTACTCTCGCATGCCTTTGTTTCCTCTAGAACACCTTTAATTATTCGTTCTTAACTTTCTCTAGGTTCCTTAATGTGTCGTTCCGTATTTTCTCTAGAAAACAACAACCAGTTTGCCTTGTTTCCTCCTGAACACCACAGTGTGTTGCTTTTCTTGATTTATGTGAAATCAAAATTAAATGTTGTCTTCAGAATTGTTACTGATGGAACAAGTAACTTGTTACCCCCTCCGCTGTGGCAGAACTTTTATACATTTCAGCTTTCCGTTACGTGCAGTGTTATTCTAATAATGAAGTTGATTCTGAAGGGTTCTGACGATGGTGTATAACACTGAATTATTAGGGTTTTGGACCTTGTCCATAGTCCGGTATTCTAAAAAATACAGAACAGGACGTTTCGGAAAATGGATCTGTTTCCGTCCTCAGGTGTCTGCCACTCACCTCAGGACGGAAACAGATCCAATTTATGAAATGTTCTGTTGTCTAACTTTTACAATACCGAACGATGGGTAGAGTCCAGAACCCCAAAAATCTGAGTAATAAATAAATTTTTATGCTTATTTGTAGTGCTAGGTTTCACGAGCATTGCATTGTAACTCACATTTAACTTTAAAAATTGACTTGTAGCGAACCGTACTTTCTTGAAACATTATTCTGTATTATACAATTATATAAATACTTTTGAGTCAAAGAGAACAGAAGTTGTGAGATATTAATAAGGCCAAAAAAGTCGAGAAGCGAGGAAAAGTTATAAAGACAAGACGTCTTCATGACATAAATGTACAGTGGTGCAGCAAGGGGGTCCATTAACCTGTACACTCGTGTGAACACACACGATCTTCTCGTGCCTGTGTCTTCACAGTTCCTTGAATCGAGCGGAAATAAGACAAGGAACGTAAAAGAAACGAACCCAGTGCCTCCAAGATTACAGTTCTGATATAATAAAAGTAATGATAGAGTGGAAACAGAGTAGCATGGTGCTGACGTGTATGATAAGGAAGAACATTAATGCATAATTACAGTTGGGTTTTATTTTTTTCAACGCTTTTCTTTGCTCCTAATTAAGTTGTCAGAGAGAGTAAATGAGGGCTTCTGGTTCATGATGGTCTTGCGCGCTGACTTCATTCCCTAGGGAAGGAATATTCATTCCCTTTGTACGCCATATTCTGCTGGAAATGAAGCTGTGTTGCTATTAGAATTATGTGGGAGGCTATAGCAGATAATCCGTTACGTGCATCTCCGTTATAGACGTGACCGTTAATGGAAAATGTCATACATCATCTTCAGTGTTTTTATTCAAAATTATATGAAAGTGGCATTAATTATCAGATAAGAATTGTACGGGGGGGAGACTCGTACTTAATGGGTTTATAGTGTCTCAGCTACACTGCTTATGGCCGCGCCATAGCTCAAGCTGTTAGTCGCTGGCTTCCCACCGCGGCGGCCCGGGTCTGGTCAAGTGGGATTTGTGGTGGACAAAGTGGCTCTGGGTCAGGTTTTCTCAGAGTACTTCGGTTTCCCCTGCCAATCTTCATTCAACCAATTGCTCCACACTCACCCTTACCTATCATATGGAGCTGGTACAATAGGCCAGAAGTGACCGCAGTGCAAGGGACTTAGTCCCACCCCACTAGCAATTAAAAAAATTAGATCTACACAGTGCGGCAGGACGCTGAAATATAACGTTATGAACGGTCATCCTAAGTTCGTGCAAAAGCAATGGATTTCTTGTCTTACTGAATTTCAACATCTGAAAGTATATTCTATACTTTGGTGCTGGTTATACAGGTGGAAAGAAGTGTAGGACCTATTGTTCGTTTGTTTCTTGAATTGCATTTTCTTCTTCCTATCTCGTTTCTTTTTTAACTCCAAGAACAAGCTAGAGAATAAAATTAGGAACACAACAACCTGCTAATTCTTAGAAAATCACTCACCCATATCTAAAACCCAGTCAGTTTTCGTCGACCCTGTAATCAAGGAAAATTTAAATAAAATCAGCAGATTAGCTGGGAACAGACTGCCTCATTTTCCTTGGTCGAAAATATTTTTCCCCCTTCCTAAAATCTTTTTGTTTTCCTCACAGTTCAGTAAGCTCCCTGACCTCTTCACCAGAATTGGATAAGGCAATCACGATTCAAGCAACATGGTGGGGGAGAGAGGGGGTAGGGGGGTGAACAAACCACCAAAGAGGAGAAGTCAACCCTGGCTGAAACTCGAACCAAGGCAACCGCGTAATCTGCGAGAAATGCCACACAATCGGGTGACCTGACCGCATGACTGCGACACTGCTAAGTGCCCGATAAGTGCCAACTGCAGCAAAATTAACGAGGCGGCTGCCAACTGAGACCTCCTAACAACTTGATGGCCTTCTTGGTTTCGTGTAACTAATCGTTTTTACTGGTTTTCAAACTCCTAAATATTATTTTTCTCAACATATATTATTCTTAATCACTCGACTCTTCTGTCCTGAAGACGGAACGTCACATCCGAGACCTTCATAGCTTTAAGCCCGTATCCCATATCCTGAATACACGGAAGAGAAGCCTCAAGTCGCTCAGCTGCTCAAGAGTTTCCCAACGTTTTATGAAACCCAAAGTTTCATTACCATGTTCACAAGAGCTATCTGGTGGTCTCTATCCTGAGCCAGATGAATACAACCAGTAGCATCCCGTTCTATATCCCCCCTAATATTACCCTCCAACCTGAATCTAGGACTTTCTAATGCTCTTTCTCCTTCTGGCTTTCCCACCGAAATCTTGTATACATTCCCTTTCTTCACATGCGTGCTACATATCCTACAACTCTCATCCTCCTTGCCTTGATAATTCTCATAATACTTGGCGAAGAGTTCAAGATACGAGGCTTCTCAATATACAGTTTGCTCCAGCCTCATACCATTTCATCCTCATTGGCACCCAGCGGCCTCCGTAGTCTAGAGGTAATGTTCCCACCTCATGACTCGTGGTACGCGGGTTCAAATACCCGGCGAAGGTCGTCGAATTTCTAAGGGCGGAAAAATTCAGGGAACAAGTCCTCCGGGAGGGACTTTAAGCTGTGTGTCCCGTGTCGTAACTTTACGGCACGTAAAAGAACCTCATATCCCCAAAGGGGATCACTGAGCCAAATTCCAGGACGTTTCCCGCCCAAAAATAGTCTCTAAGGCCTCTGATAGATGGGGGAAGCATTATAGACACCGCTAAGCAAGTGGCCGAACTCGCTTGCTCGGCGGGACTGATGGTACGCACCATTTATCGGTAGGGTATATAGACTGGTAGAATATCATAGAGGGAAGCACAATAGATCAAACTGGTCGCGGTTCATGGGGAAACCCACCCTCTCTAAATAACTAACTAACTAACTCCTTGGCACCCTGTTCTACATACCTTCAGTCTACATTCTTCTCTTAATGTCAGAGACCAAGCCTCACGTTCATACGAAACCTCGGGGATAATTAGAGCTTTGTATATTTCAATTTATATATTTCTAGACAGCAGACGAGAAGACAAAAGTTACTGAACTGAACGGTAGCAAGCCTTATCCGAATTCAGCCTCCTCTTAATTGCCTAATGTTTCCAATTTTGATGTTTTATTGTCTATCACAAATAATAGAAGTTCGCCATATTTTCGAAGGATAGAGGAAGGCGAAGGGAGTTGTGTTTAAAACTATTGTTTAACACTTTCAGCCCATTAGTTAACTCCAAGATTTAGGATCTCCTTCAGAAAATAACAGTCCCTCAGCCTGTCAAGGAATTTCCTGCAAATTATGGAGCCCCTGAGTAACATTGCTATATTTAGGCCATCAAAACATAGCCGGAGCTACGTAAAATAGTAACATTTGACCTGAGATATAAGGATGGTGTATGGACTGCATTAATGTGCCTAAGAATGGATATGAGGTGCTGTCTCTTGTACACAGGGGGTACTAGGACGAAGGGAAGGTCATAATATCAGTCATTCTAAGCAAAAAGTTGTATAGGTACATGTGTCCTATTCCGAAGTATTTCCGAGGGCGAGCTATTTCACTGTACAGTTTCAAAATTGTTGATAAAAAAGATATTACGTACTGTTTCTAATACCGGTATTTATTGTTCAAATGACAACGTTTACCTAGTATAATTTTTTTTCCTTGGCACTAGAGCCCCAGTGGGCCTAGGCCTACCTCCATGAATTTTTCTGTTCACTTCGGTTTTTCTAGACCTTACACATTCCGTAGGATTCCTTGGGCGGGTGATCAGCTCGTCGCAAGGCCTCTACCTGTATACAAACACAGAAAAACGCACACACACACAAACTAAACATCCATGCCCTGAGTGGGATTCGAACCCACAATCCCGGTTTCGAAGCGAGCGAAGACAGTACATACCTTAGACCGCTTGGCTACCGTGACCGGCTACCTAGTATAATACATTTTAAAAAGTTCCACCTTCAACAGCAGTGCACTTCACAACTCGTGTGAGCAGGACATGGCGTGTACAGGGTACAGAGAACTGTACAGTGAAATAGCTGTATCTCGGAAACGGTTCGGAACAGGACACATGTACATATAAATACTTTTTTATTTATAATGACCGATAATGTGACCTCCCGGAATATTGACCTCGCCTCCTGGGCCACTCTGTCTATTGTAATCAGTCTTTTGGTTCCATATGAGTCGCAGAATATCTCGAAAAGCTAAAGTTTCCAGTAAGGATTCTCCTATATGGAGTTACTTACAGAATGCAGAATTTGAAGCACTTAAAGGAAATACTGAGCAAAGAAATTTTGAAAGCAGTCCAAGCGCAAAAATTCGAAGTAGGTTAAGACAGCTGTCTTTAGGTATTCGCTATATTATAGGACCGTTTTCTTATTGAAATTCCACGGCTGGCATCTCCTTTCTGAGAGAAGTGCTAAATATTTCAGGCATTGTCCTTGAGCCTCGGTACCATTTCTTTCTGACTAAAATAGCGGTAAAATGAAATTGCGCGTACTTTCCGCGTGTCTATTGTACGTGCCAGAGAAAGCAGAACGTAGCCCGCCTCCCAGTTATATCACCCCACATTTTGCACATTAAGTAGCTATTCGACACAGGTACGAGTAATTATAAATTAATGACATTTGTTCAGAATGAAGGTCTCTGGGTGAAAGTTATCGATTCCCCGGTAAAATGACTTAATTTTTTTACCTTACCTTTTTCCATAGTCAGTCATTGGAGAAACCCCATTTTTAGTCCTTTCTGTGCTACTAACGACATATATCGATTTGAAAGCAGCCTTTCTTGGCCTGAATTTTATTTATTTATAATATTCCGAGCGAAACTACTTCTCACCGGGGAAGTTTGCTCAAGCGATGACGCTTCAGACTAGTATTCGAGAGGTTCGAATTCTAATCCGGCTTTCCTGAGTGAGGTTTCTCGTGGTTTTCCTCATTTATTCCTGAAAAATGTAGGGTTGTGAGGTGTGAAGGAATAGAGCTGCCTGATCTTATAGAAATTGAGGTTCTCACAGCGGTGGATATGAAGAACTCTATCTTATGAGGTATAATGCCGTGTAGTCCGTTTGAAAGTCAACCGACGTTTCGGAGTAATATCGCATCTATTTTTAGTATCGCTAAGCACGGGAACAACTTTTTTCTACACACAATTATGGAAGTTGCTATGAATTTATGTATGCACGAAGTACATTCAGGGGTATACAGCAAATGTATTTTCAATTATATTTCAGTGCACAGCGCCCCTCAGTGGAGAGAAAATGCACCCCTGAAGGATACAGCACCGCCATGTTGCTTCTCGTGACTTATATCTACTCACGTTTGTCTCAGACATATTTATTGTCTCTGTATCAGCTATTCGAGATAAGTAATTCTAAATACACTTGTTAAGAAGGTATGGATTTGAAAGGAGACGGCTGGCACGTCAGAACTAACCTGTAGAAGTTTAGGAAGAAGACTTAACGTTATAGTGAAGAGATTCGATACATCCGAGATTTGAACCAGCCACTTTTGGGTTGGAGTTACAGTGAATTTGTCGCAAAGTCGATCTGTTAGAATTAAGGGGCTGGGGAAAAGTGCAGGAAGTGTGAAATTTGTATGCTCCCACCGGCAGTGACTCTAAACTTATCCGTCTTGTGAGATATGACACCGTGGAGTCTAGCAGAACTTTACTGACACATTAAATGTCGTTTGCAGTATAACATAATTTTTTCTTGTACAGCGCCAGCAACATGGCCAAGATTTGCCTAGACTATGCGGCGTTGTGTCTGTTCGAATATCTACCTAAGGCTCTTCAGCCATTGTGGAACTTCGCCGCTTTTTTTTCCGTTTCTTAATTTATACACATTTAGTAGGACTCCTTGAATGGGGGATCAGCCCGTCGCAAGGCCGCTGCCTACACACAGAACAACACAAACACAATAAACGCACACAAACATCCATGCCTTGAGTGGGATTCGAACCCACGACCCCAGTGTTCGCGCAGGCGAAGACAGTTCATGCCTTAGACCGCACGGCCACTGTGATCGGTGCCGTATCTCAGAAGGCAATACTCGTTACTCTGGAGAAACTGGTGATACTCTGTGCTGTAATAGATTTTGGATTGATTTGAGGCTTTCACGGCGGTGACTATGAAGAAAGCAGTCTTCTGGGATTTGGCACCGTGTATATGTAGTGTTAACCTGTCTGCTTTTACCGGTTCTCACGGTCTCTTCGCTTGCGGATTTCTTATATTTTTCCTTCTAGCCTGAAGATGGAGGCGATACGTTCCTCCGAAACGTCGGTTAACACCACATATACACGGTGCCAAATCCCAGAAGACTGCTTTCTTAAGATTTTTTGATTGTGTAAACACTGCGTGTTTCCTTTCGCTAAGATTTAAATCAACATTATTGACCAGAAATTTCGACCTGAAATTCAGTGCTTTAATGTCGCGTAATTTCTCAACTTACGCCGAGAAAATATGGGTTAAAATATTGACTGCAGTTAAAGCGAGATTTCCTCCTCTTCCCGCTGTCATTACCCCTACTTTGTAGACTTAGGCAGTGCCAATGTTTCTTATTGATCCCGTGAGGAATACGAGACTGTTCTACACGCCCGAACGGTTGTATAAAGACGCGAAGCATTCGGCTGTCAGGGGCTGGCTTATGTTCCACGTTTACGCCGGAAATCTCTGTGTAATGTTTTGACGTTTCTTCAGGATTGTGAGGCAGAGCTGACGAGCCTCGGCCTAAACCCGGCAATATGTCGGAAACCGTAACACTTCTAACTTGTAATCATGGAGGTCCTATGTTCGATTATCGACCAAGATGACAACTGCCCTGAGATTACCATGGCTCAGTCCCTCAAACGAAAATTCCGAGTTAGTGACATGAAATTTGGCAACAATCACCGCCTTCCACATTCCTTCCATTTAATTGTGCCCGTATCCTCAGCGACTGGCTACGGGCTGGACGACGGAGTGGTCGCCGTTCGAGTCCCAGTAGGGTCAAGAATTTTCTCTTCTCTACCTTGTCCAGACCGACTCTGGGGCCCACACAGCCTCCTGTGCTCTTTCCTCGAGGATAAAGCTGTCGGGGCGTGAAGCTGACCAATTACTTCCAACTAGTGCCGTGGCAAAAATGTGGATCTCTGCATCCACTCCCCCACACGCCTTCATGACGTAGTGCTTAATCAGTTAAACACAGGGATAACTTTACCTTTTATACTCTTATCCAGCCGATCTGAGTGACAGCGCGGTCTAAGGCATGGACTGTCTTCGCTCTTTCAAACTCTGGGATCATGGGTTCGAATCCCGCTCAAGATATGGATGTCTGTGTGTGCGCTTATTGTGTGTACAGAATAAGCGCCTTGCGGCGGGCCGACCACTCTTCCGAGGAGTTCTACCGTTTATGTAAAAAAGATTGCGAAACTGAAAAAGCGGCCACGGCCCAACAAAGGGCTGTAGAGCCATGGTTGAATGAATGAATTAATGAATACTCTTATCCAAATATTCGTAGCTGTGTAACCTGCATTTCCCACAACCTCATTAGGTACAATATACAAATCTGGCCTAGAGAACAAGTTCTTGACTGTGGCATATTCTCAGTTGTCACAAAACGGGTCTCGAATCTTTCCCAAATATTCATCCATAATTAGATCCTACTTATTTTATTTTGTTGCAGGTGGTTCTCACTAGAGTTTTCTTTAGTGCTTCTGTGAATAAAACAGTAATGTTCTAGTTGCAAGAAACTAATCCTAAACTTTTCTATCCCCGTAGGTTTCAGTTTACATTAAGTTTCACTATCAGATATTTCGTCTATTGCAGCAAGGATTGGGCTCAATCTCATTCAGCGCCTAATGAAAGTATTTCTTCCATTTGTCATTAGGTCACCCTAGATCACAGTTTCCTGCACGATTGTAATAATATTGCCATGCTTCTAAGTGCGTGTCGACGGGGTTTGGATTGGAGATTGGATTTATTGACCACTCTAACACACAACTCATAACTTCTCTCAGTTATAGCGCCATCTCATATCTCGACATTTTACAAATCACTACAGCACACACTAAGCCTTTTCAGGCTGCTATGCCTTCACTAGTCTTTCCCTGATAACGGCTTCAAACACTGGAGATCCTTCAGCATCCGCACTCATTTCGTTGCCCGCTTTTTGTCAGCTACACGTACTAAGACTTCTCTTAACAGACTCCCTTACATCTCTCTCCCCTCTTGCTCTAATTGTTTTCCTGATATCTCGGCACTGACCGCGAAGAAATGCCGTTCATTTCTGTACTATAATCGTTTCAATGGGAACATATCTGTTTGCAAAGGCGTTGCTTAGTGACGGTTGCGCATACTTGCTTATTAAGAATCTGTTGTCTAGCAGCGCATGTTGTTTCGAGGTCGTTACTCAGTAACGCGTCTATACGCTGCAGTGTGCTTACCATAGGACACGTTAAATGGTTATTCCTTCCCGTTACTTACACGTGCACTATACACCTAAAGGTATCTTCATAGAAGTGTAGGCCGCTCCGTAGCTCGGACGGTTAGTCGCTGGCTTCCCACCGCGGCTATCCGGATTCGACCCTGGGTCTGTTCATATGGTGGGCAAATTGGCCCTGGGGTAGGTTTTCTCAGAGTATTTCGGTTTCCTCTGCCAATCTTCATTCCTCTTATTGCTCCATAATCTCCATCGTCTATCATCAATAGTGGCCGCAGTACTAAGTGGACTCAGTCTCACCTCACTAAAAATAATCACAGAAGTGCAGGCATATTGCACTTTAAACCCAATTGGTTACTGTATGTATCACACTAGAATTCTTAATTCTTTCCAATTAGTGTAAACAGCATTAACCAGTTGGTTTTGGTAGCGGAGACGTAAAGTGATTCCTCTGAGGTACGAACTGAGCATTTATATAAAATTGTGAAGACGTTTAGTCTTTAAAGGGTTAGAGCTGATGTGTTTAGTACATTTTGTATGGAGTCAATACTATCCTTTCTCTGTCCCAACACATCGAAAATCAATGGAATCTAAGAGTTTCCAAATGCAGCGCGTAGTTGTCGTTAAGCGTTAAGATTCGCTTCTAACGGGACAGCATTATCTTTTATTTCCCGTCTTCAGTTCTCAGATTTGTTCTGTGGAGGAACTGAAGAAGATGGATAACTTCAGCCAAGGTAGCCCACATTCCAGGTTGGATTTAGAACCCAGAACTTCGTGATGTGAATCAGTCTGCTGAACAGTACAAGGTGACATACGAGTACAGTCACTCTGTCAAATTAGTGGGCCCTGTCCAATTAGCGAGCCAGTCGAGTGATGCAGAGTCCGTCAGTCAGTTCACTCTCTCACTCATGGAGCTGAGCCCTTCTTGAGAAGCTGCCATTTTTGCAGATACTCAAGAACTTCGCAACATTATACGGAACCCGAAAGTTCATTACCATGTTCACAAGAGCCCTCCATTGGTCCCCATTCCTGAGCCAGATCAATCCAGTCCTATCCCTCTAAGATACATTTTAATATTTTCCACCCACCTCATCTTGGTCTTCCTAGTAGTCTCTTTCTTTTTTGGCTTTCTCACCAATATCCTATAAGTCTATACAATAATAGTTAATCATAATACCATGAAAGATCAGAATTATCATTAACAGTTGAGAAAATTAAAGAAAAAAAAAATAAATATATTCACAATGGTTATGCCACTTTGTAGTGAGAGGGAATAATATTCATACATATATGCCCACAGTGTATGTTGTGCAGTCTTGGTAATATGGGACCAGGGTACCGCCGGATTTCCTTCTGGCTTTCCTACCAATATCCTACTATATGCATTCCTCTTCGCCCCCACTCGTGCTACCTGCCCTGCCTATCTCTTCCACCTTGACTTGTTCATTCTAATTATACTTGATCAAGAGTACAAGTTATGAAGCTCCTCATTATGCAGTTTTCTCGAACTTCCCGTCACTTCATCTCTCTTCGGTACAAATATTCTCCTCAATACCCTGTTCTCAAACACCCTCACTGTGTCAGTGAGTTTGCCTCGTTAATTAACACATTCATTTCATTCCACTTATTGAGTTCGTGAGTTGTTCAGTCTGGACATTCATGGAGTCATTCTGTGAAGTGAGTGAGTCTCCCATATCACGGGGTCAGTAGGTCCAGTTCGGATTTGTATTCCTCTCGGTTTAGACAACGTTTAGTTTCTAGACGGTTACCGATTTTTCAGAGAAATATTTCTGACTCATTCTTCACGTTTGAAGTATGTAGGGTGATGAATTCATTCGGTTGTACAATCAGGTTAAAAGAACATGAACACACAGAGCACGGGGAGATGAAAAAAGGGAATAGAGTAGGGTCTGGTCATTGGGATGTGTAGATAGGAAAGCAGATCAGCTCTGAAAATAGAAGCAGCATCTTACATCGAAGCGCCACTATCATCTTACAAGACTACGAGCTGTTAGAGGCAGAAGATTACCTGATATCATAGATCTAATCCGGTTACAGAGTTGATCAATCTAGTCCAGTCCAGTCAGATCACAGCATCAGTTCTTTCTGTTGTTCCGTTCCAGTCCAGTTTAGTCAATCGGCGAGTACCTTACTCCAGTAAGTGAGTAAGTCTATCAGTTTGTGTAAAATCAAAGAGGGGTGCGTCAAACGTTGTGTAGAGGGGCGTATGAATGGTGTCTACTGAATATGAAATCTAGCAACTGTAACGGTAACTGGGCGTCATCAACTGACGATGACGCGCCTTCGTTTCCACCGCAGATGCAGTACAAGAACTGTCCGTCGCGTTGAGTTTACGTTGAGGTGGTGTCAGAAGACTTGAAAGCGTAATGAATTCTGTCGCCGAATGTTGACTGTTGTGCAGTTTATGGCCTGAGGAATCTCATTCTGTTTCCCAGTCTCTCTTTTGTCTCTAACAAACGGAATTGCCACGGAGGCGCCACAAGCACCAAGCTGGCTAATGTCAATACAAGCGCACCCCCCTTCCCCTCCCGGGACCACAACATGTGTACATTTGATTGACACTGGAAAGCGCGTGTTAATTTCCCACAAGGGATTGAGGAATTATACAGAGGAGTCAACACGTCGAATCTTGATTAATGCGCTGATTTGGTTCACGTGATGATGCGGGGAGTTCCGTTTGGGACATGAAAGAGAGTGGACATGAATGTGATTGTGTGTGCGTGCGGGAGGGGAGAGTGGGAAATTGAGTGCGCTGAAGTAATTTCGGCCGTTCATTCGAAGAGAAATCTGTTGCTGCGGTTTAATACAGAGAAACTACAAGCACATTTATGTGAAAGACCGAGTGAGTGGCTTTAACTCGGGACACTCTCGAGGTGTCCCAATGCCTAATTCGACGAAGAGGAAACTAAGTGTAAGATACGTGTTTCAGATATACCCGGAAGTAGTTCATTATCTGTGTGAGTCAGTAATTGGATCACAAATGGAAGTAAAACAGCTGTAATGGATTTAATAGTTTTTGTGTGTGTATTCCTAGGTAGCTCCACAGTCCAGTTTCATGACAGTCTAGGTAGCAGATACGCATGCGCACAGTCAGAGGCTGATTTCAGTAGTCAAAATGGCGACCGTGCTTGGGGATTTTATTACCAAAGAGCAGCGTTCTGGAATGCGTTTTCGTGGGGGAAAGAAGTTATTCATAAAAAAATATTCCTGTTTACGGTGGGAAGTGTTTGTCACTTAAAGCGGTTCACAGCTGGGTCGAGAAACCTGGCAGAATTTTCGCTGATGGCGAAGAGGTTGAAACGGGGGCGCGGAAGTGACTGAGACAGCGGTCATAATACTTCTATGCTGCTGGTTTCGACGCTCTGATAAAGCGATGGGATAAGTGTAGCAATACTGGTGGAGGATATATCGAGAAATAAATGTTTTTTCGAATATCACATGGTTTATGTTATATAATCATTTATGACCTATTTATTGACTCTCGTATATTTTCATGGTTTATTTTCCTTACGACGCTTTCAGCTAGATTACACGGCTTCGAATGGTAGGGTGCCTTCACGAATGAGTAGGTGCAAAAGATTTGGAAGTAAGCGATTGTGATTTAATGGGGATAGTATCACGGAATTTGACTAGCGTAATTGAGGAAGATATTCAAAACTTCACTTACGATTGCAGACTTTCTGGACCAGTTTCGAATGATTATCTCCGAAATACAAAGCAAGAGCGTTATTGCTAGACCAAGAAGCTTGGGCTTTACGTTGTCAAATGCTGGGAATTTCTCCTGTACTGCACTGTGCCCTATTCCAAGTTTTCGGGCTATTGTGTCCACAGTCACACGCCTGTCATCTTGAATGATCTCATCCACTCTTTACTTGTTGCATTCGGTTGAGTCTGTTCGAGGACGACCGCTCCGAGGCTCATATCTGATGCTGGTGTTCCCATCTTTAAAATGTTTCGCCCATCTTCGAACACTGCTCGCACCCATGCACACACTTCCATAATCACGCTGAAGTCTCTGGTGAATTTCTGCAGCAGGGATTTCCTCTTTCACAAGAAATTCGATTACAGCACGCTGGCGAAACGACATATGGTTGTCGGCCGTTTTGTTAAGAGTGATACTGGTAGCGTGATGCAAGCTATTGACGTCACAAGACACTCAAGGTTAACACAACAGCTGGTTCCACCTACCACCATACTCTCTTTCGTCTGCTGTTCCCAGGTTGAATGCAAAAAAAAGTTGCTCATGACTTTCGGTACGACCTACGTATAACCTCGGCACTTCCTGGACTTACACAATTCAGCCTTGAAGACTGAGGCAACTTGCATCTCCGGAAGTCAGTATCTGGATGCCAGAAGGGAGAAGACAAGAGTGTGAATAGTCGTGTCCGTGGAAGCCATGGTGATTGCCTTCTGTAGAGGGACCCTGAAGTCGATCACCATGGCCGCGCGGTCTAAAGCATGAACTCTCTTCGCTCTCTAAAACACTGTGATCGTGGGTTCGAATCCCATTAGATTCATAGTTGTTTATTTGCTCTGATTCTGTGATTTTGTGTGCAGGTAGCGGCCTTGCGACGGTCTGATCCCCCGTCCAAGGAGTTCTACCTTCTCTGTGTTTGATTACGAAACTGAAAAAGCGGCCAAGGTCCAAAAGGCTGTAGAGCCATAGAGAGAGAGAGAGAAAGGGACCCAGGCAAATGAAATTAGATTTAATTATCTTAATCATCATCAGCAGACACTTTGCGTTCGAGTGGGTAGCACTCCTGATTCTTATTTAGGAGATCCCGGGTTCAAATTTCAGCCGTTTACAGAACATGTTCTTCCTTGAAGAAAGTCGTCTTCTGGGTTTAGGCACCGTGTATTCTTCGTTTTGGCCGACGTTCCTCCGAAACGTCGGCCAAAACGAAGAATACACGGTGCCTCAACCCAGAAGACGACTTTCTTCATTGTCATCGCCGTGCAAACCTCAAAACTTACATGTTCTTCCTTTTTTTCCATAGTCTTTCAATAGATGCGCCGTTGCGGTACCTCCATCAGGTCATAACGCAATCACGCTCACGAATCATCCATCCACTTGATGCCATGTAGACTGAGGCACTGACAGAGCCGATTAATGAATGCATACTTAAATCGTTTATAACTTCACAAAATTTTATTCATGTTTATAAAATTCTTTCGTCTTTACTTGATTTTCCATAAATCTTTCCCTCGCGTGCCCTCTTCAACTGCTCTCATTCCTGTCCCGTCTGCTTTAATCCCTTACATTACACACACGAATTTCTAGACTCCCAGCGGTGTGTTCTTCATTTCCCCGGCTCTGCAGCGCCTCTCCCCTCAGTAGCCTGGAGTCAGAGTGTGGGAATGGCACCTGGCTGGAGAGATCTTCACATTAAACGCTCGGCGGCACAATTCATGAAGTGCGCACATAGAAAATTTTCTTTTAGGAGGCTCGCATTATTTGAAAACAGAAACACCATACGCACAGGAAGGGAGAAATTTGTCAAAAGCGGTAAATTATCCATGTAACAGGCCGTGAAGGCCCGTAGGGTTGTGAGACGTCGAGGCTCCCACATCTTCTAGACAGTCGGCTCACAGATGGCGGTGAGGTTGCCAGCCTTACGCGTCGGCCACCGGAAGATTTCTGGTACTCATTTATTTTAGACGCTGAGTAGACCCCAGGGGCATATTACGGCTGGAATGAAAAATACAGTGACCTCATCGGGACATTTACCCGCGACCTTCCGGCTTGTAGCATAGTGCCTCAACCAACTACGTTACCACGGCCGCGCCATAGCTCAAGCAGTTAGTCGATGGTTTCCCACCGCGGCGTCCCAGGTTCGATCCCGGGTCTGGTCAAGTGGGATTTGTGGTGAACAAGTGGCGCTAGGGCGGGTTTTCTCCGAGTACTTCGGTTTCCCCTGCCAGTCTTCATTCCACGACATTCTCCATCATCATAATCACCCGGGGCAGGTACAATAGGCTAATCAGTGGCCGCCGGGCCCAGTAGACCCAACTGGACTCCACTCCGCACTAAGCGAATTAATTTTTTTAACTACGTTACCACGCGCCTCGAGAAATTTGTTATTTTACGAATTATGAATTAATTATATATAATTTTTCGACAAATCATATCTATAATTTTAACCTACGTCTTTCACATTTGGGATGTCCCGGCTTCGACCTCTTCTTGGGTTCCATTTTCTTTTCCTCGCCTCTGCATATCTAGTATTTTGTTGGGGATTTTACGACCCTATCTATATCTTGAATATATTGTGTGGATGGTGTGGTTGATTGTTGGACTGGGAAGAATTTGGAACGAAACCGTTTGCTGTCCCAGCATTTGCCTGTATGAGCTGAGGAACACCACGAGATACCTCGGGATAGCCGGTATCCCATCCGAGATCCGTATGGAAACCCCAGTCTAGAGCTTCACCCCACTCGGTACATGCATATGAAATCCATGTTTCCACAGTTACTCGTTTTGAGAATATTGTTAGACATTGCCTCAAGCATATGAAATTTGTAGCTTTCTGTATTCTGGGAGACTGTCAACCGACGTTTCGGAGGAACATCTTGGTCCTATCTTCAAGATCTAAAAATAAGTCTGATATGAAACCAGAATGAAGTAGGAAGTAAGTAAAGCTTTGCTGGTTTCTTGCTTGGCTTAGTATTTACCATGAAACGGAGGCGACATTTCCTTCCGAAACTTTTGTTGACTTTCATTGGACCACAGTGTGTTACATCATAGAAGAGAACATTCTTTAAAATATCATTTGTTAGTGACTAGACATGGGGTGTAGATTAGTAATTGGATTTAGTGGGAACTTGTAACTCGTAACTACAAGTTATTTTAACTTTATCGTTAATCTACCCACTCAGAATATCACTATAGCACACGTCTCAGTCCGTTATAGGTTTCCTAATCGTTTCTCGGTGACGGTTCCCAAGAGTGGAGATTCTTTGACAATTGTGCTTACGTCGTTTCTGGTTGGCTAGCAGTTCAAAACTAACTCATGGCTGCAACGTAGTAAGTTGCCTCGTTCGCCTTCGCTATACAGCTTCGGGTTGGACCGCATGGAAAACATCGCCTCTAACAGCTCTTCTGTTGTTTTGTTTTGTCGTTGCTTAGCAGTTGATGACGACTTCTGTTAGACTATTCGGTCATGTCAAAATTTCTTCATAAATATAAAGGAATATACTGACGCCGATTGAAAAGGATTTGTAAGGGGATGAGGAAACCAAGAAACGTCGGCCTCGACCAAGATTCGAACTGATACTTCAGTAATGCTGTTGTTAAAGGTGGTGGTAATTTTAGTTACTATCTTCCAAAATCTTGTAATAACGTTGTGTCCAACGGCTGGCAAGGTGGTTATTAAGATAGAATTCGTCATGTTTCTGTGCCCCGGTACAGGTATTACTGATTTAATTGTCGTATTGTTTAATAAACCCCATGATGGATTGGATTTCACTTGCTTTACTACGTTGGCAGTTTTTTATCCTTTTTTTTCAAGGATCCGATCTATCTGTGAGTCTGTTTCGATCTTGTCTGCGTATTTTCAGCGCCTGGCAACTTCAGCCGAAACATAGTTCTGAAATTGAACACTTTCATCCACATTTTAAGGCAAGTATACACGTATATCCTTGAACGAGTTGATAAGTGGGGAATCCCATCGTTTCCACAAAGTCAAGCTGCAGTCTCGTTTCTGAAGTTTGCTGCCACATTCGGGTTTTCACATTACCAATTCACGTCAATGTTTAATATAACTGAGAACTAAGAGAAGAAAAGAAATTAAAATAAGACAGTATGGAAATAACGAAATTGTGTAACATGGAAAGTGGAGGGTGAAGAAAACGCAGATATTGACAGATAAAAAGAGGTATGAAGTAATCGGAAGCAGAAAGATGAATGGAAGACATATAGAAAGAAAGAAAAAACAAAGAGGAAATGAGAAAAGATTAACAAAATAAAAATACTTGTTTACTAGTAACAGGGCATCCCTTTCAAATTTGATGAAAAGTAATTTAATTCTTTCAAAATTATTACTAGTATCATACTGAAAAATTCTTGTCTAAGGCGGGTAAGGCTTTCATATTTCAGAAACAGTTACGAAAGCGTGACAGGAGAGACCACATTTCCGTTTCGATTCCCAGCCTTCATGATAAACTAGATAAACTACATATCCTTAAAAATAAATTATGCATCTAAACGCCATTTTGTTCCATCTTGGAAAATTCATATGCCATCCAAGTATACTAGAGAGCTCTGCTCCGGACTCCAACAAACTCCTATCCGTTATTCATCGAGGGCCCTTTCCCGCTAGTCAGAGCGGCCGGAGCCTGATTGTAGCTTTGAGATGCGTATGGTGACATCTAGAATGCCTACAGTCCATTCCCGGAGACGAGAGAGTCCTCGTAAACAAATGCACGCGGTATCTCCTTCGCTCTTTGAGTGAAATCATGCAGCGATCACGTGATGCGTGTTTCGTTGCAGGGGCGTCCAAAGTTCACTCTTCAGTCTGAATGCAGGTTAACGTGGGTCCGAATGCAGTGAGTACACTGAGTAACTGCGCGCTTTGTCCACTCCTTGCTGTCAGCTGTGGCGACTCGGGGCTTGCTCTGTTTACGCTGACTGTCTCGTCTCCGCGAATGGACTATAGAGCTTTACATCTACTGTCTCTGGAGGTTTTCGCAGCGCTTATCTGTGCAGAGGGGAATATTTACACGAATTTGTGTATTGCTGTTTACAAAGGCAACGAGTGCCCATATATTACAACGCATTTCTGCGATTTCTGTGGGTGATGTATGCATGAAAGTTGAGCGCATTTTAATTCCCGCACACCGCACACCAGTGCCCTTCCGGCCCTACCCCTCGCAGAGGCAGCGGGCGACGCACGTGTGACTGTGGTCAGCTAGGAACTCCAATGCTGTTGATATGTTTAGTGACGTTTAAATGGAATTAGTGGTGACTGTAGGCGAGTACAAGCCCAATTCTCCAAGTGGGAATATCCCAACGCTTTGCTTTGCACCTTTGGCTGGAATGGGTTCACGCATTGTTGCTTTTGGTACTGAATTCAAATGTAACGGTGTCCAGTAACGTCCAGTCTGCTAATTCCAGCACGTACAGTGCTTCGTGTGTGTCGTAACTTTGCTCGATTCGTCTTCCTGTTTATGCCCGTGTATGCAACGGGACCTTTCATTTATCACAGATTTTAAAATATAAATAGTCTCAGTCACGAATTATAGTGCTTCAGTCTGCGCTTGTATATGTATGTGAAGTTCACTGTACTATTTAACTGTCGACGTGAAATATATTGTCACGCGCATGAGTGACTATAGATGGGGTTTGGATTTATGATTGGATTTATTGAACACTTACAGATCGTAACTGCAGGTAACTATAGCAC
Organism: Cryptotermes secundus; assembly: GCF_002891405.2. Classification (NCBI taxonomy): domain Eukaryota; kingdom Metazoa; phylum Arthropoda; class Insecta; order Blattodea; family Kalotermitidae; genus Cryptotermes; species Cryptotermes secundus. The sequence continues at coordinate 2,294,346 of NW_019731264.1, read as the reverse complement.
TATCGCTAATACACACACACACTCAGCAGTTGACTACAGCACTATTAAGTCTTCTAAGTCTTCTGTCCCTTCACCAGTCGTTGTCTGGTAACGGCTTCCAACGCCGTAATTCCCTTAACTTCCTTGTTGACGTCCTTACTGGCCGGCGATGGTCTCACATCTTACTAAATTCTAGACTTGTCCTGCTTAAAACATCTCGGAAAGGACCTCATAGAAAATACCGCGCTTCCAAAATTTGTATTGTTACCATGCAGCTGTCGCAAGAACCGCGTATAAAATACCGCTTCCCAGTTAGTCCATTGGAGCAAGTTAGGAATCTCGTGCCTAGCAACGGGTGTTGTTTACATAGCCATTACTTAACAGCGGGTTTACATACTACAATATGAATACGCTAGATCAGTGTTTCTCAACATTTTTAAGCCCAAAGACCAGTAAAATGTCTGAAAAGATTATACGGACCAGTATTATGTAGCCATATTTTTTAAACCTATGTGGTATTACTAAAATTTGGGACATACTGTGCCATTTATAGCATAATAAATCTAAAAGCATGTTTTGAATACATATGGAGACATAATTAATTACATTGGAAATAAACTATTAAAAGTGAATTATCATTGAACAAAGTTTTAAATTTTATTAAACAAGTAAAGAATATCATATAATTAATTTTTACTTGCTTATTTAATTTTAATTTATTTTGGTTATTTAATTTTTAATTAATTAAATTTAATTTAAGTCTGCTTGCGGACCACCTGTCCCATCATCGCGGACCACAGGTTGATAAACTCTGCGCTAGACGATCGGTGTTCGTTTCCTTGCATGAGCAAGGATTTTTCCTCTCCGTACTGGCACTGAGGCTTACCCAGCTTTGTGTTCAGTGGGTATAACAGCTTGAGCCTGATGTTTATCACACGCCGACATTAGTGTCGAGGTTGAAGTGCTTGAAGCCATATTCAGTCTCTCTTACACGATTTCATGGCAGTATGCGTAATTAAGTATAGAAACAAATTTACCTTGCCCTGAAGGTGTCGTACATATAGAAGGTTCATAAAATAACATGCACCTTCGTCAGTCTCTTCTGTTGAACTTTTATTGTAATTATATCTAACAAGAAGTTTTGATTACATTTCGTAACCTACACTTAACTGTAAGGTGTTCGAAGAGACTCCCGTTCATAAACACAACATTACAATTTGGAGTTTTAGAAATTTTTGTTATGTTTATGTTGCAGGTGTTCGAAAGTAACCTTAAATATTTTTACTGTGTATTGGATTGTTTTAATGCTTTTCCTTTATAATAAACACAGAATTCATACCGTTCTTGTATTCATTGGCGTGCCCTTTCTTTTAGGTTTACTGTTGCAACTCTTCAGTCATGTCTGCATATATATCTCACGCAAATATCATCACAATCTGAGATACATTCACGATTATAACTCATACTGGACTTTAAGGGTTAGGCCTTGGATTGTTCTCTTCTTCAGAGCGTTGTGATAGTGTCACCTAGCTTCATATTCAATAGGTATCAGGAGCTTTTCTCCGGGGATAAAACAGACTGGGTTTGAAGCTGACCACATACCTTCATATATCCCGAAGTTACACTTCCATTACCCACAATGTTCTTGGTGTGGTGCTTAATTAATCCCAGGAACAACTTTATCTTCTTAGTAAAATTGTGGTGGCGTGGGAGAGAAAGAGCATCCTCGTCTCTCCGTCTGTCACCTCTTTTTACAGCGAAGGGAACGAAGAGGCGGATGGAAATAAAAGTAAATAAAATCGTCACAACACAACATGGACACGTGTCAAAGCAAATACAGTAAATGAAATTTTGAAGCCAAGAGAAGGCCGTAACATACACAGTCAGACCTTTGCAATTATATAAATGTACACTCATCCTATGCTTCCACAACCAGCGAATGGGGGCCCGTGGTAATGGAAGCTGCACACATCAAGATTCTTTCGAGTCATGTCGGAATAGGGAAGGGGGCCGATCGATTGAAGTGCCCCAAATAATGCCCCGGAGTTAGGTGTAGCAGTTTACAGACGAAAATCGAATTCAGAATTCCAGATTCCCCAAGAAGAGCTAGAATACACGATCAGTATAGCCAAGGCTGTGGCTCAGAAAGTATTGTTTTGCCCATGATGATGAGGACAAAGAAGCAAATGAGGTCTTTCCTAAGATGCATTTTTTTAAATAAAATATACATATCCTTATTTTCGAGCTAATACAATAGTTAGCCTGGTTTTTATCAGATATGTCAAATATTCGTACAAACTCCGTGTTCGTAATTTCTGTGGTGTAAAGAAACGCGTCATATGAAGTGTGTATGTATGGTAACGATTTGTCTTGAAACAATATTTCACGCACCTAGTTTCGATGAGGCCGATCACAGTGGACACGTGGTCTACGGCATGAACCATCTTCGCCCTCTCGAACCCAGGGGTCTTTGGTTCGAATCCCACTCGAGGCATGGATGTCTGTGCGTTTATTCTGTGTTTCTGCTGATCTGTGTATACGTATAGGCCTTGCGACGGGCTGATCCCCCGTCCAAGGAGTCCTACCGGCTGTGTATGGGATTAAGAAACTGAAAAAGCGTTCAGGGTCCACAAGGGCTGTGGAGCCATAGACAGGCAGTTTGTTTCAATGGTTAAGTAGTTACCCCTGTAAGAATGAGAAGTGACTACTGTTTTCCTTCTGTAGTTACGTTCTTTTATTGTGTAATAAATAGGCAGCTTAGCAAGTTCTGTATACTTTCCGAATATCTGCATTGACAAGAAAATCATTATCCTTTAATAAATGGCGACACTGGTTCGTTCCCTAAATTTATACTCAACATTTTTATGTTACTAAAGAAAGACATTAATAAGCAAAGCTGTGAGATAAATTGAGGTTATTGACTAACCAATCAGTTGACTAAAGATTTATATAGCTGTGGAATTTATCTGTAAAATAAGTATAACCTAAATAATCATTCGAATATTCACACAAAGTGACATCACATGCTATCAGATTTCGGCAGTAAGGAGTTTTATTGTAAAATAATATTTTACGGTGTAATATAGGCCTGATCGGGAAAGGAACTGTGTTAATAAAGATAAATGCAGCTAAATTCTATTGTGACGTGTATACCCATTGCTAGGCAAACGCACAACAGTAGGACATTCAGACATTCATTGATAGGTAACGAATCAGTTAACACTCTTCCTTAAAATAGAAACTGTGTTTTCTGCGTAATCCATGCAAAGTGGTTATAAAGAAGTGTTCAGGATCGTAGAACAGTAGTCGGAAGTGAAGAGTTGAGTTTTGAGAAGCCAGCCTGACGGGATATGAACTTGAGTGCAAAGGAATTGAATTGAGTTGAGTCTTCGGAATTGTCAGCTCCAGGATAATGGCATGAAAGGAATTAAGCTGCAAAAGAAAGATTCTATGTATAATTTGAAGTGACAGATTGTTATAAATCCGTTGCCAGGATACGACTAGTGTAGACAGAATCCTAGTTTGTGTATAACGGCGAGCTATGAATTGCGTAGACAAGCGATAGTGCTATATTACTTGTAGTTACGAGTTGAGTGTATAAGTGCAACAAATCCAATCATCCAAAACCCGTCTTATAAGTCACGCACACCCTACAACACTTGACACTATGAGGGAGAGGTGCCGTGACTTGAAATGATCTTGAAGAATGTTGCCGAAATTTTGGCGAGATGACAAAATCATAGTTCATATTAGAAATTGGTGGCGAAAATGAAATTTGATGCATTTATAAATATTTGGGTAATCGAATAATGCTTTAAATATAATTAATAGGCAAACCTAGACTGACAGCAGAAACAGTTTGTGCGGGGCCTCAAAGATTATTTTTGGAAATGCATACTCTTCTTTATAGGATTCGGGGTTCTCACAACGGTGGTTCTCGAGAGTATTGTCTTCTGGGATATAACTCCGCGTAGTTCGTTGAAAGTCATCCGACGTTTCGGAGGTACATATTGCCTCCATCTTCCGGATCTAAGAATAAACCAAGCAAAACACAAGACCGAAAGCAGGTGACAAGCAGCGCTCAGCTTGCCACCAGTTTTCGCTCTTATCTTGCTTGGCTCATTATTCTACCTTGAAGATGGAGGCTATACGTTCCTCCGAAATGTCGGTTGACCTTCACCGGACCATACGGCGTTGCATCCCCGAAGATAGTACTCTTCATAGCGTAGCTTGATTAAAAGGCGATAGAAGATGACGTGAGGTGTTCCTACTGACATAAATTCTAGATTTGCTGGAACTGGATTTGGGCACACAAAATTGCTCTCATGGTATTGGTAATCATACAAATCTATTGTCTTATATATTCGAAAGGAAAAGCTATTTGACTTCGTAACTTAATACGAAATAACAAAATATACTTGTATATTCCGAGAAGTATGAGCATTTTCTTTCGGGCTTTTGTAATTCTCGTCGTTTACGTAATTCCATGCTAATAATACAAATTGAAAGCAGCCGTCTGCATTACCAGTGCCGCCCAGCGTTTTGCATTTGACCACCTGGATGACATTTATACTACACGCACAACACGCGAGTCGGAGAAGTTGCCAAACCACCATGCGCTGTGGAGTGCTCATTGCACGCCACAGCGCATCCTCCGTGCTTTCTCTACTTCACTGGCTGTTGACAAAAACTTGACGTGTTCAGGTCAGATATAACTTCTGACGTTTCCGATATTTTAATTAACATATACATATGCAATCCATGTGGAGCCTGGATAGCGCAGTCGGTATAGCGACTGTCCCTGTTGGCCGAGGGGTAAGATTTCGAGTCTCGGTAAAGGGAAGACTTTTTCCTCTGTTCTGGGGCCCACCCAGCCTCCTACCCATTAGTCACCGGGGGCTCATTTCGCCTAGATAAAGCGGCTGGGGCTTGAAGCTGACAATCCAACTAGTGTCGATGTCAAGAATACGTGGGTCTACACAAACACTCCCCCCTACACTTTCATGGCATAATGCATAATTAATTAATCACTCACAGGGACAAATTAGCTGTACGTGTAATAAATGAATATCACACATGTGCATAAATATGTGTACATGCTTACATATATACATACACAATGAAAAGTTGTCCATGTGCTTAACTACTTAAACACTACGCTATGAAGGCGTATGGGGGAGTGGATGCATAGATCCATATTTTATTGATCTCGGCACTAGTTGGAGGTGAGTGGTCAGCTTCACACTCCGGCCGCTTTACCCCACGGGGAAAGAGAACACGGCACCCAATGGAAAGGAGGTTGGGTGGACCCCAAAACCGGTCTGGACGACGTGGAGGAGAGAAATTTTTGACACTACCGGGACTCGAAATCCGACCCCTCGGTCGTTCAACCTGTAACCAGCCGCTATACCGACTGAGCTACCCCGGCTCCTATACATACACAGCACATGCTTAATTATATACCCACACATGTACACTCGCATATATATATATATATATATGCGAGCAAGTAAACACAGTTATGTCGCATCCGACTTGACCTCACAAAGTCTAAGTTTCACATGTGCTCCCGCAAACGGCCGTAATTGTCTTACCGAATGTCATAATGACACATTTAAGTAGACCACAACTCCCTGCTTACAAATCTGGCATTACATGTCCTCAGTTATCATCCACTATGTCCTATATAGATGATGCATAATTATCAGGAAGAATTCAGGTTGATTCTAAATGATTCGTATCCCTGTGATTTAAATTAAAAAAATTAATTTTTAAATTTAAATCGACGAGTGTATATTAACAGAGATTTTAAACATAACTGACCAATCAGCAAGGGGATTCTGGTATGTCGGGACCGATTGAAACGCAGCAATGACAATTGATGAAGCTGGTGCTTTTAAATTTTGAATTACATGCAGTGTAACAGCTACGTAAACGAAATATTGTACACCTGATGATGGCCAGTTACGGCCGAAACATGTAGTGTGTAAGAAGAAAGACAAAGAACTACAATAAACTGTTGCATTTACGACGGTATTTATATTATACGTAGAGAAGTGTAGAGTGCAACAGGATGCTTACATAAAATAATGCCGTAGCGATATTAAAAGGCAGTTGTGTTCAGGATTCTACAAGTCTTATTAGCATAGGAGTAAAGTTAAAAAGAAGACAAAACTATCCCTATAACAGGCCGTGTAGGCCCATAGGGCTGTGAGACGTTGAGGCTGCCACGTTTTCTCTGAACAATCGGGTCACAGCGGTGAGGTTGTCAACCTAACGTGCCGGCCGCTCTTACCCCCAAGAATATTCCTAGTACTCGACCTCAGGGCCATAGTGCGGGACTCGAACCCGCGACCCTCCGGCTTGTAGCATAGTGCCTCAATCAACTATGCTACCTCGAAGCCCCTCTTAGCATATGTGTACGGACAAAATGTATAATATAATACCATGTTAAGTCCCGCGTCAGAGAAAAAGAACACAACTTAGGGACCTAGAATATGAGTGTGCTCTCTGGCCAAGCTATCGACCAACTCATCCATCGATGCTAAATGAACATGGCGCAGTAGCGTAATGATGAGTGCCTGGGAAAATCGAAGAGACGTTTCTCCAATGCCGCTTCGTCCACAATGAATCTCGCACGAAGTCACCCAAGTCTTTATAGTGAGAAGCCGGCATCAAAACGCCTGAGCTATGACACGGCTTCTGGTGAACATGAAAATCACAAAATCGGAGAGTTTCAATTCAGTGATTGATTCCACACAACCCGGTAATAATTCATGTTTCAGCTTTTCTTAATTAGATTATTGATGTCATCTGCAACCTACTTTACCTATCGAAGTAGAGTTCAGTCTGCAGCGAAGATTATGAATGCTTGCTAGAATCGTACGTTGCAAACGTAAATAAAGAAATTAAATACAGAGTCTCCACTGAAGGCAAAGCAAACTCGGATAGAGTATTCACATGCTTTTAAATAAGTTATTATGACCGGGGATGTTTCCTTTGGCTAGTCAAATTCATTTCATCCCATCTCAGCACAAGAAGGTAAAGCTATCCTTGTGACAGGCCATGGAGGCCCATAGGGTTTTGAGACGTCGAGGCTCCCACAGTTTCTAGACAAACGGCTCACATATGGCTGTGAGGTTGTCAGCCTTACTCGCCGGTCACCCATTATCCCCCAGGAAGATCCCTGGTACTCATTTATGTTACAGGCTGAGTCGACCACAGGACCATAATGCGGCTGGAAGGATTAGATAAATTGAAGAAAACCAATGTTATCGGGAATCGAACCCGCGACCTTCCAGCTTGTACAATAATGCCTCAACGTACTACCTTACTATATGCCCGCATTCCATCCCAGTACTGCTGTTTATGGCTACCCCTCTCTTGTTTGCTATGGCAGAGAAAAATCGGAGAGATGGATGAGGGGTGACGACCTTGACCTATGTCCCCTGTTTCAGTAAGAAGTTTGGTATCTGGACAATTCTATGCATTTATTACATGATTTGTAGGAATGTGCCATCATAATAATATATTTGAAGTAATGAAGGGAAGTTTTACATCCCCTTTGGAAGTATGCCACCATTATATACAGGGTGTTTCACGACTTTAGGGCATAACTGCAGGAGGTGATTTCCTAGGTCTTTGTGATCAAAAAAGTTCATATAAACATGTGTCCGATTTTGGACGGTTACGGAGTCATGACCGCTTAAACTCAGAACAGAAGGTAACGATTACTGACAATAAACGGAACAAAATAATAAACCAGCTTAATACATGATACATTTAAAGTATGAGTGTAAAGTTAACTTCGTGAAATTTCCTTTAATTTGAATTTATTGGTGCTTCAAGCTGATTTTCGAAAATGCCACCGCCGGCCGCAACACAGGCTGCCGCTCGGTTGTGAACCGCGCCGAACATACCAACCCACCCCGCCTTAGGTAGCTCTCATGTGTCAAGATAACGAGAACGCTCTGTCTGTAGCTGGCTAAAAATAGCGACTCGCCAGCTGACAGACGCGGTTCACACGAGGGCGTGTACGGGAATAATAAAAACGGTCATAACTCCGTAACGGTCCAAAATCGGACACATGTTTATATGAACTTTTTTGATCATAATGACCTAGGAAATCACCTCCTGCAGTTATGCCCTAAAGTCGTGAAACACACTGTATAGTCATGTAATAGTAATGTGTGTTTTATCAGCATGACTGTTTTCCGGTAAACTAGATACTAATAGGCGAGTGTTGACGTCATCGAATTACAGCTCTGCACAGCTGCGTTGTCTGATAGCAGGTTTTTGCAGTGACAAAGGAACCGTTAGGGCAAGTAAATAAAGTACCCGCTCACTGGGAAGAGACAGCTGTCAGCGTTACGTGTTCAAATATTTCTTATCTCCCATTCCTCAATTTAATGTTGGCAGTATTCTCGTTATGTAAAACAAATATGATTAGAGAACCTTGGTTCCCAGGATTAACGCTGAAAACGCACGTAACTTCGTTTGGGTATATTATTACAATTATCTTCTTGTACCCGCTTCTATTACCTGTACTCCCTCATATGTGTAGCACGACTATTATACCAGCGGACATCTTATCAGTGCGTGACGTCATACGCTGGCAGCTTGTATATCGAATTGTGACATGACGCCTGAAAGCTGCAATCCGACCATCTGTGGGCGTGGCTTCGCTTAGCACGTTGCCAAGGTAACGAGGTCAATAATGAAACTTTGATTACTTAGTAGCGATGCTCCCAATACTCACAACAGAGAAATCAACTGTTCGACTCGGTGTCTTCTATTCGGTACGCCAGAACCTACCTTAGGGAGAGAAATGGCCTACAGAACACGAGAAAAGACAGAAGACAAACATAAGTCGGAAGAAGAAGTCGTAAATGAAGTCTTTATTTTATGTGGTGTAGCTACAGTAACCTTTAGAGTGTTTCGAAGTGTTACAGTCACAGCAAGACTGTGTACCACTAGTTGTAGTTCCGCCTGGCGATCATCCAATAAATCGAACCATCTAATCCGGAACCCATTAATTACTTGTCGCGTTACCCGGATACGTGACAGTATTGCGTCATCCCCTAAATGGAGGAATTGAATTAGCCGTATGTGCTACAAACAAATGGTCATAACTCCTAAACCGAAAGCGGTGGACCAAAACGGGCTGCATTTTTGGGAGTTTGGCATTTATTAACGTATTTCAGTCCAATATGTCCGGATCAATCTCTTACGGTTTAGCCGTGGCAGGTGGTTGAATGTCTGTAAAATTAGGGAAATTATTACATGTTTGGGGTAATTGTTTAAACAACGTACAATTTTATTTTGAGAATAAGATAGATACCAATTTTGGATAGATAAGTTTTATTTTTTCATTTACATATAAATTCTTAATATAAAATACTCCATAAGTCATGAGTTATCAGTGTTTACGTAAGTGTTACACTGAGTGTTACTTCTGGTACTTACGGCTTCATTCCATTTGCGCCCTCGTATAATAATGTTTTCAAAGTTAAAATTAATGTGTTTCTAAGTACTTTACTTGATATTACTGTTTTTTATTCGTTTACATACTCTATCGTATCTTATCTAATGTTATATACGTGCTGCAAAAATATGTCTGTTCTCTTGGTTTTCTTTTTGTTCTTTTCTCATTCGTGTTTTTCCTTTCCACTGATTGTGCTTCATAACGAGATGCTTCTATAACGTATACATTTCACCTGATGTTCTAACGTGTTACAAACGAAAGAAATATATTGGTGTAATATAAATAACGGTATATATTATCACGATTTAGGGGGTTTGTGCGTGACTTATAGACGGGTTTTGGATTGGATGATTGTATTTAGATACCTTATTCATCCAGCTCGGGACTACAAGCAGTACAGCGCTATCGCAAATCTACACACTTTACAGTTCACTATTACGCATTCATTAGGGTTCTCATTCTTCACTTGTCATATCCTAGCAACGGATTTAAAACCGCATCGTTGTAACTACAAATCACTCATGAAATCTGCTTCGCTCCTCCTAATCCCCTTCTTTTAATTATTCAGATAAATGCAAACTCCGTGGACTCCACTCATTTCTATTCATCTGCTTCCAAGTTCATATCCCGGTAGGAGCTATTCTTTATAACAAGTTTGCAGAGATCACGCAGAAAACACATCCTTTCTATTTTGGGAAGGCGTCTTTACAGCGCTGTTGCATAGCAACAGACTTTAATCGATTGTTGCTTGAGTATTCGTTGCAGCAGGAATGTGCTTACCGAGTCGTTGTCTAGCAATGGACCTCTCTCCTGACTTTACTATTCCGGCTTTCGGGCGTCATGTCACAATATGAATGCACACACGACAGACAACGGCAGTAGTGTTGCGTTGATATCTGACCACATAGAATTGTAATGTTGACTGCATGAATGACACCATAATAAATTGTAACGTACATAAATGGGAATTGTGCTTGAGCTTGCGTGAACATTGTCACCCAAATGTTTAATAAACATAAATGTGACCGGATATTATTAAATATATTTGGATGCAATTAGGGGAAATTTTGATGTACACTGTATGAGTAGATTTACAGTAGGGCGTTCCTTGCCTTTATGCGACTGTGGTGAACTGTAACCTGCATGGAGGCCATGTGACCTTGAATCTGACCAGGGTAAGTTGTAATGTACGAGGCTGTGACTGCAGTAATTGTAACGAAAATTGTAACGAAAAAACTGTCATGCATATTGTGACTTGAAGGCTCAAAGCCCGAATTCTCTAGGGAGAAGAAACATTCGTTTCTAGGTTACAGCAACATAAACAGCGTCTACTGCTACGTTACGACACGGCAGTCAGAGTCAGAGTCAGGGTTATTTTACGACTGGCGGTTTACTGCCAGTCAGTACGTCTTGGCGACAAGCCCCTTGAAACTCACGTCAGGTATTTTTTTTTCGACTGAATACTTGCTTCTATAGTCTATGTAACATCCTGTTTGACGAGAGGATTGCTCTGTAGCGTACAATTGCTACTTGTCCTCGCCAGCGCAGTCATTCTTAGGTCCAAGTCCCGCAGGACTCGAAACTCCTCTAACCTGGAGAGCCAGGTCCCTGTATTTATATCCCCCAGGAAGAAGGAGGCCCAGTTATACCTCCAGGCACTGGGTTCCCTTTTCATCGCCTCCTACGACTCGAAAGGCTGCTGTGGAGGTATTCGACTCAACCTCCACACGGGAGTACGGCAAGGTAAACACGCGACGGCTATATTAAACGAGCATTCGTTGCTGCGCAACAGTCGGTAGCCATCACATGATCACCGCAACAGACATGAACACAGCAATAGGATATTTGTTATAAGTGGTGTTTTGTGTAGGGTCCGCCCTGAGCCGACTGGGGCTTTGAATTAGTTCTGAGGCAGTCAGTCCGGGCCTAAGGTGGTTGTGAGTGAGTCTCCCCAGAGTGCAGAGGCGTGGGCGCGAATATAATTGATTTGTGAGAGAGATGCCAGTCAGCGAGGACAGGAGCCGTGGAACACGGAATCTACGGCGTTGGTAGCCGTTACCAGGTGACAACCGGCGAAGACGGAGAAGACTTAGTGCGTCATGTATTGAATTCTGGAGATTGTGGATTAGCGATAGCGCTATAGCTGCATGTAGGAGTGTGTTATAAGGGTCCAGTAAACGCAGTTTCCCTTCCAGACACGGTATCTAGTCGGTGAACACGTGACAATGTAAATACTGTAACAGAGGGTTGTAACGCATATGGATGCTATCACGGGAAGTTTTAAGGTGCATGAAAGAAGTAAGGACAAATTGTAAGGAACCTTAGTATGATCATAACTACGTATTTGTAACCCACATAAATGCGGTCACACAAATTTATAAATGCGACCATAGGTAAATTAAGTGGGATCACGGCAAATTGTGGTAATGTGTACGAAAGCGGGCGGGGAAAGTGAGTGCTTGAGAGCAGCGGAAATATGAATTTCATCCGGTTGTTATGAGAAAGAGGAGGTATTATCTTGCGATATGCAGTTTGAGTTCCGTATTGAAAAGCTGAAAATAGCCGTTTTAACCGCGTATTATTGATCATTATGGCTACATTCTTTCTAAAATATTTCTTTCTCTGCGATTATGTAACAGCGTTTGACGTCAGAAGGTCTATATATATTATCACGTGCCCTGGGAACGCGACAAGAAAATGGATTCCGGATTAGACGAAAGTGTTTATTAGACAAGTCGTTTACAATTGCAGTCATTCAGAAATAACGTCCTCCAGGCGATACCAGCTGGCTAGTCAGTCGTCTTCTGGTTCCTAGCTGAGCTGGTTTCTTCTGCTCTCAGCTCTACTCTGTTCGCCTCTCTTATTGTCTTCGCTCTAGTCGAGTGTTATGTAAAAACCGACGGTCAGTCGGCCAGTCTATTTTGGAGTAAAGCACCCATCTGGGGCTTACGACCAGAATTTTATTACTGTTACACAATTGAGGGTTTGTTGATGTGGGGCGCTCTCTCTGATGAGAGGACGGGTCTGCCGTTTAAAATTACTAATGGACCTCGTCAGCGTAGTCATTCTCTGTTCCGAGTCCCGTGGGACTGGCGACCATATTTTACTGTTTCAGATTCGAGACTTCCCTTTCGTCGCCTCCTACGACTCCTAGGGTTATGGTTGAGGTATTCGACCCCGCCTCCACACGGGTTTGGTCTCCACTCTGGTCTGGTGAAAGTGAAAGTGAAATTGCGACTGACGGTCAGTCAGTCACCAAGTCTTGGTGTCGAGCCCCATCTGGGGCTCATGACCAGATGTTAATTATTACCGTTTGCCAGTTACGGTCTTGTTTCTGTGGGGCGTCCTCTCTGACGAGAGGACGGGTCTGTCTTTTATATATATTTCTGGATTTGCCAGCGCAGTCACTCTCGGGTCCGAGTCCCTTGGGACTCGCGACAATATTTTACTGTTTCAGATTTGAGACTTCGTGGCCTATGTTTACGTTACTTAATCTGCGAAAACATAGGCCACGAAGGAATCAGGAACACATACACACACGCACATACATATATCCCTGCATGTGCTACAGATAGATACACTGCACAGAAACTCTCTCTACACACACGCGCACACACTCTGAATGCCGTAGTCTTCTCATTCTTAAACAGAAAGATCCTTCAAGACCACTGTCTCCTGGAATGTGACACTGTGTACTCTGATAGCAGCAGACGCCCCGAAGCAACCAGCTGCCTTCGACTGCAGGATGGAAGCATAAAGGGTTCGCCTTATTCTGAGCCTCATTGAAGGAAGGAAACTCTAAGTCATACAGCATACATACCCCTCCCTTTGTTGAAGATGAGACCCCGTTTCGAGACAAATTTCCTTGGAACGAACAAGAATTTGATCGTGGGTCCCGAACGACTGTGCTGCCGTGGATCAGTACAGTTTACTGCTGTTCTATGCTGGAAATTAACTTAGTTATTTTACAATTTAGTGAGTCATTTCTGTGAGTAGTCTCAGCTACTGGAGACAGGAAGGAAGTTTTTATGCCTAGAATTTCCTTCGGTCTCAAAGCCTGTAACTTTTGATATATAAAGTGCTATATTTAGTTGCATCCATTATTAGTCCGTTTCTAATCTGCAGTTAGCTGGTAACTTCAGTAGCGTCGAGGAGACCTGTCAGCAATTTCAAACTTTGCATATAACTTCTCATGTAAAAAAAAACACCAAATTTGGCTAATAAAAGGAGTATTTATGTGAAAGCTGACTGTAGACGAACCTGTGATTGCCATCTTCTTTACAGATATCAACTCTTTTATTATCGACTGCTTCTACCATTCATTTCGGAATGTTTTATGGTCCTTTGTCATATCTAAAAATAGAGATTAAATTATATAGAACTGGGAGGGTTACCTGTTGCTTTTTGTGTAGGTGCGAAAAACGGATTTTCATGTTCAGGATGTTTCAGAACAGGAAAGTGGAACGAAGTTACTAGAGGGTGCAGAAAATTTAATAAAGCGACTGTGTAATGTAAACTTTTCATCAGACGTTATCAGGATAACCAGTTGAAGAAGAACGGATTGGTCACAATATGAACCATATATGGAGTTGTGAGAAGGGCATACGGAATTTTAGCTAGAAAGTCTGTTTGGGTGTGGTTACTCGGGAAACCTGCTTAGATCGGAGGATAATATTAAAACGAATTTCAAAGAAATAGGATGTGGTGATAACGGGATTAAACTGGCCCATTTACGAGAAGTTGTGAAACTTCGAGTTTAACGAAAGACGAGGAATGTGTTTACTGTCTGATCGTTGCCAGATTATCATGGAGGACTCTGCTTATATTCTAAATAATCAGTTGTATTATACACACCACTGTTTGAGAAACTAAGAGAACTCACGGAATCGAGAGAGAAGGTACTGCAAGTGTTATATATCACTCCACAGTAAACTCGCTACCTCACTGAACGTCTCCGTGTAATGTTCAACGCTTCTGCTTCCATCCGGTTGACCACTGGTTAAAATTTCAATCACCTTTACTGAAAATTTTCCTAGTGTTATTTATTTCGTGCATGGACTGTGCCATGGCTCATGCGGTTAGTCGCCGGCTTCCACCTCGCTGCGGCCCAGGTTCGAGCCCAGGTCAGTTCATATGGGATTTGTGGTGGGCAAAGTGACACTGGGCAGGTTTCCTCCTAGTATTTCGGTTTCCCCTGCAAATTATCATTCTACCGACTGCTGCACATTCATCATATTCTATCATTCGGGGTTGGTACAGTAGGTCAATTCGTGGCCGACGTACCAAGTGGGCTCAGTCTCACCCCACCCCAAGAAACTAAAAAAAAAAAAAAAAACTGCTTCGTACATGAACTTTTCTAGCCTCAACACAATTCCTGTATAAATTGAATAAATTTATATTGTTTTCATGTTGCAATATATTTCGGCCACTCAGGCAATCATCAATTAAGATATTTTACATTAGCAGTCTGCTTTTTCTGCTATTATTCCTCTACACTGGCCAATGTTTACAGTGTTTACAATTTTTAGCGGGAAAATTGTATGTGTCAATTTTAGTATTGTCACGTGTGAGTGACTTATAGACGGGGTTTGAATTTATAATTGGATTTAGTGATCATTTACAGAACGTAACTACAAATACCTGTAGCTCTAACTCTAATTCACACACACTGCAGTTCACTACAGCACGTAGGAAGTCTTCTCAGCCTGTTGTAACGGCTTCTAACGCCGTAGCTTCCTCAGCTTCCGTGTTCACGTCTTTATGCCCGGCGACTCTTTCACAGCTAGCTCCTACTCTTCTAACTACCGTCTGAAAGCTCTCGTAATAGAGCCTGCGAAACCACACTGGAAACACGTCTCCACTAGTTATCTATAGTTTCATCACGTCGCTGTTCCTCGGACCGCGTAGAGAACATTATTCCTCTGCTGCTGTTTACGGCCATTACCTATCAACAGCCGTTGTTTACAGAGTCGTTACGTAGCAACGGCTCTACATGCTACAGTATTAATGCTATCTGTACTTCATATGAAAGCTTTAAATATTAGGTTAAAATTAATTTGAATAAAGTTAAAGTAGAATACAAAATTATTATTATTATCAATTAAAATTTTTCGTGTCACGGCATAATTGTATGCCAGCACACTTATAGGTTATTTAACTTTTGGAGGCTGTTACTCCTGCTGGATTACCCGAAAAGTATATCAGTTATTAGTGCGTTAGTGCATATTCTTGAATGTGTGTGAGTTGATGGATGTATACAGATTTTCTCGTACCGTGTGACGGTATTATTTGTGTGTGGTAGCAGACCGAGGTCCTCGCATGTGTGATATTTGTTTCCTCGTACAGCAAAACTGAAACATATGAATATAAAAGGCCTTTGACATATATTTATTATGTTTGGTTTGTGATGGTTGTTTGCTTACCTTGTTGCTGATTGTGACTGTGTGGGGCTGATAATATGAATGATTTAGGTTTACGTGTTTTCAGCGTGGTGGTACGGTAGTGCTACCTGCCGTGTGGTGGGTGAGTTGCCTTCTGTTAATATAAAATGATTTGCCTGATGATGGCCCGAATGACCGAAAAATATTGTAAAATAAAAACAATATAATTTTTTAAATTTATATAGGTATTGTGTCGAAGGTACCTATAATGAATAGTAAAAAAGAATTAAAGGTATCCCTGTAACTTTATTGACTTGCCTGCATTTAAAATATATGGGGCCGCATCGGCCACAAAACGCAAGACGACGTCGTGACATACACCCTCTGGCCACAGTAGAAACATCGACCTGTCGAAGAGTTTACAAATTGTGGAATTATTAACGGATTCTAGCACCTCACTCGTAAGCAGAAACACTTCACCTGGTCCGCCAATTTCCAAGGTTCCATTGATGACGTCTGCCACGTAGTGAGCCTCCGTATCGCAGGTCTCACCAATATAAACAAAAATCTTCTTCCCATGCACTTTAGTCCTAATCATTTCCAGGATATTGTTATAGCACTGGGAAAGACAGTTTTTCCTGTGGGTGGATTCATCCGGGATGGAATGACCACAGTTCGCTTCCAAGATTTTTTTTAAAGTCAGTTTTTCATTGATCAGAATGAGGTGTTTCATAACTTCTACTTTTCTCCAAGTATAATTAGAATGATCAAGTCAAGGACGATGAGGTGGGCATGGCATGTAGCACGAATGGGGGAGACGAGGATTGCATATAGGATATTGGTGGAAAAGACAAGAACAAAGAGACCACTGGGAAGTCCAAGGCGTAGGTGGGTGGACAATATTAAAATGGGCCTTAGAGAGATAGGATGGGATAGTATGGATTGGATTGGTCTGGCTAAGGATAGGGATAAGAGGAGGTCTCTTGTGAACACGGTAATGAACTTTCGGCTTCCATAAAATGCTGGGAAATTCTTGAGTAGCTGCAGAATTGGTGGCTCCTCAAGAAGGGCTCAACTCAAATATTAAGTAAGTTAGTTTTCATCGTTCACAGACCAAAACGGAATATTTTGGAGTACTAGAGCATCGCAGAAATCTCTGAGAAATATCCGATGACTTATTTCCACCTATCAGATGAACACTGTTGCAGTAACATTTGCACAGATTTTTCGTTTTCTTTCGATCTTTGCACTGAAAGTGTATGCTCGTCGCAGCCAAAATGTCGTACCGTGAATCTTTCTTCTGCCGCTACTTTTGTGTCACACGCCTTGCAGTATAAAATGTCACCGACAGTTGAAAATATATCATCTCCAAACTCAGCTACAATCTGCTTTAAATTACATGATTTAGATGACTTTGCTTTAGGCATCGTGGTGAAATGAATCATTCTAGCGCAACACAGAACTGAACTGTCCACTCTGAGAACCTTTCGTCAACTACTCTCGTATCTTTGTATGGTCAAGAACAAGAAACTGAAGACTGAAGGACCGAAGGAATTTTACTCAAAAACAATATGTCATATGAAGCTAGAGATTCCTACCAGAAATATATTTAACTAAGCAAATTGCTTTGCTCAGAACTTGAAAAGAGCCTCAGTGTGAGTGACCCACCGTCATACCCTGTTGCCAGCTTAAAGTGTTTCACGATATGTATTGTCAGCACTTTCCGCAAACGAAAGGACAGGACGGGATATGATTACAACGTATCATTGTATATTGTGGTAACAGGTATTTGGGGTGCTTAGGAGAAAGGAAAGGAGCATTTTACTTCCATATTATTCACATTTCGGAAAACATATGAAGGAAAAATCCCTAAATTACTAAAATGGCAGAAAATGCCCCTAAAAGTCCAAAATAAATTACGGAAAAATTACTCCCAAATTGAAAACAAAATGTCCCAACTTAGAAATAAAAAAAATGGTAAAAAAATTACGTATAAAATTTACTTTCTTGAATACAAAGACATGTACTCAGAAGGCAACCTATGTTTCGGAGGAAAATATAACTCTCATCTTCTAGTTCGAAGCGAAGCAAAGAATGAGCATGAGGCAGGTAACAAGCGGCCAGCTTTTTGCCTACTCCGAAACGTCTGTCGACTTTGCTCAGACTACATGAAGTTACTACTGTGAATATCTGAAATGAAGCAGAGCCTGTAATTGACTTGATTCTTCACAGCAGATGGCAGTTCGAACAGTCAGTTCACAGACTCGGCGCTCTCATCAGGAGCGATCCATGGGTTTTATTTTCACGTGTAATCAATCACTGACGGAAGTCCGATTTCGTTTTGGAATGAGGTCTATTAATTTCGATGCCGTGAAGATTACAATGTGATTAATTGCTCGGACGCACTGAACGGTATTAACTGTGGCCGTCGAGTTGGGTTACAATTGTTACAGTGACTGACGATGCCTGCATTTAATTAAACTAATCATCTTTCGGAAATAGTCATCAAAATTCGATAACATCTGCATGTTTGCCTCGCGACTCACAAGGCTATAAATTACTTTCCTCTTGCACGCTGAATTACTGCGATAAGGGACATAAGTCTCTCTCTCAAGGAGCAAGAACTCAACGCACCACACGATAACACTACGTAAGTTTAAGAAACCACATAGAGCAGGGTTATACTTGATAAGCTGACAGTAACATATCTAGTCAACAAATTACGCGCCATTTACGAATCGACAAGAGATCGGTACTGCAGGGTCACATAAATGCAAGGCGCCTACATGTCCTCACATCCTACATCCTGCGTAGACTTAAGCCTTATAGCGAAGGAGTGAGTGGAAACTGAATTTGGAAGGAATGCATAATAAAGTTTTCAATTACAGTCTAAAGATAAGAGAGGAAGGATGAGATGGGATGACATGGACAGGGTATCAAGGCCAGAGAAAATGAAAAATGCAAACACAAATTCATCGGTAACGGCTTGGGAGACCAAGGCGTAGTTGGAAGAATAATATTAAAGCTGATGTTCAGGAAATTGGACCGCCTCTATGGTCTAGTGGTCAGAGTTTCTGGTTACAGATCCAGAGGTCCGGGTTCGATTCCCGGCGCTACCAGATTTTTTCGGCGAAGTAGTGGGTCTGGAACGGGGTCCACTCAGCCTTATGATGATAATTGAGGAGGTATTTCAAGGAAATAGCGGCTCCGGTCTAGAAAACCGAAATTAACGGCCGTGGGGATCCGTTGCGCTGACCACGCGAGACCCTCTATCCGCAAAAGTTGGCACTAAGCTTTGCCGACAAGCGGCGGTCGCTCGGTCCGTATAGTTCGCTTGCGGACTAAAATCACGGAGTTTGTTTTTGTTTTTTATTTGTTAAGGAAATTATATGCGAGAGTGCGGACTGGATTAATCTGCTTCAGGATAGAGTTAACTCTTTGAGACTTTGTGTACAAGGGAAATGAACGACTCTCAGTTTTTGAAGAATGAATCTCTTCCAATGAGCGAATTAGTTATTTAGTGAGTTGGGTACCTAGTTATACTATATTTTTTTTTTCCAAATGAACTTCGTAGTACATTTAACTTTACGTAACAGATAATCGGTCCTGATTAAAACACTGTGACACACTATCCAACAGTAGTTTGCTAATCAGCCTTGCTTACATTTCGTAAAGAAGTCATTTTTCGCTGATCTCTAGGCATACTGAAACAGCAGTTTATTTTACTCGCAGTGTAAAGTATCTCATAATATGAACCTGAAACAGAGGTCTAGTATTAAAGCTTTACTCGCACCTTTATTGTAAAAAATCATGCCTATACATTGCAGGACGGCATGGAAGAAAAGAGTTTTCTGTGTTATTATATTCGAATTTTAATGGCGTTTAATAGAGAAGGCGAGAAAGCAATTTATATAATGTTTCCTCGTGACATTCTCATCGCACTTCCATTACGTCACGGAAGAATGTACTTCACTTCATTTCACTTCGGCCTTTCAACAGGAGACTACGAGAAGTGACAGCTTCTCTCATGGTTTTAACCCCATTTCAATTATAGGTTTCCTTTTACAAAGAAACTTTCGTGATTCAATTTTAGAAATTTTGTAGTTTTGTTCCTCACTGAAGTGACTTTGTTCGTAGTTGGCAGTGGAAGTCCATCACCTGTAGAACTCTTTCCTGTGGCCTGTCTGTAATGGACAGCCTTCTAATGGTTAGTTCCTGTGCAACAAAACTCTGTTATACATACCAAACAGAACGACCAACTCTAAACTAGGTTTCGGGCTGTAGAAACAACACGTGGAAGTGGGTTACCATACATTTTTTCTTAAGGGACAGTTGTGAACATTCCCCGTGTTATGGTGGTTACATGAAGATTGACATGATAAAACATTACGCTTGGATTGAAATTAGTTGAGCTAAATTGAAAATATTCCGGTCACGGTAGCCAAGCGGTCTAAGGCATGTACTGTCTTCGCTCGCTTGGAAACCGGGATCGTGGTTTCGAATCCCACTCAGGGCATGGATGTTTAGTTTGTGTGTGTGCGTTTTTCTGTGTTTGTGTACAGGTAGAGGCCTTGCGACGAACTGATCACCCGCCCAAGGAATCCTACCGAATGTGTAAGATCTAGAAAAATCGAAGTGAACGGAGAAGTTCATGGAGGTAGGCCTAGGCCCACTGGGGCTGTAGTGCCAAGGAAAAGAAAATGAAAATATAGTTTTCTGTATTTATGTTATTAAAGAAATCTCTAATGTCAGAGAAGGAAAGAGTTAATATTCGATTATAAGTGAAAATGTATATTTGGTATTATATTGTGAAACGGAGTTGACACAACGCTGCTCAGAACAGTGGATATGGAAGTTAACAAGGGTTGACATATATTTTCGTAAAGGAAGACTCCCTTGCTTTTGGAAGGGAGAAATACAAGCTCAATATTAACATTTTTGGAAAACAAGAAATGTAGGGAATTATATGTGTGCAGTAAGTCGTCGAGTATATATTAGAATTTAGTAGAATCTAAGGATTTCTGATGTGGTGTATAACACTCAGAATTACTGGGATTTTGACTCTTTACATCGTCCGATATTCTAAGTAATAGAAACTGGCTCTGAGGGAAGACTCTTACTCAGCTGGGTCCTTTAGAAAGCGCTAACCTCTTGAGGTTTCTAATGGACCCAACTGAGTAAGTGTCTTCACCCCCATCTGAGGACGAAAACAGATCCAGTTTCCGAAACGTTGATTTTCTAGTCTCAAGACTACCGGAAGATGGAAAAAGTCCAAAAACCCGGCAATTCTGAGTAGAATTTAGTTTCTGAAAATATATTAAACCGTACAGGTGTAGCGGAGTAAAAAATATTGGGAAGTATTAATTTAGATTATATGTATATATATACAGGGTGTCTNAATGCGCAGTCAGCCAAGTTATGTCAGCGCTTGCCATTCATGTGTCATGTACAGTGCTTGGAAACCCTAAGGACAATTATGACATGGCGAGCGAGTATTTTGTACTTCAATTTTATGGCTTCATGTCACTCACAAGTTAGTTTGATGTTACGTACATTATTAACATTACAGAATCCACATATTCCTGCCAGTTTTAATATGTATTTTGTAATCAACAAGTGTGCCACGCCGGTCAAAGTTTGACACTTCTCTGGCCATTATCTCCGTAACCGTTCAACTTTGGACATAGGTGTTTTGGGTTATATCGGCATACTTTAACATAAGGAACACCCTCACGAAGTTTGGTCCATTCCTCCTGGGACACCCTGTATATTTGTGTAAATAAATTTAGTAATGTAGAACTCTCATTTGAGGGTTTTGGGGCTAGACATATAAAACATGAAAAGTATTCGAGCTGTGAATAAAGATAATAGTGCTAACTGTAATAGTAGTGGTGGTAATAGTTGTACTAATGATATCCCCAGGATTTCGATGCCCATAGAGAATCGGCTCACAGATGGCGGTGAGGTTGTCAGCCTTACGCGCCGGCCGTCCTTTACTCCCCAGGAAGATTCCTGGTACTCATTTCTGTTGGAGGCTGAGTCGACCCCAGGGCCATAGTGCAGCTGGAAGGATTAGGTCAATTGAAAAAGTCCACCTCATCGGGACTCGCACCCGCGACCTTCCAGCATGTAGCATAGCGCCTCAAGCAACTACGTTACCGCGTGCCCCCAATTACATTATTGAATTAAATTATATAACTAATTAATGTTTTCCTCATTAATAGTGTGTTCTGGCTTTCGCCTCCTCCTGTACATGGAGCAGATTGGGAGGAGTTAGGAAGCTAGATAAAAGGATAGACCTTCAGGACCCTGTGTTGACACTGCTGCCCTATCGCACTCGGGAATCTAGCCTACCGCGTTCGATAGTATCGTTTGAAGATGAAACTGCGTTCCTTCGGAACTGGAGGCTACATTGTATCGTCTTAATGCCATACCAAATTGTTTACTAAGTATCACATTGCAGCCCTCAACAGATGGCATGCATAGCTGACACGGACTGTTACCTCCTGTGTCCATCAGCGGCACATATCGGCTGCGCTCTTCCGACTGACTTCACTTGGCCCCTTTCATATATATCCTGTATAAAAGTCCGTCACTTGTTATATTTCCCACAGTGAATAATTAAAAGCTTCTCGTAGTCTCGTAATGTGGCGCCATTGGAGTGTACCGTCCATGTCTGGAACTAATTACTTCCTACAACATTCAATCTTTTTTTTTTTGTTCTTCTCTCTTGCCCTGCATTCACTACCACGTGCCCCTCCCCCCCTCAACAGACCCACGTCAATTACACAGTATGCGGTCATTGGACCATGCCTTAAATAGGATCAGAAAAGATATCCAGGGAAATGCTACCAGGACATTTGAAAATTAATACGTTTTCTGAATAATTGAAGTGCCAAACGGCGTTCCACCGGTGCCATCAGATTTACAAGTACACGTACACTTGGAATCCCGGATTATTTCTTGTTCCTTCCCTGTATTCCTAGTTTTATTTGTTTGTTCTTTATGACTGGTTAGCTCTTTCTTTCAGTCATCAATTTTGATTTCTCTCTCGGAATACAGGAGTTCCTTTATTTTCGGCATTTTAATTTGAGTAGTTTATAAGTCAGTATATGTTTTGAATAAGTTCATTTCCTTGCCTACTTACATTTCAGGGTTTAATGATAACAATTATTTGTATTTCATTTCTGTTTCGGCCTTTTTGGTAGGTAAAGCATTAAGTAAGGCTTTTTTTTTGGCATATGCTGGAATGCTTTGTCATTACTAACTTCATGGAGTCGAGCCCTTCTTGAGAAGCCGCTAGTCCACACCATCTCATCCTATCTGAGATCCATCCACCTACGTCTTGGTCTTCCTAGTGGCCTCTTATATTCTGGCTTTCCCACCAATGTCCTACATAAATTTCTCTTCTCCAGCATTCAGTCTACATGCCCTGCTATCTCACGCCACATTGACTTGATGATTCTAGAAATCATCAGGATAATATTTTTATGGATAATTTTTAAATTTCTTTTATGCTTTTTTCCTTGTTTTTGTTACTTTTCCCTGTCTTAACCGCTTTCCTTTGTTCCGTTCTTTCTCTAACCTCTCTCTGTGTATATCATGGTAATAACGCTTATTTGTGCTTGCCTAGTAGCATAAAGCTCTGACGTCCCTCCATTTAGACGTCAGTTATCAGGTAACGGATCTAATATATTAACTGTCCGAAGAGCAATTAGACGCATGAATATTTTATGTACGAACCGTGTTACAGTCCGTGTTACTTTGCAGTCAGTACGAAAGTACACAGATGTATCAGTGCGGGCGGGAGGCCATTGTTAGCCTGCTGACTGATGGCTTGGTGGGCTGAGCACTGCAGTGACGACAGCCCGCAGATCTGCACGCGACATCTCTACGGGCTGAAGCAACCTAACCATATTCCTCCCAAGCAAAAGACGAAGGAAAGTTACCCAACTTATGGTCAAACCGTGGAAAAAAAATCCTGTTCCGAAAAGCCTAACAAAAACATGTCCGTTATTTGTTCGTATGTGAGAGAAAGGCGTGGTAGTTTATTATTGAAAGTAAGAGAGTTGAGGTTATCACGGTGGATATCCCTGTACCAGGCCGTGGAGACCCACAGGGTTGTAAGACGTCGAGGCTCCCACATTTTCTAGACAGTAGGCTCACAGATGGTGAGGTCAGCCCTACGCGCCGGCAGCCCTTTATCCCCTGTGAAGATTCCTGGTAGATGTTTCTGTTAGAGGCTGAGTCGATCACCGGGCCATAGTGCCGCTGGAATGATTAGGTAAATTGAAGTAATCTAATGATTTCGTCGGGAATAGAACCCGCTACCTTCCGGTGTTTACTGGACCACTGTTAAACTGGATACGATACTATTAATCATATAAAACACTTGACGTATAAAATACAATAAATCAGATTATATAAAACAGAAGTTATAGTATAAAACAAGAATAAAATTTTAAATTGATGTTTTATATCATCAAATCAGTCGTTGGTTTTGTAATTTCGTTGCGTTCCCATGGACAAATTGGAATATTATACATTTTTCCTTTGTGTATATGAGATTGTATAGGAGGCTCGTGATGTAGATGTAGCAAATTAATGTTAATTGTTTAGTCGGTGCCTCATCTTACAAAGTGTTGTCCGTACCGTAGGAATTGTAAACAACGAACTACGTTGTTGTTTTTGTTCGTTGTTTACAATTCCTACAGTATAATCTTAAGTTTCAATCTCTGTCTGGAGGGACTGAGGAAAATTTATGTTGAGCCTCGCCCATGACAGCTGGTCTCCAAAAAGTAAATCGAACCTGGGACTGCCGAATATGAAACAGGAGGTCTAACCCCTTCACCATTCAGCTGTTTCCGCAGCAGTTAACGGCTGGTCGCTGTGTGTAAAGGGACGGACTATGAGAGGTCGTTGCTAAGTCAGTGTGTGTGGACTGACGGAGCAGGCGGTTATGGCGAGGTGTCACGAACCAGCAATATTTTTACGTCTCTCCGTCCTTGTCAGCTCACGCAGCCACTTATTTTCTTACTTAAAATGTAAATAATTTTGGACACGTAGCCAAAGCGAGTGATATATAATACGTACACATATTCCTCCCTCCCACAGCTGTAAGATGCCCGCCGCTTGGTCCTGATGACTCTAATTAATTTTACGTCACATTTTTTCAGTACATATTCTGAGTCTGCATATGATTGTCCTGCATCACAGCTACGTGAAAATGTGGGAGGAATTGCGAATGTTGTGGAGTGCAACCGAACACGTTTATATCGCTCAGTATGCTATTATTATTATTGTTATTAGAGGGGGTGGGTTTCCCCATGCACTTAGACCAGTTATTGGTCCATTGTGCGTCCCCCTTTAATTTATACTGTCGCAATACCCTACCGGCACTGGTGCGTGCTATCAGCCCCGTTCAGCCAACGAGGTCGGCCGTCGGTACCTGATATTTCCCCCATCTACCAGAGGCATTGGAAACTACTTGGTCGGGAAATTGTTGCCTAATTTTGCTCAGAGGTCTCCTAGAGACATGAGGATCTTTCACGTGCCGTAAATCTACGACACGGGACCCACGGCTTAAAGTCCCTCCCGGAGGACTTGTTCCCTGAATTTTTCCGCCCTTAAAAATTCCACGACCTCCGCCGGGTTTGAACCCGCGTACCTTCAGCCATGAGGTGGGAACGTTCCAGTATGCTATGTAATATACTCGTATATATCCATTACGACCTCCGCCTCTAGGCCGATTATTACTTCGTTTCATGATTTTCTTCAGTTACTCAATTCTTAGATGGTAGACTAGCACACATTTGACCCAGCACCATTGGAACCCACCTGGTGTTCATTTTTAGAAGGACACGGATGACCACTTGTATTTGCACGATTTTCATTATTTTAGTCATGTCTCTCCAAATAAATACCCACGAATATTTTCTCAGAATTATGGCAACTCCTGTTATAGCATTCAGAGACACTGAGGAATACTTTCTCAAATCCTCAGTCAGCATGAAAGTGACTTCAGGAGGTTTAGGTGGATTGGATTACTTGACCATTATCTTCTCTGAACCCATTTGACTACTACTTCAGGTCGTCCCCAAGTAAGGAGCTCAATGCAATAAATAATTGAGTAACTCTAATGTAATGGAGGCCGGTCATGGTAGCCGAGCGGTCTAAGGCACGCACTGTCTTCGCTCGCTCGGAAGCCGGGATCGTGGGTTCGAATCCCACTCAGGGCATGGATGTTTGTATGCGTTTTTCTGTGTTTGTGTACAAGTAGAGGCCTTGCGGCGAACTGATCACTCGCCCAAGGAGTCCTACCGTATGTGTAAGATCTAGAAAAACCGAAGTGAACGGAGAAGTTCATTGAGGTAGGCCTAGGCCCACTGGGTCTGTAGTGCCAGGGGCAAAAAAAAAATGTAATAGAACCCACCCAGTGGTCACAATGAGCGTGTAAAAAATAAGCTATTCGTGTAAGAGGCCGTGAAGGTCCATAGAGTTGTGAGACGTCGAGGCTTCCATATTTTCTAGACAGTCGGCTCACAGATGGCGCTAAGTTGTTAGTCTTACACGTCGGCAGCCCTTTACTCCCCATGAAAATTCCTGGTACTCATTTCTGTTAGAGGCTGAGTCGACCCCAGGACCATAGTGCGGCTGGAAGGATTAGGTCAACTGAAAAATCCAATGAACATCTAGAATCGAACCCGCGACTTTCAGGCTTGTGTCGCAACCAACTGCGCTACCGCATGCCGACTAATCTGCATGGTTGCAAGCCGACTTGTATGCGAAGTGCATGTAGAACAGGAGCCGTGAAGTCTGTGTGGCCTAACCGCAGTGCACACCAAATCTTCTGCTGTGAAGTCGCCATTTCTCGAAACTAGTGGAATATATCGGTCGAGGGGGGGGGACATCATAAGCCAAGCGATATAGAACAAAACGCTACACCCCATTAGTTTCCTGCATAAATTATAGTTTTTAATAAATTTCGAAGTTCTGTTGTGCTCACTCTGTATTGGTACGTATTTTATAGGTTTCAAATTGAGCTTGCTATACAGAAACAGAATTCTTAAGGTTCGGCCACACAGAGCGCTACGCTATGTTCGCTACGTACGCTACGTACGCTGTGTACACTCTGCGACGCAGCTAACATAGGGAACATAGCTTACGTAGCTTACGGAAGTCTGTGTGGCCAGTCACATTGGCAATAAAGGGAGATATTTTTCTGTTCGTATAGCGAACATAGCGTACGTAGCGTGCGTCGCGTACGTAGCGCTCTGCGTGGCCGAACCTTTTCACGTGCTATTCGTGTTATTTTGCCATCCTTCTTGCAAGCCAATTTCAGTTGCGATAGAACACTGTGTTTCCCCAATACATGCAAATGTCCAAACATTAAACCTTCTTGTCGCTCTCTCTCTCCTCACATCTTCACGTTTCTGACGGCCTGCAGGCATGCGAAGTTTCATAATCCTGATGATACGTATATTGGTCATGCCACAGTTATCCTGCCAGCGAGTCCTACAACGACTCGACACGGCTAGACCATGTCCTGCAAACCGCAGCTGATGAAATTGCCTCCAAAATCGATTTCGTGTCATAAATAAATGGCCACTACATAATTTACAGCTGTATCCAGAAGTGGAATCTGTCGGTAGCTTTCCTCGCAGGAGTGGTCGTGGCACGTCGGCACTTCCTCCGTTAGCAGTGAGAAGAATTGTCCTTCATTTTATGTAACTGTCCTTTGTCAACTATAGACTATTATGGTCTTGTGTAGCGTTATGCAGTTTTCTTCGGAAGAATATTCTGCCTCCATCTTCAGGGTTGAAATATAATGTTGCCTGAAATAAAGTTTACTGATATAATATCTGAGGTTTCACACCGCGTTCAGATTATACTCTTCTGGTACCTGGGTCGTCTCTGTGAATATCAATGTTCCGAGGAAATCTCTGCTGCCGTAAACAGGATTAAAGTGTGATGTTATCTGCTAGTAGAATGGAGACCGTGGAGTCTCATACAGTTGTGAGACCAGACAATCGGCTCACAGACGGCGGTAAGGTTGTCAGCCTTACGCGCCGGCCGCCCTCTACCCCCACTATGATTCATGGTACTCATTTCTGTTAGAGGCTGAATTGACCCCAGGACCATAGTGCTGCTGGAAGGATTAGGTCAATTGAAAAAAATCACTTCATTGGGACTCGAAACCGCGACCTTCCAGCTTGCAGCATAGTGCCTCAACCAACTACACTACCGTGTTCCCCGCCAGTAGAGTTTAATAAGATAATATTTGAGATTTGTGTTTTCAGGTTACATTCTCCTGGATTTTGATACCGTGTGATATCCTTGGTAAAGCGGTTTCGATTTTTAACACCGACGGTCACCTACTTTTGTTAAGGCATTTCCTAAGCTAGGATCACTACTCTAAAGCAGACGACCACTAGACGACTTCGTTCGTGCTCTTTCAAGTTTGGTACCTACGTCATTAGTCGGTGTTCTGTAAAGTGCGCATTCGATAGACCCAGAAGCAGTGTGGGCCAGAAGAGTAGTGGGGAGAGTGAAACCGGAATAATTTTAATTCGCCTTTCTGCTCATTCCAAAGACCATTCGAATTAATATCACCCTGGTGGAGCTAAACTACCCCGCTGTGAAGCGATTTATTCACTAGAAATATTTTTGGAGTTGATGTGACATCCTATAATTGACAAGTTAAAATACGCGAATTATCGCTGTGGTAGCGCAGTGACGTAATGTGTAGGTCCGCACATCTGATTGGTCAATTCCGTTCATTGGCACGCGTTTAGGGCGTAGCGAGGCCTGCATATAACGAAGTGATATATAGGAACTGCCCGGTATGTGTTGTTTTTACGGCCCACTGTTTGAAGAATGGTGGAATAAATTGAAGTTGCCTTTGTCTGATACTGCCAATATGTTTTGAGCACCAGATATTAATGCTCTGACATACGATGCAGGATATGAAAAGCTTTGTAAAAGTGTATTCATGGTTTTGTTCTGGAATGTAGGACTTTCACCGAGTTATCATTTAGAACAGGAAACATATCTGTACACATTGAACTCTTCTTGAGCCACCATGTGTCTCATGCCATGGAGCTAACATCCACTGTTTCGGAGGCTCATCATGAGTTGATGGGTTGTCACGGCTTCCTCACATTGCATTCAGTCCGCAGAATATGGTGACAGCGCGTAGCACTGATGGAGCAGTGGGCGAAAAGAGAGATATACAAAGAAATAGCAGAAAAATGTATGAAAATGGATATTCGTGGCAAAATCCTGACACTTTATTTCGCGAGGAGAGGGAGAAAAGATATTTTTAAGAAGGTTACTAGGATTCACCCTCTCATTATTGTGGCCGGAGTAGTATGAAAGTGAACGAATATTGGCTGGAAATATTGTCTTGAGACAAGAGCAGCGGAAAGTTCGTATGGTAAAGGTGAATTGAGCAATATGTAAACGTAATTTGGTTGTTTTTGCAGCAGAGGGGTGTAATTTGATGAATCTAAATTGGGAGGGCTGTGTGAAAAGCACGCAGAAGTAAGCTGGCATCATATAATCATGTCAGTATTTGCCTGAAGAAGAGGAAAATCAAGAGGACATCTACTGAAATGGCTGGCGTCAGGGACTTCCGGATTCGTCATGATTTCCAGAGACTTGTCCATCAAAGAAAGCCATCTATGCTGTTTTTCATTGGTCCTTCCTTACGATGTTCCTCCTATGGCTGTCACGTACCGTAAACTACCTACAGCAGATCCTGTGTCCTTCCTGTTATCAGTGTGCAACCGGATTCTGATGGCCTCCTTCACTAAGCCGTCCTTGCATTCTGCTTTTCTTCGACCGTGTGTCCGCAACAGCCAACTTCTGATTGCGCCGCAAATTTCCTTGCACCACGTCTGGACGGGGCGGCCGTTCTGTTCTGCACCTTGCCGCATTCACACGGGACACATTTTCAATCTGCTTTCTTAAGTCCGAAATTATCTGTCATTGGTCGCAACAAATTATCATTCCTTTCAGTTTTAACATATGAGCCAGGATAGCTCAGGACGTACGGCGATTGCCTACGGTCTCGGCGACCGGGATGACAATTAATTAAGCAAAGAGAAAACTTTGCGTTTAGTTGGAAATGTTTATTTCTGATACTGAAGTTCGTCAGAAGGCTGGGTATAGCGGTCACTGTGATCAGCTTCTAATGCTGTAAAAATGACCTGGACTTAGGGCCCTCTGAATGTCTGTTGTACTATAGCTGTTCTGTCTGTGACCTATCTTGAGTCTGAGTCTCATGTTACGACCGACGGTGAGCCGGCCAGTGTATCTTAGAATAAAGCACCCATCTGGGGCTTACGACCAAATTTTTATTACTGTCCGACAGTTGCGGGTTTGTTGATGTGGGGCGCTCTCTCTGACGAGAGGACTGGTCTGGCGTTTACAATTGGTGCTTGCCCTCGCCACTGCAGTCATTTTGGGTCTGAATCCCGCGGGACTCATGACTACATTTTACTGTCTCAGATTCGAGACTTCCCTTTTCGTCGCCTCCTACGACTCGCAGGGTCACTGTGGAGGTATTCGACCCCACCTCCACACGGGATACTCCTTGAGATGTAGAATGTCTTTATATACTGCCCGGCGCAGATATGGTATTGGGCGGTTGGACATGTGTTGAGATTACACGGGTGCTTTGTCCGCCTTCTGGAAGCTGTAGACTCATCACCCACCGGCGGTGCCTGTCCCTGGAATGTCTCGACCGATTCCTTTCCAATTGTTATTTATTGTTATGTTCCTGTCTCATTCTACACGGAATATTGCACTTTAAAGTGAACTGTTAAGTATCTGAAGATCTTACCTTCACTGCTTACATTGAAGTCGAGGTATCTTTCATTGATCATTTGTCATTTATTCTTTCTTCCATGAATAAACTCCAGCTTTAACTTTTGTGTATAATCTCGTTTCATACAAAACACATCAAAGGATTCGCACACCCCCCATGTTTTATTTGACAGTGAATACGTAGATACTTTGTCTCCGGCGTTCTATCAATTTTCGTCCTCCAAACGGAAAACGAAATGCAAACTAGACACGGCCGCCTCATTGCGTTGTATACAAAGGTGATAGGAACAATAGTGCGTATTTTTCTAGGATTTATAAAAGGTAAGGTAAAATTGAGCCGGTCACGGTAGCCGAGCGGTCTAAGGCATGTTCTGTCTTCGCTCGCTTGGAAACCGGGATCGCCGGTTCGGATCTGTTTCCTGTGAGGTACGAACTGAATTCTTATATGTTATTCTTATACACTGCCGGTCACGGTAGCCGAGCGGTCTAAGGCATGTACTGTTTTCGCTCACTTGGAAACCGGGATCGTGGGTTCAAATCCCACTCAGGGCATGGATGTTTAGTTTGTGGGTGTGCGTTTTTCTGTGTTTGTATACAGGTAGAGGCCTTGCGACGAGCTGATCATCCGCCCAAGGAGTCCTACCGAATGTGTAAGATCTAGAAAAACCGAAGTGAACGGAGAGTTCATGGAGGTAGGCCTAGGCCCACTGGGGCCGTAGTGCCAAGGGAAAAAAAGGTAAAATTGTCTCTGTGCTTAACTAATTAAGCACTACACCGTGAAGGCGTATGAGGGAGTGGATGTATAAATCCGCATTTTCTTGACCTCGGCACTAGTTGGAGGTGATTGGTCAGCTTCACACCCGTGCCGCTTTACCCTCGGGGAAAGAGCCCCCCGTACCCGTTTGATAGGAGGTTGGGTGGACACCAGAGCCAATCTGGACGGCTTGGAGAAGAGAAAATTCTTGCCCCCAGCGGGACTCGAACTCCGACCCCTCGGTCGTCCCGACTCCTTTCTATGATATATAACCGCAATAAGCTTGAGGGATATTTGTGATGCAGCCACTTCAGACGTTCGCATGCCACCGCGTTCGTGTTATTTATGGTCTGAAATTAAAAAGGTTCAAACCATTTCATACAAATTTTAATTGAAATCTTTTCATTTGTTCAGAAGTTACGGGGAAATTTACCCGAGAATATATCGCCTCGCTATTAAAAGCGTCGTTAAACAATCCCGGGAAGAAAGATGTGTGTGTGTGTGTGTGTGTTGGTCGGCTCGTTGCGGAATAGGGACGTAACATTGAGAATGGAAAATGAAAAATAAATGGAGACATGGATATAGTTTTAAAAAGTTTAAAATGGAATTTTAATATTTACATTCCCTGGTATTTACTGTTCAGTAGTTGATCATCAGGCCGGTCACGGTAGCCGAGCGGTCTAAGGCATGCACTGTCTTCGCTCGCTCGGAAGTCGGGATCGTGGGTTCGAATCCCACTCAGGGCATGGATGTTTGTGTGCGTTTTTCTGTGTTTATCTACAGGTGGAGACCTTGCGACGAGCTGATCACTCACCACTGTGATGGGCTTAGTACTATCCACCTTTCTGCATTTACGTGTATGTCTCCTTCGCACGTATTGGGCTGTGCTTAATTTTGCCAACGAAATTATCCTCACGAGTGCCGCACACATTGACCTCCTACATTTAAGCATCCTGTGCGTCCTTTTACGACGCTAGACCATATAGCGTCGATTGGTAGTATATATAAGCCACTAGACTAACCAGTTCGCCGGTCACGGTAGCCCAGCGGTCTAAGGCATGTACTGTCTTCGCTCGCTTGGAAACCGGGATCGTGGGTTCGAATCCCACTCATGGCATGAATGTTTATGTGCGTTTTTCTGTGTTTGTCTACAGGTAGAGGCCTTGCGACGAGCTGATGACTCGCCCAAGGAGTTCTACCGAATGTCTAAGATCTAGAAAAACCGAAGTGAACGCAGAAGTTCATGGAGGTAGGCCTAGGCCCACTGGGGCTGTAGTGCCAAGGAAAAAAAAAGACTAACCAGTTCAGTATTGTAATACAGTTCGGTGAAAAATACAAATTATGAAGGCCTTCATTAAATAATGTGTGCAGTCCTATGCTATCTTCTTTCTCTCAGATAATCTCAGGTCTTTGTTTTGAGACTCATTTAATCTACAGAATGTCCCAGGAGGAAATGTTCCTATTCTGGAAAGTCATAATGTCGGCATTCTAAGAAAAAAATTGTATACGTACATGTGTCCTATTCCGAACGGTTTCAGAGTTATTTCACTGTACAGTACACTGTGCACTGTGCATGTCTTCACACGATTTGCAAAGTACACTGATGTTGATGAAATTTTCTAAAATGAATTATGCTAGGTAAACTGTACGAACTTTGTCACTTGAACAATGAGTACCGGTATTAGAAAAGGTACGTAATATATCTTTCTTATCAACAATTTTCGAAACTTACAGTGAAGTGGCGCTGTCTCGGAAACCCTTCAGAATAGGACGTATGTATGTATACACTTTTGTACAGAGTGACCAATACTGTGAGCTCCCAGAATATTGACCTGTCCTCCTGGGACATTCTGTATACTGGTCTCTTAGGGCAAGGCGTCAAGTTGCAGGTTCACAGAACTTCTGCAACTCTCTTACCCGTAAGACTGATATTTAAAGTAATTTTCTAGGACACTAACTTTACTTTTTGTACAAGCGGTTCATTTTCAGCGATGCTGGCGAAGTGTAATTCCTGTATACAGCCGTTCAATAAAACTTTCCCCCCAGATCCATTACTGACGGATACAATGAAATGAGTACTGAACACAAAGCGTGGAGTGGGTGGTATTCATTCTTCCATGTTTGGTTACAGGACTACATTCAGAACAGAATGTATACAGAATTTTAATGCCCCGTTTTGTGGAAGACATAATGGCTGGTTTTGTCATGACGTTGACTTAATAATCTGTTTTTATGGTGTGCTGGTTTGTGTTGTTGTGAAAGCCTTTTAGCTAATGACTTGCGCTCTATTTTAAGGAGATGAGTTTCTGTTCTCTTAAGATATTTTTCTGCAGTTATTTGCATAAGGAGCTATTTAATTTAAAGTACTTACTGGTTTCTTTTTCTCCTAGGGATAATTTTTTATGAACAGAAAGAGGCTCTTGTTTCTTTAGTGCATTTGTTTACGACAACTACACTGCTTTGTTTATGCTCCTTGGGGTCATAAATAAATACCCTTTTAGCAACTGCTCTTTTCTTAACTTATTTATATATTCTACTTTTATGTTGTTTATTCTGTAATCCATACCAGTTCCGTGAAACGTTCAGAATCAGAGGTCAGTATTTAAAATAGCGAAGCGGAAGGACAATTCTGTTACACGTACACTAATGCAATTCTAATAAAAGTGAAACCGTGAAACGTAGAAAAGGCAATAATTCATTTCATACCTCTGTGTTATAGACAGTGTCACGTAACTTCGAACAAGGCCACGCATTCCCGCATATTCGCAACCCACTCCCTTGTCTGAAATTTTTCTTCTGCGCATTCAAGGTTACTCTTGGCCCTCGTGACCTTGCTCGAAGTTACGTGACACTTGCTATACACGTCGTGGATCTTCAGATCTGAGAACTGGGTAACCGTAAGTATCGCAACCGCGGGTGGGGTGAGCTTCAGTCCACTTGGTACGTGAGTGCGGGGCAGGCGGTGGAATGAAAATTGGGAGGAGAAACCGAATTACACGGAGACATCTTACTGCAGTGCCACTTCATACACCAGAAATCCCAAATGGCATAAACTGTGACCGAACTCGGGCTACTGAGACTTCTAGACGAGTTTTGAATTGGTAAATCGATTTATTGGATACTTACATGTCGTAAGTTGTAAGCTATGGCACATAAAATAAAGCCTTCAACCTCTGCTTACATAAGTCGTTGCTAGGTAACATATCTTAATAATGGGTAGGCCTTTACAATGTCTTCGCTATCCGTTTTCTAGCAATGGTTTTAATACATCAGCTATTACTTCGAATCACTAGGAAGTTATCTTGACATTACTTGTTCAACCTCTTTGGAATGCCAACCCTCCAGAACTCTTAACAGATTCTCGAATCTCAAAGTTTTCAATTTCCCCTTCTCCAATCTAATCTAGTCAAAGCCAAAGTCACATTGCGGCTGGCGGTCAGTCAGCCAGTAAGTCTTGGTGTCGAGCCCCATTTGGGGCTCATGACCAGATATTAATTATTACCGTTTGACAGTTACGGTCTTGTTTCTATTGTGCGCCTTCTCTGACGAGAGGACGCGTCTGTCTTTTGTATATGCTGCTGGCCCTTGCCAGCGCAGTCTTACTCGGGTCCGAGTCCCTTGGGACTCGCGACCATATTTTACTGTCTCAGATTTGAGACTTCCCTTTTCGTCGCCTCCTACGACTCGCATGGTCACGGTGGAGGTATTGGACCCCGCCTCCACACTGGCTCCATCTAATCTATACATATAACAGACCCTCGTTATATAGACACGGTATGGACCACATAGAAAACCTCTTCCATTATTGTAGAGATTCTTATGTTACGTAGTTTGCCTAGCAACCAGTCTCGACGCGTGTTGTTATGGCAATGGTCACCCCATTGCTGTCATGCAGTAATAGGGGATCGTGTCTACCGGCCGTTGCACAACAATACGTCACAATATCTTCCCATCTTAGCATAACTAACTATTCCCGTCCTTCCTGAGAAGCATGTAGTTACTCAGACTGTTAAACTCCCAACATTCTATGGAACCGAAATGTTGATTGCTGTGTTCCATATTTATAAGAGTTCAACACTGGTTCCCATCATAAACTACTTGAAACCAGATTACGAATTCTTCTTCTTATTATTTTCCCAGGTGCGTCTAGGATTTTTAAGAACTATTGCTACAGGTTTTCCGTATGAATATTTGTAAGCATTTATGTCGTCTCCTATGCTTTCCATCTGAACCTAGGCATAGTGCATGGTTTCTCTACACGAACATTAACCTGACATATTGTATTTGTAATTACTTATTTACATATTTTTCGAGACTGTACTCACGTTCCATGGAAAAAAAAAACTATTTTGTTTTTCAACCAGATGAAAATCGAATAATTGAGTAATTGTGTATCAGCAACAAAACATCTGATAGAAATACGCGATAGTGTAACTGCAGTTACCTCCGGTTGCAAATCCAAATGCAAGTGAAAATAATCAGTGTTAAAAACTCTGCCGCCCTGTAAAGCGATTTTTGGGACACCCGGTATTTTTGAAATTGACAGTTCTGGGAATAACATGTAAAGGAATAATAAAGTAGGAAAATGATTGCTTTCAAAACCTTTTAGCTAGTCCTTCGTGTAAGTATGAAAATTGTTCTCTTTTTTCCTTTTTTGTTAGTTTCTTGGGGTGGTGTGATACTGAGTCCATTTGGTACGTCGGCTACTACTGCCTGTTGTAACAGTTCCAGATGATGATGATGTAGATGATGATGACCATGATGATGATGATGATGATGGATGTGGAGCAGTCGAAGGAATAAGACTTGGCGGGGGAAACCGAAGTACTCGGAGAAAAGCTGCCCCAGCGCCACTTTGTCCACCACAAATCCCACTTGACCAGATCCGGGATCGAACCCGGGCCGCCGCGGTGGGAAGCCAACGACTAACCGCTTAAGCTATGGCGCGGCCCTTTCTGACATTGGTGAATGTTATTCGGGATTACTGCTTTTTGGCCATCGTCCATTCTCCGGTATTATAAAGAACACTAAAGAACACTATGTTTCGGAAAGTGTATCTCTTTCAGTCCTCAGGTAATCTTGGGTGCATATACAGCTGCAGTCATTTTGCCATAGGTTGCCCAGTGATTTGGGGTTAGCGCCTTCTAACGGATCCAACTGAGTTTCTCAGCGGAGAACGGAAACAGATCCAGTTTCCATATATTTATGTTCTTCAGTCTTCTTTAGAATGCTAGATGATGAAGGAAACCCAGAAAATCAGTAATCGCCAGTTGTAAGATGTTTACGCAGAAAGTTGTAGTGTACCATACTAAGACACAACTCGGAGTTCATAATTTGTTGAAAAAGAAAGACCTGGTTTAGTCTATGGCTTGTTACGTGATCATTGTTGCATAACGCACTTCCAGGTGATTGTCGTAGCTGGTTGAGGCACTATGCTACAACCTGGATGGTCGCTGGTTCGAGTCCCGTTCAGCCGCACTATGTCCCTAGAGGGGGTTCAGCCTCTAACAGAAATAAGTACCAGGAATCTTTCTGGGCGTAAAGGGCTGCCGTCACGTAAGGCTGACAACCTCACTTCCATCTGTGAGCCAGTAGTCTAGAAAATGTGTAAGCCTCGACGGCTCACAATCCTATGGGCCCCCATGGCCTGTCACAAGGATAACTTTACCTCTTTAAGATTGTGTAGCACTGCCATTTTATACTGGAGTGTGTGGAAATCGAACAACAGGACATAGTCAAATGTTCTGCAGCTTTCCTCATTGTGTGCCCCTCTCTTCGTTGCAGCTCATCTCTGATCACACGGAAGCAGTGCACGGTACACTTCCGCAACGTGGTGACATTTTCGCTCCAAAAGTGAGCCTGCTATTGAAAATGTCCAGTAAGGAGGTGAAATATTTCTTCATAGAGGTGGCTCACCACTTTCCGAAATGAGCATGAAACCATTTCTGTGTTGCAAGAGAACACTTTTTTTTTCCCCCCCACAAGGCCAAAATAGTTTCAGCTCTCGGCTAGCCAGTCTCGCACTGTGTGCCATTTTGGTAAGTGGCACTGGTAACCACATGTCCAAGTAGTGGATTGTCTGTTAAGTAGACCATTTACCTACTCGATTTAAGTTTCCACAGTAAGAAACTTTTCGTTCTGCATCAAAGGAAAGTGGCCAGCATTTCGTACGCTAATTTTTAAGTTACAATTTTTTAAAATGAAATTAATAATTTTGGTGGTCTTTCTTTCAGGTAAGTGCTGTAGACAAGAAGCAAATAGAGCCTGAAAATGAAGCATGGTTACGGGAA
Organism: Cryptotermes secundus; assembly: GCF_002891405.2. NCBI lineage: Eukaryota > Metazoa > Arthropoda > Insecta > Blattodea > Kalotermitidae > Cryptotermes > Cryptotermes secundus. The sequence goes on along the minus strand of NW_019731264.1, from coordinate 2,256,630 downwards.
AATACCCGCATTTGGTAAGCCCCAGTTGAATATAAAGCTATTGCAGTTACAGAATTTATAAGCTATTTCGTTACTGATTAAGCTGAGGAATGCAGATGTCTCTAGTGGTTACTCAGGACATCGTTATCCGAGATTTTCTTGGGAGAATTTGGGGAAGTTTCTCATTACAAATATCTAACTTCGGTTTTTACCTGCATGTCCTGTGAGGACGTCGAATGATAAGAAGACGTGACAGCCATACAGTGTAGTACAGCTGGTTGGACGAAGTTGTGTCTTGTTTCGGCAAACCCTAATTTGACCAGAGGGACTACGTAAAACAAATGAAGAACTGAAGGTTATCCGGTCAACTGACCTCACTTATAACCCGAGATTTCGTGATTAGGATAGAAGAATACAGCGTGTGGACCGCCACATTTGGCTATGCACAGATCTTTATTTTATCTGAGCACTTCTCCCGGATGAAGCAAATTTTAATGGAGTGAATGTTTCCTTCAGCTTATAGGTGTTTAGGCGACATAAATGGACGTAATAGGACGTAATATTTTCTTATATTCTTCTCCTCCTTCCTTTTCTTCCCTCTATTTTATTGTTCTTTTCTTCGTCTCTTTCTCCCCTTCTCTCTCTTGCCACTTCTCCTTTACCTTCTCTTTCCCTTCATACTTCCTGTTCTCATTGCTAATTATTGCTTTCAGTAATAAGAGATCTAGATTGCAAAAAGTACATAATATCCAGCATAGGCATACACATTTGAGATTTTATATAGACGAAATATTGCATGTATTCAGAATTTGTATGTGTCATGTCCAATACATATCATCCTTTTTAATTTGATGATATGAACCATGTCAGGTTAAGTAGAAGTTACTAAACTCATTAGGTAGAGGCGCCTAAACATTTTACTAAATTTGAAATTAGTATAACATTGCTGTGTGATAAATGCAGTTGATAATTTTCCAGTCCTCACGGCGTTGCGTGTATTGCCGGAGTGTGTCCACTTCTTTCCCTGTAATCGGTGAAACTGATAATCAGCTCTGATGACTGACCACCGGACTGTCGGTTCGTGACAGGCTGAAAACCTGCACTAATCACTGCACTTACATTTATACGCTACTCTAACATGGGAAGTAATGAGCGATAGTATTGTAGTATAAATACTGTAGCATCTGGGGAATTTGAGTTTCTCGTAACCGTGACTAAGAAGAATTTTGTCTTCTGGAATGCGATGCCACGTATTCCGGTAACTGTTCACCATTTTTTTCTGCAGGCGGCACCTAGAGATAAGTTGAACTCGTGACCAGCAAGAAGTGATTTACGCCCAGATCTCTTCTTAGGCCTGCTTCTTTACTGGTTACTGGTTTCATCTATTCCTTAACTCTGACGATAGAAGCAGTGCGCTCTTCCTAAATGCCCGTGAACTTTCACCGGATACACTCTGTCACAGCCAGGAAAATAATTTTCTTGGTATACAATTTCATCGACCTGCGACACGTTTTGAACTATGATCTATGAGCCGGATAGCCTTGCCGATACACAAAGCATAGGCATGTTTCCGGTCCTCGCCAGTTGCAAAGAGTTCACGGGAACGCCGGTGGACGCGCCACTTGATGGCTCTATTGCGACAGTTGCTTACAGAAGATAACACGGAAGCATATACGAGAGTACAACTCAGCAATGGCCTTCGCATCAGTGGGCGCGGAGATTAAACTGTCGCCTGGAAATGGCACATTCTCTTTCCGGATACACGGATACATGGTCACACCGCTGTATCCAGACGAGGCAAATAAGGCTGGCCGTGGACATCTCTGTATATTCCATTCTGCCGAAGCGTGAACAAGATCTGGGGTACGTGGCCAAAGAATTTCAACGATTGGACGAGATGCTGTAACAGTTAACCTATTGTCTGAATCGTTGAGACGTTAGTCTTCAATAAATTAATCTAGCCTGCTAGGACATTCTCATAACGTGTAACTTTTTTTATTTATTTACGTCAATTTACAATCTACTTGACCACTGTAAGTAATAAGTAAATGCGATGGGTGTTTATGTTGTGAAGGCGGCAGCTGCCCAGTGGCAGTACTCTACCTTTTAGTTACATAAGTCTTCTGGCCAGGTTGTCCTCAGTCGTCTTGCTGCTGGGTGCGGTTTCGTTAATTCAACGATTAGCGGGTTCTCGTGTCCTGTTATCCGAGTACGGTGTCTGGTGGCATGTTTTCTGATCTCTTCCATGATGAGGGGTATGTTGAGATCGTTGTGGATAGTTCCGTTTGTTACGTACCATGGTGCGCCTGTGATTCTTCTTAGTGTTTTCGATTGGAATGTTTGGAGGATTTTGGTATTGTATGGTCGAGCGCAGCCCCATAGCTTGATGCCATAGGTCCATATAGGTTTTAAGAGTGCCTTGTATAACAGGGCTTTGTTCTCCAGGGACAATTGCGAGCGTTTTCCTAGCAGCCAGTGCAGCTGTCTCTCTTTCAGCGTTAACTGTTGGCGTTTCTTTTTGATGTGAGTCCTCCACGTGAGTGACGTGTAATTTAAATTGTAATTTTTCAACTATTGAAAGATAGCGGTACACTTTCCTTATAATGATCTTCCTCATTACTGGATGTTCTGTATTTATAAGGAAAGGTGTCAATGCTTCATAGAGAAATATGTCGTGCGTGTCATCGGATCTGTCAATATATTCATAGTTTTACTTTTGCATTCTATCCGTTTCCTAAAGTTTTTTCTTTCCCTAAGTAACATGTAAAGTAACTTACTGATGAGATAAGTTGTTCGACGTCAAATCACGCCAGTCCGTCCATCAAGTTTATTGTTCGAGTCCAGAATAACATATGCACTTAGCTTATCCAGGACACATGTGGTACTGTCTGCAGATTCCCTTAATTAGCCAGTTGGTATGTTACAAGGGATTAAGGGAGGTGCATTTACATTAAGTAGTACAGATTTTATGTTTATTGCTCAAGTTGCTTCATGTAGTTCTACGTTATGTTTAGTTATAGTGTATTTCAGGGCATGAGCATAAGTTTGAAACTATATATAGTTTATCCTGTGCAGTCGACCGAATGAACGTGACTAAACGTACGATAAAACGAGGAAAGTAAATGTATATAAGATTTGAAGCTGAAGTTAATTACATCTTCTCGGGGCTATCAGACCCGTCACTCGGCGTTTCATCGACCGTCACTGTCACCATCAGAGCATGACGGTGGGGGCAGAGATGTTTTCTGATACGTAATACAATCGTGAGAAGATTACATTACACGAAAAGGATTTAGAATCCTCGGTTATTTAACGACGCTCAGCGAATGACAAACGCCTGGTGACGCAGGATGGCGGTCTTGAATTGTGGCAGAGCAGGGAACCAGTCTCAGTATTAGGAGGCTCGGAGGAACAGCACACGGCATCAGGCAATATGGCGGATATCATGGCGGAGCTGCGCCCAGAAAGACTTGCCACAGTTGTGCCATCTTTACAAGTAGCTTTTCGTAATACTGCCGCTTGTTACATGACGCTGAAGTTACGGGTTTGGTCTAACTGTTCTGTACGGAGATAGTTTAAAGGGAGAAAGAAGGGAAAGCGCGTAGACGGGTGGAATGGAATAATAATCGAACATACTAAAGAAGATGGATGGAAGATTGAAAAGAGAAAGTATTAACGAATAAATGGCAAATTACATGAAATATATAAAAAAAAAGAAAGAAAGAAGAAAGTTGTTAAAACGTAGAATGTGTGACTCCGTTTAGTCTGTCAGATTACACGGCGGCGTACCACAGAAAATAATGGTCTACCACAATCACCGCCCTTGAAAACCTCAAATACGTAATATGCATTTTAATGGTGAAAAATTNTTAAAATTGTTCAGGATACCACATTGCTACGTCGCCCCTCACTACGTCAGTCACGCCCATTCTCCTTTGTTGGAGCACTCCTTCACTATCTTGTGTGTTGTGCTTTTGTTGTGTCGTGCTCCTGCGACTGCGTGTGTTATACTGTTGGGCTTCCTGGGTATGTGTATTAATGTGTGAACATGGCATGCAATGAACTGGTTTGACGTGGATAAGTAAGCACCTGAAGATGGCATTATTATGCCGAAACATGTAGTGCGAGGGAGAGAAGGAGATAAATGAGTGTATGCACTGCAAGAAGGATTAAATAAATCATGGACTTAAATCAGTGCAACAGGACGCTAAAATACAACATTAATAAAATTGTAGTCTACTAGACTACACGGCATTTCATCCCAGAGGATATCAGCTATAACAATAAATACTCGCTTTGATCAGCTAATAATTCATTCAGGAAATTTTACAACAATCGGGGAAATGGTGTATTTAAGAAAATCTAATAGGTCAGGATGGGCAGACTTTTGCCAGTATGAACGTTCGGCCACACATAGCGCTACACTATGTTCGCTACGTACGCTACCTACGCTGTGTACACTCTGCGACTCAGCTAAAATAGGGAACATAGCGTACGTAGCGTACGGAAGTCTATGTGGCCAGTCACATTGGCAATAAAGGGAGATATTTTTTCTGTTCGTATAGCGAACATAGCGTACGTAGCGCTCTATGTGGCCGAACCTTTAATCTTAAATATGAAACGAGCTTACGCTATAATACCCTCAGCGCTCATTTCAGGGAGGAAATTAACTTCAATAAAATAATCTTATACTGAACTGTATACGTTATTCTGTTAAAGCGGAAACCGGATTAAAGTATAAGCATTTTCTAGTCTTAAGCAATCCTTAAATATGCTTGCATTATATAGAATTTCTTGCGTTAATTTATGACAATCAGATTAAAGCGATTCGTTAGATTCCGAGGTCTCTGAGTAATTGATCCTACACGAAATTTATGCTTCGGCAAATCTTTCACAATAAGAAAAATTTCATGTCCCTTTATGAAATCGGCAGGAGAGGGAAGGTGACTCCCACCTGCATGTAGTGCTGAGGTTAAGAAAGGTGGGGCTATACCTCCGCCTCCCCTTACATCTTTATAGCGTACTGCTTGATTAAATTTGTTCAGCGATAACTTTGCCTTTACATTTATCCTTCATGAAATAACTCTACTGTATCATATGAGAAGTTAGAATTATCTCCATATTGGTATTATTTTGTGAAGTAATTTAATAGCACGAAAATATCTCAAAAGACATGCCGTTAATACTGACTTTCATAATAGTTGGTTATTTACTGGATTATCTGAAATAATGGACGGCCTAACAGAAGCTGTGTAATAGGATACGAACCATTCACAATTGTCCTTCGGAACGAGAATTACCTCGTGTACTCGAACATTAACCTGGGAAAGGTGAGTGGTGTGAAACTGTGTCTATCCTCGGCACAAAATTGACTTTAATTCCTTGCTTTCACGCGTTTTTGTAGACAAGTCCATTGTGCTGTACGAGTGCCCGGAACCGGAAATGACATTATGAAACATGCAATACCACAATTTTTGTTTTCTTTTATTGATTATAGACAGATACGGTATATTAACTCCAGGATAACGGAACTCATAGGTCTGTTATCACGAAGCTTCTCGCATGCTCGCGCCTTTGGTTCGTATCCTGAGGCAGCTTAAACCACGTTTCTCGCCCGCACCTAGATGGTCAAATGTTTTTTTAAGTTTTCTAGAAGAGTGACAATCTTCTTCGGAGCTCTTTCCCATGAGCTCAATTTCCGTATGTTCCGTCAAACTGGACATCAGTATTTTTCATACTTTATTAAAAGATTTTGGGAACTTATTTTTGCACATGATGACGTAGCCCATCGCCCAACACAATCCCATGAACATTACTCCCATGCCGACCAGGAGAAAATTTTACGTGCAGCCAACATTGGCAACATTTATTGGTAAAAGATATAAAAACTATTCATGTAGCAGGCCCTGAAGGCCCATAAGGTTGTGAGACGTTGAGGCTCCCACATTTCTAGACAGTCGCCTCACAGATGGCAGTGAGGTTGCCAAACTTACGCGCCAGCTTCCCTTTACCCCCCCAGGAAGGTTCATGGTACTGGAATTTCTCTTAGAGGCTGAGTCGACCCCAGGGCCATGGTGCGACTAGAAGAATTAGGTAAATTGAAAAATCCACTTCATCGGGACTCGAACCCGTTACCCTCCGGCTTGTAGCACAGTGCTTCAAGCAACTACGCTCCGGCTTGCCCCCGGCAACATTTATTGAAGTATTCCATACGTTCAGGCTGAATTATATGTGAAAAATACCGTTCGTTCACGTATTAATTTTGATTATGTTAGTGAAGTAGCAGCAGTTAGAGCTTGAACTTCCTTAGTCTTAGTGGGCATCCTTTTCCGTATCAAAGTTTCTTCAGGCAGTCCCGACTTAGTCCCTGTTGCACAGCTCCACCACCCTTGCCAGTACTTCCTCTTATATGTGGGACACGGAAATTGGTGGGCCCCTTCCTGTTTTCTGTATTGTGACATGACGCCTGAAAGCCGGAATAAATCAGAGGAGAAGTACATTGGTAGGCAACTGCTCGGTAAACACATCTCAATAACGGGAGAGCAATAGTTAGATGACAGTGTTTCCTGTGATTCCACCCTGCGAGTCGTAGAAGGCTACGGAAAGGGACCCAGTTCTTGGGTTCCTAACTAGTTTACCCTGCTCCTAATGGATATAAATACGGGGACCTGACCCTCCAATTTGGGGGAGTCTTGAATCTCAGAAAATAAAATTTGCTCGAGACCCGCGGGACTCCGGCCAGAGAGTGACTGCGCTGACGAGGATCATCAGAAATTGTAAACGACAGACGAACCCTCTCGTTAGAGAGGATGAAACATAAGGACTATAATCGCAAGCGTTCAGCTGAAAAAGATACTGTTCATGGCACCAAAGCGAACTGATTGGCGGTAAACTGCCTGTCGTAAAGTAGCTCTGGCTCTCACTCTGCAGGCAAAATTAGAATTGGTCGAGTTCCTGAGTTGGCAGTTGTAGCGAAGAACTGAAAGTCGGCAGTCGAAGGTGACAGATAAAATGACAATAAAATAATTAGGCTCTGCAAATATAACTTCATACGTGCTGCAGTGTCAGTGAGACTGTTACAAATCCGTTGCCAGGATACGACTAGTGAAGACTGAGAACCATAGTGCGTTTTCAAAGGTGAACTGCGAAGTGTGTAGAATAGCGATAACACTGTATTACTTGTAGTCCCGAGTGGTGTATACAAGGTGTCAATAAATCGAATCATCCAAAACAAAACCCCGTTTAATAGTCACACAACAACCCAAAATCGTGATAATATATTTCTGTGTCGGATACTGCACGAATTTTTGATCGAGTCATCTGGCAAGGAGTATGGAATGTAGGGGCACAGTCATATGGGTTAGTAGAAGAAGAGATGTGAGCGAGACACTCTTATAAGTTTTCACACACCACACTTGCATTTAGCAATTCATTTCTTCATACAGTAACACACAACTCACGAAGATTGTTACCGTACTTACGCGCAACCCAGCAGCCACGACAGAAAAGTGGAACTGTACTGTTGTGTCGATTCATCGTTGCAGCTTGGAGCTCTGTTCACACTTTGCGCTGATGAATGTCCATGATAGATTGGCTTGGTGGAGAATTAATTATACAATAGACTCGTTTCATTCTGATCGTCAGGTTTGGCTGTGATAACGAATCGAGTCCCTCTATACATTATCGATATATTTACATGCGATCCCATGTAAAATAAATAGATAAAGGGACGTCCAGTTTTCATTATTTGATTACCGATCTCTGTCCGTTTTCGACGGTGTTTTGAAATTATTAATGTAGTTAATTTTACATATTATCGTCTGTATTTGTTTCGGCTGTATCCTATCCAGCCTCATGTTATGCATTTCCATGTTAAATGTTATGACTGCAGAAAAGTATAACTCGGTGCTTACTGAGCGTCTCTTTCCTGCAGTCATTCCATCGTCTCAGAGGTCAGATATGCTGCCGTATTTGTCATTACTAAGCACTGAACGTCCCATGCTGTTGCTACAAATCTTGACGGAAGTATCTGTTCGACTCTATGTTGCTATGCTGATTTGTACGCAATTTAAGTATGGGTTTTATTTTGGCACGCGGTAGCGTAGCTAGTTGAGGCACTGTGCTACAAGCCAGAAGGTCGCGAAATCGAGTCCCGATGAGGTGGATTTCTTCAAATTACCTAAACACCACTTCCAACAGTTCTATTGTTGTGTCACGCAGCTGTGGTACGGACCGCGTAGAGAATGCCTCTTTCCGGTTAGTCCACTGATGCTCATTAGGAATCTGTTTTTTTTTCTTGGCACTACAGCCCCATTGGGCCTAGGCCTACCTCCATGAACTCCGTTCACCTCGGTTTTTCTAGATCTTACACATTCGGTAGGACTCCTTGGGCGAGTGATCAGCTCGTCGCAAGGCCTCTACCTGTACACAAACACAGAAAAACGCACACAAATATCCATGCCCTGAGTGGGATTCGAACCCACGATCTCGGTTTCCAAGTGAGCGAATACAGTTTCAAGAGGACTTACATGGTGTAAATTGCTTTTTTTGAGATGTTCGGTCCTTGTTTGAACCTGATGTTGAAGGCCGGCTGCTAAAATCTAAATTCGATTTTCAAGCGTGAGAATCAGATAGTTCAAATTTTTCAAAGTTTATCTTATCTTGGATTGAACGGCCAGTAGCAGTAGATGGCGGTAAGTCGTCGTCGGTAAAAAAAACGTCTGTGTTGAACGGCAATTCTCCTGTTACCAGGCTTGGTATTCTTTAGTTTGAATGTATTTGGTACTCGTCGGTTCACTGTTGATTATATGTCATTAATTTGCATAATTTTGCAGGATTGTACTCTTCTCCAAGTATAATTAGGTTGATCAAGTCAGGGAGGATGAGATTAGCAGGACATTTAGCACGAATGGAGAGAAGATGAATGCTTATATGATATTGGTGGGAAAGTTAGAAGTAAAGATAACAAAAGACCAAGGCTTAGGTGGGTGGACAATATTAAAATGGATCTCAGAAAGATGGGATGGGATGGCATGGACTGAATCGATCTGACTCAGAATAGGGACCAGTGGAGGGTTGTTGTGAACACGGTAATGAACCTTCGCGTTCCATAAAATGCTGGGAAGTTCTTGATTAGCTTCACAAATGGCGGCTTCTCAAGAAGGGTTCAGCTCCGTGAGTGAGTGATGAGGTGGCTCAAACAGTAGGCAGGTGTTCATGTGTGTTATACTATATGCAGGTGCCTTGGACTGTATATGGAAGTCTCAAACCTTATATTGATATTTCAAACTGCATATAGATACCCAAAAATGAATGATGTTTCAATGTACTCGTATGTTGGTGTTTCAGGCTCTAACATTTCTGAAATTATAAGTAATTTTAAGCTATTTTACGATGCCACACATTTTGCTGAGTCTTAAAAGTGTGATAATTGAGCTCGTGTTGTTGTAGAATGATACCTGTTGGCATAGTTTGATGTTTCTCTCTCGTCTTTGCATTTGACAGAAATTCGTAGGCAATGAACGTAATTAAGTGGAGCCGGCGGACCGGAGGCACGCAGCACATTAATTAGGTAACATCTCGAAAGTAGCGCGAGTAGAATTTAAGATTAATTAATATCTTCCATTTATGTTCTGCGCACAAGTTAATGAGAAGAGCTTTGCGTTTCAGAACTACAGTTCAGTATGAGGCCTCATGTTCTCAATGAAGAGACAAGCAGTTATTTTTTGTAGATACTGGAATTCATGAATGAGTACCCTATGTTCGGAAGAACTTCAATTCGAAAGTACACGTACCATCAGGCTTTACTAATCACCACAAGAGAGTATTTGCAACTCTGAATTCATGAAGTTCTTTAATTTTTAAGTCTATAAATTCACTTACTGCATGTTGATGTTGTCAGTTGCTACGGATTCTTTGAATGAAATGCCCAAAATTAATGCAAAATAAGGAAGACCTTGCTGGATTATCTGTCTGTAGATATTTCCTCTGGAAGCGATTAAACTGTTTTATTTTATGAAAATAAGCACTGTGGTGTCGATTAGGTTTATTCCATTAATTTTATATTTATAAATGGCCCCACATACACAATTGTATAATATAGAGCAGTTGCTAAACAGCGACTCTGTAGACAGCAACAGTTCCTAGGTAACACCCACTACATACACACACGCCACAATAGAAGAGCTATGATTTTTGTAGTGCGCGCCGCGACCGTTGCTACGCAACGAGGCTGTAAACCCGCCTCTACAACAATAGAAAAGTTGAGTTTTCTACTTTGTCCGTGTCGAGGAGTTATCAAAAGGACAGTTTTGGAGCTTAGTTGAGTTGTGAGGCGGTGGTCATACGGGAATGGCGTGAATGCGGAAACTGAAGAATCTCCACTGTTAGAAGCCGCTACTAGCAAACGACTAGTGAAGACACTGCAGGCTGAAGGAGACTGATAGCAAGCGTAGCCCGCCTTTAGTCTGTTATTAATTTCTTCCTCAGTGCACTTTTGATTTGTCAATGTCGTTCCCAAATAATAGAAATCTTGCAAATTTTCAAGGAATTTTATGTATTGTATGAGGTGAATTAACCTGGAACGGGTTATAACTAATGGAAATTCTTGTGAAAAATTGAGGACTTAACTTTATAATTATTAATATAAGATACTTGCTTACCTGACGATATTAATGGAAAGTAGGCACCGTACTTTGCCGATCACAGTGGCCACACGGTCTAAGGCCCCAACCGTCTTCGCTCGCTCGAACACTGGGATCGTATGTTGGAATCCCACTCAAGGCATGTCTGTCTGTGTGCGTTTATTCTGTGTTTGTATTGTTCTCTGTGTATAGCGGCCTTGCGACGGACTGATCCCCAGTCCAAGGATTTCTACTGACAGTCTATAAGATTAAGAAACTGAAAAAGTGGCCGAGGTCCACAAGGGCTGTAGAGCCATAGAGTGATAGACATATAGATAAATAATATAATTTTCTTTCAAAATTTGATATAGATTGTCTTAAAATGTCGCCGTCAGAATACACAGTAGGTCAGAGTAGGAAAGAAATCACGCCTGAGAAGTGAGGGCCTAGTTTACAGGTATAATCACAGTTATGCACCCACACACCTACGAGCATGCTATTACGTAGCTAAGGCCATAATCTCCGCCCCAGATCCGCCTTAAGGGGTCTGTAATTTCTCACAATATGATAACGCGCCTGGACATGTACATGGGTCAAACACAAGCAGGTATGGCAAATTTAATGTAGCTTACGTTGAATTACGTGTCAAACCGCAATAAATGCAATTCGTCTATCTGGAGACATGGACATGTTACTTTATCTTGTCTACCTTTCAGTTTGTTAATAACGAAATGTGGGAAATTACAAACCATTGTTCCTCTTTTCTGCTGTGGTTTTCCTCCTATGCGCTCGCCAGAGAATAATCATGCATTCGGGATGTGATTTTTTGTCTTATCTTGTTAATTATGTGGGTGATTAGCTGAGCAATTAACCAGTTTAATCAGCTTGATGGATGGATCGTAATTTCACGTGAGTTTCTCCCCTTTTTTCGGTTGAACGAACTTAGAATGGTTTAAATGCTCACTGCCTAACCTCCAGTCAATATATTTACTTCCTTGTACTCTGGGAATGAAAGATAGCTTCAGGAAACAAACTTGTAACTCTTCTCTGGGTAAAGAACTATGTCATAATGTTAATAGCAGTATCTCATGGACACATCAACATGTTACGCTACTTAGGCTTAATCAGCTATACTTACATTTCACTGATACGGGGCAATGTTCAGCAGCTGGAAGATACATGCACGTAAACTTTGTTACAGTTGCTTGTAGCTACACCTGACAATCCCAGGTGGGACTGAAATTAAACGGGACACATCAACTGTTGGTCTATGCTGATGATATGAATCTACTGGGTGATAACATAGATGCGGTAAAGAAAAACACAGAAACTTTAACTGATGCTAGAAGGAGGTTGGTTTAGAAGTTAACACAGAGAAAACTAAGTGTAAGTTCGCCATAGCTCAAGCGGTAGTCCCTGGCTTCCAACCGCGGCGGCCCGCGTTCGATCCCGTGTCTGGTCAAGTGAGATTTTGTGGTGGACAAAGTGGCGCTGGGGCAGGTTTTCTCCGAGTAGTTCCGTTTCCCCTGCCAATCTTCATTCCACCAATTGCTCCACAATCACCCTCACCTATCATCTGGGGCTGGTACAATAGGCCAGAAGTGGCCGCAGTACAAGGGACTTAGTCCCACCCCACTAGCAATAAAAAAAGTGTATGTTGCTGTCTCGTCAACAGAATGCAAGGTGAAACCATGACATAAAGATAGGTAACAGATGTTTTGAAAGTGTGGAGCATTTCAGAACGAGCATTTGGGAACGACTATAACAAATCATAACCTGATTCAGAAGGAAATTATGTAGAGATTGAACTCTGGTAATGCTTGCTACCATTCAGTCCAGCAATGGCGCTGTATTGCCTGTAATCCCTAGTTGAATGTATAAGGGGTCAGTAAGTCCAGTCATCCAATCCAGAACCCGTCTTATAACTCACACGCAATCACCCTACACTTGGCAATATTATCCTGCCTCTTTCCCAAGTTACATCTTCGATTCAGGTCGTCGGACTAATCGTTTTGTGTACATTTCTCATCCCCTACATTCTTTCTACATGTACCGCCTTTTTCATCCTCCTGTCCTTAATTTGATCTTCATCACAATATTTGGTGTCCAATCCAATGTATGAAGCTCCTCATTACGGAATTTCTGCGTCCTCCTAATACATTCTCCTTTTTTACGCATTCGTGTACACATTCTCATTAACATTCTGTTCTTAACTGCCTTGCGTCTAGCATCTTCTTTGCTATGAGGAACAAAATTTTCTGCTCAAGTAAATGAGCATGTAAGATAATAGTTTACAAATTTAAATCTTTATATTCTTAGATAAAAGAGGTAAGGAGGTAGATTCGAGATTATGTAGTACAAAGAATTCCCGAATTTAATACAAATTTCATTTTCTCCTTAATATATTTTTTATTTAAAACTGCTCTCAAAATGTGTGATCTTCACCATATATTCGAAGAATTTCGTAGCAAATATTGTGGCATGTTGACCCGTTGCTAGGTAACGACCGCGAAAGAAGTAGCTATACAACAGCCGTTATTGAGTAACAGCTTCGTAAACAAGCATGTTTGCACGGAAACAGAAGGAACGGTATTTTATTTACGGTCCATGCCGAGATGTTATAAACAGGACGGTTAGGAAGAGTAGAACTGCAGTGTTCAGTACCAAAAAGATTTCTGGTCATGAGTCTCAAGGAGCTTGACATCAAGATGAACTGATTGGCTGTAAAGTAACTCTGACCCTGGCTCTGAGCCAACATTTAGAGCACTGAGTTGTGAGACAGTTGCCAGCCGACAAAAGACGTGAATGCGGAAGGAGAGGACATATGTGGGATCCGTTACCAGGCAACGACTGGTGAAGGTGCAGGAGACTGAGAAGAATTAGTACGTGCTGTAATGAACTGCAGAGTGTGTGAATTAGCGTTAGTGCTAGAGTTTCTTGTAGTTGCTATCTGTAGGTATTCATTAAATCTAATTACCTATCCAAACCCCGTCTATAGTCACTCCAAAATGGTGAAAATATTTTACTTTGTTCTGTTGACCTCTTTTGTACTATGTTCAGTAGGCCTATTGAAATTCAAATGAAGTTTCCAGACGTGAATGAAGTCCATTTCATGCACCTTATCGGTCGCTTTTGATAAGACTGATACATCTCGATTTTAGCTCCGCATAAATTAAGGATCATATTAAATCAGTACGGGCCTGTGTTCGGCAAAGGATGGTTAGCTCCCAAAGACATTGTAGTTTTCGGGGTAGAAGATAATGATTCATTTAGTTAAAGAGGAGAACATGGCGTCTCAAACAGATGAACTTCTACCCTAACGGATTTCCATGTTCGTGTCCATTCCATGGCATGATGGTTTTCTCAGAGTAAGCTTTTATTGGTAGAAGGGCCCTCAATTATGCCATTGGGTGATTAATTACTTTTAAGCGCTAGAGACAACTGTTTCGAGTTCATGAGGTGAAATGATGTTCAAATTATTCTGCAAGTTCATATTAAACTTAAAACTAAACACATTTAATCAGCACTTTCAGAAGGATAATTAAAAAAAAGTAAAGTTTATCCTGTGCTTAATTAAGAATCACACCATGAAAAATATGGGGAGTGGAGGTGTAGCTCCACCATTCTTGATCTGGCAACTCTATTGGATTGATCAGTTTCAAGATTCGGCCGCATTATCATCAAGCAAAGAGCCCTGATACCCGTTGAATACGAGGTTGTGTGGTCCTAGAGTCGGTCCGGACGCTGTGGAGCAGAGAAAAGGCTTTTGCCCATGCGGGGAATTGAACCCCGACCGTACAGGCCTTCCCTGTATCCACTAGGCCATCTCTGCTCCTAAGAAAAATTACTATAGTTATTTACAGGAGGTTGGACGAAACTGCATAATGAGGAGCTTCATAACTTGTACTCTTCTTCAAGTACAACTACGAGTAGAATGATCAAGTCAAGGAGGATGGGATAGAAAAGACATGTAGCACGAATGGGGGAGACGAAGAATGCGTATAGGATATTGGTGGGAAATCCAGAAGGAAAGAGACCACAGGGAAGACCAAGGCGTAGGTGGATGGACAATATTACAATGGATCTTAGAGAGATAGGATGGGATGGTATGGATTGGATAGATCTGGCTCAGGATAGGGACCAGTGGAGGGCTCTTGTGAACACGGTGATGAACCTTTAGGTTCCGTAAAATGCTGGGAAATTCTTGAGTAGCTGCAGAATTGGCGGCTCTTCAAGAAGGGCTCGGCTCCATGAGTAAGTAATTAAGTAAGTAACCAATTGTAAATTCTCATTAACATACTAATGTGCAGTCTATCAGTAAACCACAGTTTTTTATATATTCGAAGGTAAAATAAAAATACACTCGTCCCCTGTATTTAAACACAACACTGACATGGGATAAACGTATTCTTGAAGGCAGTAGAAGGAAGTGAGAGGTCAGCTTTAGGTCCGAGTCGGTTTACCCCTGGGAAAATAGCCCTCAGTACCCCTTGGATAGAAGGCCGAGTGATCCGAGAACCAATCTGGAAGCTGCTGCGCAGAGAAAATTCTTGCCTCTACTGATAATCTAAGCTAAGCTTTTAAGCCCAGTACTTAGCTCTATATGTGTACGTGCGTGCGTGTGCGAGCGAGGGAGCGAGCGCACATGAGTGCGTACTCACACATACAAACGCTGGACCGTGATTTTGCGAAGCCTAACAGTGTATTTTAATGGCTCGAAATTTTGTAGATAGACATGTTATATTCCTTCTAGAATGGAACTTAATACTCATATTCACTTGAAACTGCACTGAAACCATGCATCCTTCTATCTATGTATCTACAGCCCTTTGTTGGGCCGCATTTTCAGTTTTGTGATCTTTTCACAGTCGGTATGACTCCTTGACGGGGGATCAGCCCGTCGCAAGGCCGCTACCTACACACAGAAGAACACAAACATAGAATAAACGCAAACAGACAACAATGCCTCGAGTGGGATTCGAACCCACGATCACAATGTTCAAACGGGCGAAGACGGTTCATGCTTTAGACCGCGCGGCCACTGTGATCGACAAACCATGCAACTACCTAATGAAGAATCCAATAATGTGACATTTGGCACGCAAATTTACTAAGCATTAATTCGTCAGTCCGTAAAAATAAATGCCATAGGGAAACCATACTGGATACGACTAACTCCTGCGAATCACATCCCAGACTTGAAAGATTTCCAAGTTGTCTAAAGGGAGATAAACCATTCTTCTAGTACCAGTACGATCTTGTTTCGACTTGAGGAGAAGCCTACCTGTCATATTACATGCAACAGTCTCTTGATGTTATTGGTTTCGCGTTAATATAATAATTATTTCTGCACGCTTCTCTCTCTCTCTTACACTAGAAAGGAAATTGAGATCCCTGTAAACAGCAATTAATTATTTCCTGGCTCGCCTTTGAATATGAAACCGTGCAGGAGATACGGTAACGTGTTCCGGACATACTAACGCTCAACGCCTGTCTATTGTTTTCCCCACATCGCCTTAGTTAATTTATGCTCCGCGGAAGCCAAGACAATGCACACACACGCATATATCATATGTACATGACATCTTGTGTGTAGCGTCTGCATTAGTAATTTGATAAAGTATGCAATCTCGGGTATGGAGCTCAGCAATCGAGATGAGCAGGTGAGCACTTTCCGCGGAACGGAATAGCTCAATAAAGTGGCTGTGTAAGATCGATTCCTAGCATGGCCACAACTGTGACTCCCTTACCCAGTCTGTCTCACATACAGTGCGTATCGGTTAATTATTTTGCAGTGATTGGCCCAACTTGAATGGTGACTGCTCTCCTCTGTCTCATATTGTAATGCCCTGGCGGCGCAGGGGGGGAATGGAGGTATCCATCCCGCTGCTGCCGCCGCTGTAATGCCGTGGTACAAGGGGGCGTGGAGTCAGCCCGCCTCTGTCACCACTGTAACTCCGCATGTAGGGGCCGTGGAGGTATCCTTCCTCGCCTCCACTAGTTATGTCGTAAACTGGTACTCCTGGTAACGTCGCGCCGTCGGGGGTGTGCAGGTACCCCTCCTTGCCTCCACTGGTTATGCTGTAAGGCGTTAACGCAATCATCCTAGCTTACCCTTAGCTAGGATTCTCCTATATCGGAGTTTCCTTCTGTCATACAAGCTGCCACCATCTATTCTCTGTTCTTTCAATTGTTGGTACTACTCCCTGACAT
>NW_019731264.1:1977570-2239514 GCF_002891405.2 Cryptotermes secundus | reverse complement strand
GAAGACTGTAGGCCCTTCCGGCGCTTGTTAAACCCATATTGAGCAGCGCCTCCGGCTGACAACTGAATATTCTGTTTAAAATCAGAATTCCAAGTCTCTTGACTTTCCCTCATTTATAGTCTTAATTCGCTGATTCAGCGTGGACGACAAGGGGGTAGATAGCTCCTCCCTTGTGTTCTAATTTCTTAAAGTTAGGCTTTCATTGGGTATTCTATGTGGCTGGGGGTGGACCTCTTGCGTCTTATCGCTGTGTATTTACTCATATGACCATCTCCAGTGGCCTAGTTAGCGGAGCGTCTTGCATACGGTATTACGCATGAATGCTGATTATCGCATTCTTAACCTCATTGCGTGTCCCTGTGTTGTCATCTTTGCTCTTTCACTGCAAAACACTTTTCGCAAGTCTCCAGGCACCTAGGTAATGACTTAAATTTTCAATCCCAAATTTGATCCTCAACACATATAAAGTCTAAAATGTGCGGACGTTTATATCTGAGCTTCCTTATCGTCTCTGTGACGAAATATTGACTTGTATAAATTCCGTTTTTATTCGGACGGCCGAGTGCTAAGTGGTCTGATTTATACTCCAGAGTTACACAGCTCGAGTCTAAGCTGAGGAACCATATGCCCGGAGTGATAGCAGATATGATGTTTTACATATTATACCATATATACCCGTTGCTAGGCAACAGCCGCGAAATGAACAACGAGGCAACGGCCATTGCTATGCAATAGCTTCGTAAATAAGCAACAGTACTGGAGCAGATGCTAGGCAGCTGTCTGCGCGCATCAATGGAAATACTATTGGAAGTGTTTCCTGTGGGTCCCCTCCGAAGCTATATCACTCGACCAACCGAGCTGAATAAGTGCAGTGTAGTGGAGCGAGTTGGTTGTAGAGTGAGTTAGAGGATTGTTGCGTGTCAGTTCTTGTGAGCCGTTGATGTTAGAAGCTGGTAGCTGAGGCACGGGATAGTTCGGGAATCCAGAGTAATGGGAATTCCCGCCATTTGGAGCCGCTACCAGGAAACGACTTATGAAGAAACAGTAGACTGAGGTCTTTTAGTACGTGCTGTAATGAACTGCTGAGTATGTGAATTAGCGATAGAGCTATAGTTACATGTACTTACGGTTTGTAAGTATTCAGTAAATCCAATTACCAATCGAAACTTCGTCTGTAGTCACTTTATCGCGTGAAACCACTTTAGTAGAACAGTTAGTACAGATTAGTTGCACCGTATTTGTGTGTTTATCCGCGTGCCTGCATATAACAAATCGAGAAAAGTAGAATAGAGTTTTATGAAACTTGATATTGGACAGCTCTCCCAAACCCTGGACAAACTTTTCAGTCGTGGTTAAAATTATTCAGGAATAAGGGAACATTACATGAAAACTTGGCGTGTGTCTCTGCGTTTGTCTCAAAAAGCATCTCTTGTGAAAATGGCTCTGTATATTTCGGAGCTAAAATTGTATGCAATAAGATCCTAAAGAACAGACGCATTTTCCGCAAGTTTCAGATTCTGAGATATTTAAACGAGAGTAAACAAACGCGCAGGAATTATTACGTCATGCGTACGTTCCGCAACTTTTGGAGTTCTTCTCGCCATAGAAGTAAATTAAACGTCAGTAGCGTTGCTCCCATTTCAGAAACTGTCGCAGCCACGCAGGGAGCGGAAGCGCAGCTTCATTGAGTATGCTAGTGCAGTCTCATTGCCCTCAAGGTTACCCGTGTTGAAATGTCGTCTGTTGCGTTTCCTATTCAGAGTGGCCCGAAACAAGGGGAGGCTTTATCGCCATTGCTTTTAAACCTCTCTTCAGAATACGTATTCGGATCGTCTACGGAGACATGAGGGGCTCATTGCGAATGGGACACATAAACTTTCAGTAAGGGTCTAGAAGTAAATACAGATAAACCTGTAGCCCTAAATGTGTGTGAGGCTTTTTCTCTGGCACTAAGTGACGAGTATAGAGAGTAAAGAGTTCTGTCTTGTGAAATATCACATCGTTTAGTCCGGTCAAATTTAACCGACGTTTCGGAGAAATATATCGCCTGCATCTTCATGATGGAATAGTAAGTGAAACAAGAAACGAGCATTAAGTAGTCAGCATGCATAACTCTTCTTTATGTCTGCTTCATGCTGAAGATTGAGGCGATATGTTACTCGGAAACGTCGTTTGACTTTTACCTGTCTATACGGCGCTGTGAGAACGGCAAATCCAGCAGAGACTGAGAAAGTCTGAGAAGAGAGTGCTGAGGACGAGACAAGGGGTTGGAAACAAAAAGAGTTTATAGGTACTCTTCAGCAGACATTATTAGGATAGTAAAATGAAAAAGGGCTAGAAAGTGCTGGAATGTAGCACGCAAGGTAGAGCTTAGAGACTAGACTCCTTAGAAGACCTAGGCGTAGGTAGGAGGCTAGCGGTGGCATGAAACAAAGTGGCTGGGTGTGGAGAAGCTTAATCTGGCTCAGGATAGGGTTCAGTTGCAGACGTTTGTGGATATGCTAACAAACCTTATGATTCAACAAAAGGAAATATTACTGCAATAATATAGCAACTGTTAGGTTCTCAGGAAGGTTCAGCCTCCATAGTGTCAGTTTGTTAGTTAACTATCTGCAGTTAGTTATGAGTCTGCAGCCACCTGCCCACGCTTGTTCCTCACGTGCAGATTTTCTACCTTGAAGATGAAGGCGATACATTCCTCCGAAACGTCGGTTCACACACACGGCGTCACATCCCAGAAGACGGCATTCTTCAAATTAGTATGACATCGTACCTAATTGTTTTCTTGAAATTCGATCAGTTACTATGAATAATATGGACCTGAAGACAGCGGAGATTTTTATTGCCCTAAAAAGTAAAGAATGTGGGCTGTATTAAAGTTTTGAAATAACTCTTTCCTGTTCCTGTGGCCACTCAGACGCCAGTGTTCCGCGGCAACTTATCCAGCAGTTGAGTTGTGCAGGCGACATATCTTGGTATATACAGGCGTTCCTGCAGATGCCATTTTCAGTAGCATAGAGTTTAATAAGGAGATTCGTACAATCTAAAAAGCAACGATATCAGTGTTCCTATAGGTGAGTGGGAGGCGTTTTCTTAAACCTCCGCACACTACTAACTTACGCTCCACACTGAAGACTTTTTTATATATTAAAACTAAAATTCTGGACTGTATCCATCGTCCCAGTCAGTTGAATCACGACGTTTCGGAAGCTGGTTCTGCTACCGTCCTCAGGTAAGTAAAATGGAGGTAAGAGGATATTAGAGGCAGAGTGATTTACTGTGATGTTTCTGCACGATGGTTTTTCAACCAAAGTGATTTTATATCGAATGAGCTGTGAACATTACAGTGAATGACTAAGCTAAGAATTAGGAAGGACGTGGTCATAACATCTTTCAAGTCATCATCTTAGTTTTGGCTTCTACAAACTTAAAATAACCAAGAAAAGCCTCAGGAAAGAAAACGGCTGCAATTCTGAGATTATTTCTGTGTATCGCACTCCCTCTCACCCGCATTTGCAGTTCTTTGGGGGGGGGTAATTTCCGTCGAAAGTAGAAAACAGGAACTTGTTATCTGCGTGATGTACAACTAATTTTATATTTTATCAAGACGAATAATAACCGTTTGATAAAATTGGAGTTGTGAAGACTGCAAAATCTAAGTTAAAATGTCGATTTTTTTTTTGATTTTTTTAAGGGCCCAAATTTTTCTCTTAGCCTATACTCCCCGTCTAGTTTTGGGCTTTATCGCCGGGACGTTTTAAGTCTCACTGTTCTGTCTTATATAATCAGGTAGACGGTAAAGTTTTCTCTGTCTCTAATTAATTAAGCACGGTGCCATGGAGATGTATGGGTGGGGGGAGTGGATCTGTACTCCACTGCGAACCTCGGCGCTAGATAGAGGAGAGAGAACATCTTTACGCTTCTGTTGTTTTCCCGCCGGGATAAGAGCCTACAGCACCTATTGGATATGAGGAGTGACGCTATGCAGAAGAGAAAAGTATCTGCTGCTATCGGGAATCGAACCCTACTTCCCCAACCGTCCAGCAAGCAGTTCGTCGCTCTACCGACTGAGCAATCCCAGCTACACGTACATTCAGTTACGAAAGTTTAAAAGGCCCATAAGCTTAAATCATGAGAGTCAATTGTCTATGGCGCTGTGTAATTCTCCGTTTCCAAACGAGGCGTGAGATCTCATTTGAAAGCACTGACAGTTGTGGATAGTTTTCTTCATTGAAGAATGCTGCTTCTAGGATGAGATTCCATGTTGTCCGGCAGAATTTCGTGAGCTTTTCGGAGTGACATACTACTTCCATCTTCAGGGTTCAAAGTATGCTGAATAATCAGAGTACAGCAAGCAAGTAATAAGCTGAGATTATTGAAATATAGATGTATCTCCAGCTCTTTGTAGTATAACATGACTTCGTGAAGTGTAGAGCTCTCTACTGAAGTTTCGGAAGAACCAGATGCCTCCATCTTCAGGGTAGAAGAGTAGCATGGTTTTTAAATAATGGAAATAATATATTTATATGGAAATTTAGGTGTCCTGACAGAGGAAATTGCTCCAAATGGGAAACACGTAATGGATAATTTGGCCAAACATTTGTTCCATTATATGCATCTTATTTAAACTGACGCTATTGTTCTCGCCGTCAGTCGCAGTAATTCCACTAGAAAGTTGCTAATTAATCCTCGTACCATTTGCATTAATTTTCTCGCAAATCATACAAAGAATCTACCCCGACTTCTTACATTTCTGGGCTTCTGCAGGACGCCACCCTCCAAATTTATCTTAGACCAGCGTGGTGATGATTGGTTGAGGGATGAAGTTTGGGCGCCAAAGAAAATCAATATTCCAGGGTTTGAAGTGAAAGGAGGTAGGAGAAATTGATTAACTTCATGAATATTTATATATGAAGATAAAACTGGAATATCTTAAAGTTTCTCATTCCTGAAATACTCTTATTCTGTAATTTGGCCAAGCCCTCAAACACTGTTCCGTTTATGTCGACAGATATTACTTTGGGGCCCACAATCACTTATACTACAGATATGAGAATAATGTTAAAATTGTTTCGAATTTGAACTTCTTACGGCGTTGCCTATGAAGAATTATTTCCTTCTATGATATGATAACATGTATTCTTGTAAACCATTACAGGCGTTTCGGAGGAAACTACTGCCTCTGTCTTCAAGGGTAATAAAAATCAACCTGCAAGAAGAACTCTTCTGCTTGCTCTTATTGGTTCGCTTTGGGTCGCTCTGTGGGCCCATATCAAAACCAGATTTTCCACCTGCTGATCACACTTCCTTGCTTCTTGTCGGTTGACTTTTTGAAGAAGGAATAAGTTCGTTCCTTCGAAACGCCTGTCAACACAATGTACTACACGATGTTGCATCTTAGAAGAAAATGCTCTAAATGCGGAAATTTATGTTAAAGAAATGGGATAGGAGATTTTGGACTGGATTCATCTTGCTTAGGACACGAACCATTGAAGGGCTGCTGTGAATGTTATGATTGTAAGCTTCCGGGTTCGGGATATTCTCTGAATTTTGTAAGAAGATGAGCGATGGCTTTCTTCTTAAGAAGGACTCGGCTCCCTGAATTTGTCATTTACAAATAACACAGTGTTGCCTAATTTTCCTTTTGAGCACCAAGTCCTTTGGTCAAGAAAATTATTGATGGATCCTAGTTCCAAGAGAGGAAGACAGGTAAAACAGTTACTAAAGAAGGAAGATAATAAAGGATATGGTCATATCTTTATCCTGCTTGACGTTGAGGAAGCAGATGTTGGTGTTTAAAACTTGTGGAGCACAGAACAATTTGGATTGGAATGGCAAACCTGACGTCCCGAAGAGCAACTCCTGTGTGTAACAAATAGAAAGATGAAACGGAAGGATATCTGTGTACACAACAGGAAGTTCGTATTTCTGTAGAAGACAGAACAGGAAGAAAATAAAGTAATGCTGAACATAATAAATTATTTACTCTATTTATTTACGAGTATATACTTGCAGTTTATTTAGCAGTGCCGTCAGCAAGTCACCCTCCATCACGTCCGTTGGTTGCATGATAGTAATTATTGAATTGAGAATGATGTGATAGGAAGAAGTCCTGGTTTGCTTTAAAGTATTATCCCGGAATTAGCCTGAACGAACTGAGGAAAGCCACGAAATCCTCAGACAAGATACACTGTGACCCTGCCGAGATTCAAACCGTGCTCCTTCCGAATTCAGTCACTTAAAGTAACATGTTTGGCGCCTGCCTGTCAGTAGCTAACGTAAAGTCTGTGATGGCCCCTGTTGTTTGGCCTTCTTCATGTTAAAACCTTATATACACAGTACAACTGGCCGCGCCATAGCTCAAGCGGTTAGTCGCTGGCTTCCCACCGCGGCGGCCCGGCTTCGATCCCGGATCTGGTCAAGTGGGATTTGTGGTGGCGCTGGGGCAGTTTTTCTCCGAGTACTCCGTTTTCCCCTGCCAATCTTCATTCCACCAATTGCTCCACAATCACCCTCACCTATCATCTGGGGCTGGTACAATAGGCCAGAAGTGGCCGCAGTACGAGGGACTTAGTCCCACCCCACTAGCAATAAAGAAATACACAGTACAATAACACTACGATTAAGTTTGTATGAAACTCATTGGCGACACGTTGAGAAAGTTTTCGTACGCCATCAGTTAGCTTGTGGAGGTCTTGTATGCGTCCTTACTGTGTCCACTTTAATTGTTACGCGTCGGAAATGCATTTCTTACTTGAACTAAATTTTAGTAGCGTATATGGCATAACATTTTAAAGAGAACATTATTATCTCTAGGTGGTATAGCAGTTGGCATTATTGATAATAGAAACACAGGCAAACGTTTACTATGGACACTAGGTTACAGAGGAAGCACGCCGTAGCGTAGTTGGTTGAGGCAATATACAACAAGCCGGAAGGTCGCGGGTTCGAGTCCCGATGAATTGAATTTTTTTCAATTGACCTAATTCCTGCCGCACTTTGGCCCTAGGGTCGACTCATCTTCTAACAGAAATGAGCACCAGGAATCTACCTGGGAGTAAAGGGCGGCCGGCGCGTAAGGCTGTTAGCCGATTGTCAAGATAATGTGGGAGCCTCGACGTCTCACAACCCTATGGGCCTCCATGGCCTGTTACAGGGATAGCTTCTACTAGGTTACGGAGGATGATAATTCAGTATATTGAAGGTCAGCAGAAGAAATGTTTTTATATTTTGGTGCAACAAATGCGGACATAAAAAGAACTCAGACTGGAAAAATGTCTGTTCACAAAGTATGGCCCCTGTACGTATCATGCAATCCCTGTAGGTAATTTATTACTCAGAAGTCATGTTGACAGTGGTGAGGTCTTTATTATTGTATGGTATCACATTAATGGAAATCTCTTTTTTATATACTGGGCTACATCGGTTGAATGAATTTGAATTTAATGAGTACTTTTTCGTGAATTGTGTGTGTGTGTATGTGTGACTGTGCAGTGACCACGTTAGCCGCAAGAGCAAGCCATCGTTTACCACGAGAGCTCACTCATTAGCCTCTATTGATCAGTGTAAGAGGTGTATTACAGAGACTAATAAATTGGAAATCGCACCTCTTCAACTGGTATCATGTCAGGCTCATACGTGTGTATAGGGTTACAGAGAATTGTGTAACTGCCACATAAACCAGGCTGAAGCTACTGGAATTTGTTCATATGCTGTATAGTATTTTGTTGTTTTCCCTTCATTCTGATGGCAAGACATGGTTATACACTAGCCTTATCGGTGTTTACTTTATATTTAAGCTTCTTTGTGTCTTATAGCCAGTGGGAAATTAAAATTCCCCGAATATTTAAATTTGTACTGTCTTCGCTTGCTTGGAAACCGGGATCCTGGGTTCGAATCCCATTCAGGGCATGAATGTCTAGTTTGTGTGTGTGCGTTTTTCTGTGTTTGTGTACAGGTAGAGGCCTTGCGATGAGCTGATCACCCGCCCAAGGAGTCCTACCGAATGTGTAACATCTAGAAAAACCGAAGTGAACGGAGAAGTTCATGGAGGTAGGCCTAGGCCCACTGGGGCTGTAGTGCCAAGGGGGAAAAATAAATTAGTAATTGCGGCATTTAAATTTGTAATTGTTGCTCTGTATTTAAAATTCAGTATCTCTACCATGTGTCGTTGTAAAATTATGAAACGAAAAGTCTCTGAAAGACCAGTCATCAGCGTTCATATAGCTATAATTTTACTTATATAGCCTTATATCGGCCCTTACTGAGCGTTATAAGCAATACAATTGTAGTTTTTAGTTAGTCGGGATGCAGTCGCCGGTTAGTAAAGACGTGAACACGGAAGCTGAGGAAACTAAGGCGTTGGAAACCGTTACCAGGCGACAACCGGTGAAGATAATCATTCTGAGAAGATTTAAAGTGTGCTGTAGTGAATTTTAGAGTGTGTGAATTAGCCGTAGCGCTATAGTTACTTGTAGTTATGATCTGTAAGTGTTCAGTAAATCCAGTTACACAAGCCAAACCCCATCTATAATCAATTCGTACACGTGACAATATTCTCCAGCAGTCAGCAGTTTTTCGATGGTTTGTCTGTGCATCTACACTGCTTTGTGGTCTGTTGTATCTGTAAAGAAGAAGTTTTTTTAATTTAAACGAACACGAAGAAGGTAAAGTTTAAGTCATATGGTCCTAATTTAAGAAACGTTGTAAGTTCGAGATATAAATACACCATGACGCATATCTGTTAAATTCATTATCAGGAGGGACGGTTTCAAATGACATGAATTGCCATCGTAAATTAATGCCATTTCTGAAGTGTACATAAAATTTAAATTAACTTAAGGATATGTGCTTTTATTGCCCTATTAAATGTCTGAATGGAATGTGGCCATCTAATTCAGTGTCGGAGAGCATGCAGGAGGTCTGAGAGGCCTTCAAGAGTGACAAGAGGAAGCGGGAAGCTGCAGCAAATTGCTGAATATATTCGAGTCTCAACGTTTCACTAATTCGCTTAATTACATCAATTTTCAAAGCGTAGACAACGCCTCAAGTTTAAGTGCTAGATATGGTTTGTTCCAATGTAAAATAGAGGAGCCACGAAAGCTGAACTGGAATGGCTAGACGGAGAAGTTTCGGCTGCCACAGCATTCATACCGGTTCTGGGGCCTATCCAGCCTTTTAGCAAATATGTCTTCTTCTTCTACTATTCCTGTTGCCCTCACGTGGAACATAGGGCATCCGTGAAACGTTTCGTTGCAATTCACTTTGTTAATTTAAGACATTCGGTAAGACTCCTTAGATGAGGGATCAGTCCGTCGCAAGGCCGCTACCTAAAACAAACAAACGACCATGTCTTGAGTTGGGCTTGAACCCAAGAACGCCTTGTTCGAGCGGGCGACACTTCAAGCCTTAGACCGCGCGGCCACTGTGATCGGCTAGCAAATATGGAAGATGTGTTAATTCTCCGATGTTCGTGAAACTTTACATATTCATATAATTAATAGATTTGCAGGATCTTTTGTTCATTCATTTCGATCTCTTAAACGGTTCCATGCTTTAATGCTACTTAATGGGAATCCATTAACAAGCAACTATTATTATTATTATTATTATTATTATTATTATTATTATTATGGCTCTACAGCCATTTGTTGGGCCTTGGCTGCTTTTTCAATTTCTTGATCCTATACACAGTCGGTAGGACTCCTTGAACTGGGAACCAGCCCGTCGCAGTGCCGCTACCTACACACAGAACAACAAAAACACAGAAAACACAATACAGACAATAATGCCTTGAGTTGGATTCGAAGCCATGATCCCAGTGTTCGAGCTAGCGAAGACAATTCATGCCTTAGACCGCGCTGCTGCTGTGACCGGCAAAATAAGCAGTCACGCAGATATTTTTATGACGTGATATCTTAACAGCCTATCACAGTTGCGCGGGCTGAGGCACGTAATGTCTCCAACGGTTCAACCATTTGGATCGTGGGTTAGAATCCCACTCGATGCATGGATATCAGCGTTTTCTGTGTGTCTGTATTGTCCTCTGCAGGTAGCGACATTGCGATCGCCTGATCCTCCGTCCAAGGATCCCTAAAAACTGTTAATTAGATTATTAATTTTATAATTAATTATGAATAGGAAGAAACTATATAGCCTAATCCGTCAAGATAGAAGAAGAAGAAGAAGAAGAAGAAGAAGGAATCTTAAGCAAAAATGTGACTGTTTAAAACACGTTATAACTTTGTATGGTATTTGCTTTTACATGAAAGTCTTTGGATTTTTCCGGAGTGTACTTGCATGTTTCGAATGAGTCTCGAAATAACGATCCATTATTTACTTAAGCAATATTTATCTATATGATGCAGAAACATTATGTTTTATTTTAGGATAGGAACTGAGTGTTTAAATATTATTTATGTGGTCTTACGCTTCAAAGAGTTTATAGTTAGGAAAATTAAAAGCCAAATACGGAGGCCCATGGAGAACCCACGTGTCTTAAAATTACGTCATGACATTTTAGTGTAAGGTGTGTATTCAGAGCCCTAATCGAACCATTGAAGTCGCGATTATTATTCGATGTATATATGATTCGGGACTTGTGCAGGAAACGTGTTCTGTTTACAGATTTATCATGATTTTTCTCATTACGTGGTTGAACATCCTGTGGCAGTACCTGAAATATGCGAGAACTGCTTCTGTTCACATCATTTTCTGTTCATTATGCACAGAACCATCTCAGTATGCGATGCTATTGGCAATTAAAACTCGCGTGTGAATAACATGATTGAGCCGTTCGAGAAGTACACGTAGAACATAAGGACGTTAACAGATCTGTCACGTAAACTAACTTCACCTTATTATGCATCTACGTAGAGTATATTGACACGTGAACTGTGTCTCCTTTGATGATACCGCCTCCTTGAGTGGATGATGATTATGATTCCCACTCAGAATTCACTTCCGCTGCTTTGATTTCCTGTTAATTCCAACAAAGGGCGGTGTCTACCAAGACAATGCCGGGCCTCATAATTAACTATAACACCACCTGGCAACTTGATTTGCCTTTGTGTTTCGCACTTGTGTTACCTGAAGAGCTTGGACCTGAATAATTTGCTATCTGGTGATATAAGGCAAGTATTGCAGCTTTAGAAAGCTACCTTCTGGTAGAATTGTCATGAAGATACTAGAATATCCTAGTGGCGCCATATGCTACACGTGTGGTGTTTCGAGTTTTGGCTGGGACCCATATCGGTGTGCTATTTCGTGAATTTCTCGTTACTCCATGCAAATGCCGGCTAATATCATGAAATAGTCCATATCCTTCCATATTCTAAATTCTATCATTATCAATGGACATTTTAACATTTAACATTTTATTTCGTGCTATAAAATATACTTTATATAGTTACAATAATGTCTATCTGGCCGGTCACGGTAGCCGAGCGGTCTAAGGCATGCACTGTCTTCGCTAGCTCGGAAGCCGGGATCGTGGGTTCGAATCCCACTCAAAGCATGGATGTTTAGTTTGTGTGTGTGCGCGTTTCTCTGTGTTTGTGTACAGGTAGAGGCCTTGCGGCGAGCTGATCACCCGCCCAAGGAGTCCTACCGTATGTCTAAGATCTAGAAAAACCGAAGTGAACGGAGAAGTTCGTGGAGGTAGGCCTAGGCCCACTGGGGCTGTAGTGCCAAGGGGAAAGGGGGGGATCTGTCTGTCTACCTACCTTTGTTCCTGTTGCTCCCACTTGGAGCATGGGACATCCGTGAAACGCTTCGTTTCACTTCAGTTTCTTAATCTCAGACAGTCGGTAGGACTCCTTAAATGAGGGATCAGCCCGTCGGAAGGCCGCCACCTACACATCCATGCCTTGAGTGGTATTCGAAGCCACGATCCCAGTGTTCGACGGCCGAAAACATTTGCAGTAATGTGTAATAGCGGAAACGTTGGGCAACGGCGTTTTTAATATGCTACAAGCTGGAAGTTCGCCGGTTCAAGTCCCGATGAGCTCATTGGATTTTTTTTTCAGTTGACCTAATCCTTCCAGCCGCACTATGGCCCTGGGGTCGACTCAACCTCTAACAGAAATGAATACCAGGAATTACTTAAATAATTTTCGTGGGGAGTAAAGCGCGGCCGGCGCGTAAGGCTGACAACCTTACCGCCATCTTTGAGCCGATTGTCTAGAGATAATGTGGGAGCCTCAACGTCTCACAACCCTATTGGACTTCACGGCCTGTTACAGGGATAGCTTTACTTTACTTTTACATACTCGTAGATCATGAAGGCATTTTGAGTTATTAGCAACCACAGATAAACTAATTTGATAGCTGCCTGTAATCCTTTGATTTCACCCAGAGATTATTCGTTAGTGAAGTTTAGGCTTATTGTCGGTTGTGCGATGAAGCAGGATATTTGAAAGAACTGGTCAGCTCGTGCTAGTCAGAGTATCGTCTTAAAAGTAGCAGAGGGGGACACATTAAGGAAGACAAATGAAACGAAAACTACCAAGAAAAAATAGGAGAAGGCAGTAAAGAAATTAGGAAAGGAGGAAACGTAAGGAAGAACGCAAGTAAAGAATAAAAAATAAAAGATAGAGGAAGAAATAAAGGCCCTAAGAGAGAAATCTTATGTTCTCGCGAAATTATGACTACATCAAACAACTCTTAATAAACGTAAGTTCGTTTAGACCTTCCGTGCTGAGTTGAAATAAAATATAAAAGCTTCCTCCTCTTACATTTTCATTAGTGAAATTTCCCAGAGTTTAAGTAAGCTGGGAGTATGAAGAAGCGATATGTTTCATGCACAAGAAAGTGTTTGAAACGGAAATAAGTTTTTTGACGATATATCTCATTTACGACAGTGCAAAGACTTACTGTAATGCTAGTTTTATAAAGGAAATTGCATTCGTAGTCACGTGGCCCAGCATTGAAATAGCCCAGACCTTTACGTCTGGGCTATTTCAATGCTGGGATCATGGGCTGACACCCGCATTGGGGAATATATGTATCAGCTCCCTCGCTGATAGAGACCTTCCTTGAGAATCATACCAGAAGCCTAACAGATGAATGAAATATATATCTGAACGGCGGTAATTAAAATAAATAGGAGAGAATCTGAGGTCCTCACGGCAATTGTGGAGATTTCTACTCATATATAACGCTGTTATATATGTCGTGTTAGAGATATCCGACGTTTCGGAAGGATAGTTTTGCCTTCGTCTTCAGAGCCTAAGAGAAAGCCAAGCAAGAAACGAGTATCATGAGTCAATTACTGCATAGTGGTTATCTTATTCTTCAACTCTGAATATAGAAGTAAAATTTTCCTTCGAAACGTCAGTTAATATTGAGAAGATTACATGATGTAAGATTTGAGGCTTTCACGGCGGTGACTATGAAGAAAGCAGTCTTCTGGGATTTGGCACCGTGTATATGTGGTGTTAACCGACGTTTCGGAGGAACGTATCGCCTCCATCTTCAGGGTAGAAGAAAAAATATAAGAAATATGCAAGCGAAGAGACAGTGAGAACCGGTGGTTTGACAGTGAGACAGTCTGCTTTTACCGATTCTTACGGTCTCTTCGCTTGCAGATTTCTTATATTTTTTCTTCTACCCTGAAGATGGAGGCGATACGTTCCTCCGAAACGTCGGTTAACACCACATATACACGGTGCCAAATCCCAGAAGACTGCTTTCTTCAAGATTACATGATGTTTCCCAGAAGCTAGATCTCTTCAGTATGAGAGATTGGCTTTTTCTTCGACCCTGAATATAGAAGTAAAATTTTCCTTCGAATCGTCAATTGACTTTCAGGCGACTACAGAAGCTAGACCCTTCATCAGGAGGGGCTGTAGCACGAAGGAAGGGATCATTGAGCGAAATGTGGCATAAAGGAATATAAACGCCATTTGTCAGCTTCGCAGATGGTACTACTGATACTTCCGGTAAACGGGCCATAATGAATTGAAGTTAATTATTATTTGTTCCACGGCTGTGATTTATACGAAGATGACCGCTAGTGTATAGAGTTCGATATCCGGAGTCTGGATTTTGGTGCGATTTTATGTGTCGCTGTAAGAGTGGATTCTAATATCTTTAAGTTTGTAATTTTATTATAATTGTCCTTGAAGTCCGTCTTTTAACACTGTTCAAATATTTTTCATGCAGTGGTGCAACCCTCTACGCAGAACCCTGATCTTTAATCAGGTAATTTTAATTGAATGAATATTCTAGTGGGAGGAGTTAATTTCATTACTTCTGCTACGCTTTCGCAGCCCTCCCGAGGGTTATGTTTTTTTCGTCCACTCTGTCCTTACACATGATAAAACTCGAGAACCAAATTTCCGAAAAATTGTCTCCGAATTTTTTGTTTCCAATTTTAACAGCCATTTCACATGACGTCCTACACGAGTTTGGCGGGTGACTGAAGGGTAACGCATGAAATACTTATTGAAGGCAAAAACGACAGATATAAATGTTGTCGAGAAAAATTAAGCACCTGTTTCATGAAGCATACATTTTACATAGGCGTTTATGCCGCTTTCGAGGTAACTAAACACGAGTAGTGCGAATTCTTGAGAAGTTGAATGTTCAGAAATAAATCACATTCTCCTGAACACATCGTATTTAAGGAAGGACAAACGGGCAGTGAGAGCTCAGACTGGCTGCAGTCAACTCACCTCATTTTAATGTAGTGCTCCATTACAGTACGAGTTAAGAATCACACATTTAACAATTTGGTTTACTTTTAGTATGTACTCTGACAGAGAGATCCGGGGTGTCGTAGTCGGTATAGCGACTGGCTACGGGCTGGACAACTGAGGGGTTGGAGTTTGAGTCCCCATAGTATCAAGAATTTTCTCTTTTTCACGTCATCCAGACTGGCTCTGGGGCCCACCAAGCCTCCTGTCCAACATGTACTATCCAGGAGCAAAGCGGTCGGGTCGTGAAGCTGACCATTCAACTCCAACTAGTGCCGGAGTCAAGAAAATGTGGATCTATAAATCCATCTCCCCCATACGTCTTCATGGTGTAGTGCTTAATTAGTTACTACTTTACTTGCTTACTGTGTCAGTGGCTATTACAATCTTAACGCTGGTCGAATATTTATTCAGTGCCGACCTATGAGTGTGACTTCTAGTTAACAATAACAGGTGAAGTTGTCCGTTTGCTTAATTAGTTAAGCACTTAGCCACGAAAACATAAGAGGCATTGGAGGTATAGCTTCACCTTCTTCGCCTCTGCACTAGATGGAGGTGAGTGGTCAGCTTCATTCCCCTGCCTCTTTACCCCTTGGATAGAGCCACCTGTACCCATTGGATAGGAGGCTTGGTTTGTCCCAGAGTCGGTCTGGACGCTGTCGAGAAGAGAAAAATATTGGAATGCCGGAAGTTGAACCCTGGCCGTCCATCCTGTAGCCTATCGGTGTAGCTACTCTGCTATCCCGACTTCTCATCAATAAAATTATCAACTAATAGTAAGTAGTTTCTTGATGATTTAATATTTGTTTATTATAAAGGATGAGTTCCCCTTAGTCTTAAGTTTTCAATTTATAATGCCCTCTGCCAAACACGTCATCATAAGTATGTATTTTGTACTTTGCAATTTTCTTTACCACCTTTCGTCAACAGTACGAACATGGCTTCAGCGGGAATTTGTAGGCGAAGAAACGGTGCTACTGTCATTGAATATTGGGCCAAGAAATGCTGGTTTGGTTATAGATATTTGAAATTCATCAGAATATTGTTACTTGGCTTACCCTTCGACCCTGAAGAGAGAGGTAATATGTTCTTCCGAAACGACAGTAGAGTTTCACAGTTCTACAAGGTATTGTGTCCCAGAAGATAACAAAACCCGCCAGAAATTCCACATGACCTGACCTAGGATCGATCTCTGGTTCGCCACGGTGTCAGGTTATATGCTTCTTTGAAGTGTAAGATAAGGCGACGTGATAATATTATATGGAATCAGAACCCCGAATGCTGTATTCTGTTCTGGGAGCTTTGCAACAGGCACGTACAGCCCCATTGCTTGTGCTTGGCAGGTCGGAACCGTTCCAGACGCCTGAATAGCTCAGTGTAACAACAGCAGTTGTAATTTACATGTGTAACTCAGTGTCACGTGTCGCCAATGCTCTGCAATACAAATTGCACTGTTTCGCTATGAGATGGATTGTGAGCCCCAGTTCCTCGACCAAATAAACTTGATGACGTGTGCCAGAAGATAATGAATGTGCCAACACAACACAGCGCTCAAAAACAAATTTGATATAAAACCCGTGTTAATAGGTTGCTGGCAAAGTGGTTGAGCGCGGGTGCAAATTGTCGTGTCTCCTTCATTTCCTACTTCTCATCTTCATTCTCCTTATCTGATATTATCCCTCTTCTCCTTCGTCCTTGCGTTCTTCTCACCTAACGTTTTTTTTTCTGTTCATCCTTAACTTTTGTATACAATTCTTCCTCCATAACCTGAACTTCAGTTTCCTCGTCCCTT
Organism: Cryptotermes secundus; assembly: GCF_002891405.2. NCBI lineage: Eukaryota > Metazoa > Arthropoda > Insecta > Blattodea > Kalotermitidae > Cryptotermes > Cryptotermes secundus. Next base: position 2,223,026 of record NW_019731264.1, on the reverse strand, counting down.
TGTCCTGTGACCTTCTGCTTATTTTTTCTTTTGTACACTATCTCTCATCTATTTCTATTATTCTTCTTCGTTCTTTGTTATCCTAATTGTTTTATAATGTGTTTTCATCTGTCTCTTTACTGTCTCTGTTTTCATCATTACTATGCCACCTAATGATTCATCGTATTTCTTCTTGCTGTCTTCTAATTCACCTTCTTTCCCTTCTTCTGTGTGTTCTCATTTCCTCCTTTTCCTCCTCTGTTGTAATATCAATCCGCCATTTCTTTTTGCACGCTATTCTTCGGAGTATCCCACTGCTTACCAGGTTTAGTATAGCGATAAGCGTCTGGAATCTTATTTGACAGGTATCCGTTTCGAACCTGGACCGGTTTATGGTTACCGGGACACAAGTTTCCGCTGCTCCCCTCCGAATTACCATGCGATTATCAGGGGAAATATTTTGAAATACGCAGCAAGCACGTCCTTCCATCTATCACCATATTCCCGTGACTCTCACTTCCATGCAACCCTTATAAATATTTTAAGTATTGGTCAGTTTTTGTTCTCGTTCCGGAATCTACGCTTCCCGTCCTGTGACAGTAGTCGCAAACTGAATTTTGTTCTCGATGTACTGATTTGTAGTATGAAAATTGTTACACATTTACGAGGCATCTTTGCCTTCATTCCTTTAATGTCGCATTACATTTTCGGATCACCGGCTAAGGCCCTCTTTGAATTCTTGAAGTGAGTGACACGTTATACAAACATGATAGACGTGTTAAAAATCCTTCCATATATTCTGGATGCTTCACGATCGTCCATTGATAATGTCGGCTCATGTTTCTATGAGCTTGCATCTTCCGCCATTAGGAGCTTTCAATAGACACTCTTTGTCTCTTTGAATAGTCTTAGGGCAAGGGAAGGGTCTGGATGACGGGTTGTAGTGCTCGCGTCTGTCCATCTGTCCTCGGCAGTCGCTGTTTCAAGCGCGACAGAGGATTCTCTCGCGTGAAATGTAAATATTTGCCTCCCGGGGCGAGCAGGTCTGACAATGGACCATCACTGAGCGACTGAGATGGATGAGGAACGTTGTGTTGATTCAAGTGATCGATTCACTGAATTTCCTCGTTCATTTTTTTCTCTCACTCTGCTCCATTTCTTCCCATTGTATCCTTTAGATACTGCTTTAACACCCACGAACTTAGTTTAACCTTTCTCTACAACCGTTTTAATGTTTTCCGGAATCTCTAAACGAAAAATAAATATCTTTGCTGTCTACGCTGCTTTTCCGTTACGCTGTGTTTGAAGGAACTCAACCCCATTCCTTATGTTCACGGATTAGACAATGGAGTGACTGTACCAATCTCGAAATATTCCTTTCTGCGTCTCCTTCGCCTTCCACATGCTCATTTAAAGTTTTATATAAATAATTTTTTTTGTCCATTCCCTGTTCTAAACTGTTCAACAGTTTCGTCACTTTTATGGAACATTCCATATAAAATGTATTATCTGCATTTCCTATGCAGCATGAATACATTTTCAAATTTTAAAGGGTTTTGACGATGATGTATAACACTCGGAATTATTTGTCTATTTCTGGTATCATAAGAAAAATCTAGAGAACAGAATGTTTCGAAAAATGAACCTGCTTCCTTCTTCAGATGAACAGAGAAGACATCTGCTCTGCTGGGTCCTCTAGAAAGAGCTAACCCCAATCAGCTGCAACTTAGCCACTTAGCCCAATCTTAGCCATGGAGAACAGTTCTTGTCTCTTCTGGACATTGTTAATGAAGTTTATCGATGGTTAGACGTCTGTCAGCACGAAAGTTTTTATCAATTTTTGGATGATTTCATCAGTGACAACGGATCATCTTCCACTCATCATGAACATAATTTCTTCTCGCTTCAAATTCACGACACCATTTTGCCACCTTTTGCCTGTTCATAACACCTTGCCCGTAAACAAAAAAGCTGGCGATGAATTTCAGCAGCACATTCTCCTTTCACGTGCAGAAATCGAATTTCTGCACGAACCTCACATTTGGCGGGATTTTAAATCGACACGGCCATTTGTAACACACACTGCGAGCATACCGTTGCCTGACTGAGGCCGGTGAACTCTGCCCTGTCATACGGTTTCTATCTCACGCGGCAGCACGGCCATTTCTATAAAAGAAAAATCCCTTGCGTTTTTACTGGATTTGTATCTTTAATTTCCGGATGTCCTTCGTACAGCATAACAAATTTCCTTTAAAACGAAATTTGTAATTGAAAAGCGTGGTGCACCACCGGCTGTTAACTTGACATTTAATTTAATCTGTTTTTAATGTCGTTCTATTAGGTTTGGTAGAAAAGAACATTACATAATTACAAAGCATGCGGTTCACTACCCAACTTTGTATATGGTTCTACAGCCCTTTGTTGAACCTTGGTCGCTTTTTAAGTTTTTTGTTCGTTTACACAATCGGTAGGACTTCTTGGAAGGGGGATCAGACCGTCTTAAAGCCGCTGCCTACACAAACAGAATGAACGCACACAGACATTCATGCCATAAGTGACATTAGAACCCACGATGCCAGTGTTTGAGCGGGCGAAGACAGTTCATGTCTTAGATTTTCATCGACACGGTTGACTACCAAATTGAACAAACACACCAAATTTTATGTTCATTACCCAAACTACGAGTGTCTTACCGTTTACAATTACTGCTGACCCTCGTCAGCACAGTCATTCTCTGGTTCGAGTCACGTGAAACTCGCGACAATATTTTACTCTCTCACATTCGAAACTTCCCTTTTCATCGCCTCATACCACTCGCAGGGCTACGGTGGAGGCATTCGATCCACCCACCACACGGGATCGATTTAATCCTCAAAGTTAAAGTCAGAGTCAAAGTCATATTGCGACTCACGGTGTCATTCAGTCAGTCTTGGTGTCAATCCCCATCTGGGGCTCATGACCAGATAATTATTACTGTTTGACAGTTACGGTCTTGTGTTTTTCTTGTGGGGCGCCCTCCCTGAGGAGAGGACGGGCCTCTCTGTTATATATATGCTGCTGGCCCTTGCCAGCACAGTCTTTCTCAGGTCCAAGTCCATTGGTACTCGCGACCATATTTTGCTCTCTCAGAGCAGATTTGAGATTTCCTTACTCCGCCTCCACACGGGTTGAACTCTAATACTAGCTAGACAGTCGTTATATAGACTCCGCACGTACACATGGAAAACATCTCTCCATCTTGTAGCGTATTGTACGCGTTACCCATCAAAGAGTTGTTTACCAAGAATCTGTCTTCGCAGGAATTTGTGTAGCCAGCCGTTGCCTAGCAATGTGAATCCATGGTAGAATAGACTGAAGAAAACCACGAATAACCTCAGGATAGTCGGTGTCTTGGGTGAAATTCGAACCAGGTATCTTCCTACTACAAGCCACAAGCTTTTCTGCCTGATGCAATTTGTTTCAGAGTTAATATCAAAAGGGAACGATGTAAAATAATCTGTCGTGGCCTATTTAAGGTGCTATATCAGCATTTGTGTAGGCCAAATGAGACCAGTTTTAAAATGTTAAGCCAGGATAGACGACTCCCAGACAAAGGAACTATCGAAGAGCGAAACAGGAATGCAAATTTGGTGACTTCATAAATTCAGTAGTGTTTGTGTATGATATGCCAGAGTCAGGAGCGGCTTTAACAAGCGGAAGTTTGTTGTTCCAAGCGATTCCCTTTTGTTTTCTTCGCACAGTTATATCCTCTGCCAGAATCATTACTCAACTGCGCTAACCTTTGGAAAATTTATACCAAGGGGAAGTCTATACTTCTTTACACTTCCAAGAGTAATTAAGCACCCCTGCTTTTTAACTTAAGCGGTATCTTCCTAATTGTCTCAAATAACTTAATCACTTTGTTCATTATCTTCTTTATGCTTATTTTTAAGAATTTAGAGATGGTTTATATATGCAAACTACAAAATACAGTCAGTATCACGTGTATATTCTTACCGTACGCAGCTGTGAAGACCTTACTCTCCGGATTCATATTCCAGAGGTCTGAGGTTCTGATCTTGTGTCGTATATTGTCTACAGCTTCTATATTGAATGGAGAGGTTTTGAGTTTTCCCACTCACTCAATGAATATACTGGAATGAAATCTTAAATTTGGCGACGATCATCAATTCAGCCTGTATAATCATCATATTAGTCCAGGGCTACTAATGAGAACAACGCCAGCAGTTCAGTCAGTTCTCGGTAGGAGACAGAAACAGGAAGTACGTAGAAGACCCGTGAAGTCTTAAAGTGTTATAAGAAAAATTTATTCATGTGTGCTATTTGGAATGTGAGATTCAGCGAAACTGTTGTACTTCCTGTGTTTTAATTGCGTTACCAGGAGAAGACCTTTGGGGCTACGCGATAGTGTAGTTGGTTGAGGCACTATGCTACAAGCCGGAGGGTAGCGGGTTCAAGTCCCGATGAGGTCAGCGGATTTCTTTCAATTGACCTAATACTTCCAGCTGCACTATGACCCTGGGGGTCTACTCAGCCTCTAACAGAAATAAGTACCAGGAATATTCTTGGGGGTAAAGGTCGGCCGGCGCGTAGGGCCGCGATCTATGAGCCGACTGTCTTGCAAATGTGGGATCCTCAACATCTCTAAATCCTATGGGCCTCCACAGCCTATTATAGGGATACCTTTACTTCTTTTTACCAGGAGAGGACCAGTGTGTGTAAATCAGCACTGTATTTAAATGTGATTAAGGGAGTTTGTAAACAAAATGCTAATAAATCGAATCATCCGAACTAGAACCCGACATTTTCGTCACGCGTACCACTCAACACGTGGCAATACTTTATGTCCCTTGATGCCGTGTTCATGTTCCTGCAATACTTCGTTGTGCCTGTTGTATGAGGAACGGACTGCATATCGGCGCTCATGAGTAACAAGATTCAGCACAAACATTAGCGCTTACGCTCACACGAGAATTCAACGTGTACATTTCAATTCAGATAAGGTTAATGAGATAGGTACAGAACGTAATAAGAATGAACATCAGTCTAATTGCAAGAATATACGTATTATGATGTACAGACCCATTGCTAGGCAACGACTCGGAAAACATTCCCGGCGAAGCGTACGCGCACAAAAGTAGGATATCAATTGCTAGGCAACGGATCAGTAAATAAGCCTTCTCAATAATAGAGAGGCTGTATTCTCTTCGTGGTCCATGCCGAGTTGTTTAAAGGGGACAAAGAAGGTTGTTTGAGAGAGTTTCTGTCGAGTTCTGAAGATGGCAGTCTAAGTTGAATGAGAAGAAATGGCAAGAAATGAATTAGGTAACAGGAAGACTTCATGCGTGTACTGGAAGGTATAGTGAGACTGTGGTAAATCCGTTGCCAGGATATGGCTAGTGAATACTGATAACCTTAATGCGTGTGTAACAGTGAACTGTAAAATGTGTAGTATAACCACTCTTCTCTGCCCACCTTTGGGAGCCACTTCGTTCTAACCGTTCCATCTCACCTCTTGGTATGTCGAGTTTGCAGGTTGCTGCTTCGCCGGCTGATCCATCTCTTCTTCCTCTTGTTGTTACTGTGAAAGTGGGTAGTTTACGGGGTATGCGTTAAAGCGAGGGATGGGCGCCAGTAAGCTTATTGTAAAGGCTCTCTATTCGGGATGAAATGGGGCGGGGAATGAACCAGAACTGCAGGTCATGTGCACTAGTTTAACACAAGGGAGATGAGTTTCGGTCGCGGGGTGCAACCAGACCTCACTCTATCGGGGAGGCAAGAGTCACTATGCTATTCACTACACAACACTGGCTGATGAGCACTTTTAATATTTCAGTCAATGAAATTGGTTCTTGTGCTAGTTAGATTCGAACTTGAAAAACCTACTTAATATGATTGGCGACTGTTCTAGTAACACACTTCGAAATGATTTTACTTTTAATTTAAACTTTTAAACCAAACTTGGAGTGACACTAATTTTTGCGACTGGATCCTTGGCGAGTTATTAAGCGACTGCTTTTGCAGACTGACTCTGCTTTGAGGCATGAAGTCTCCCCAGCTTCAGCTCTGCCTCCCAAGTTACTGCCCCCATTTCGGCTGATTGGAACAGTTCGAATTTTGGGAGATTACTCTAATTGTCACGGCTCCTATCATCTTCTTGTTTCAAGGGACTCTCACCCTTGATGACCTAACGCACTTTTTGACAGTTGCTTGATAAATACTAGCAGTAGCATGGGTTGCTGCCACACCTTCTTCTAAGTTATGACGTGCAGAAACTGTCAAGTGTAACTTTACCAAAAGCTCCCGCAGGTCAACTTTCGAACTGAATTTCCAGGAAAACTCTGCAGGGTGCATCCTGCCTGGTCTTTGTAGGAGTGAAGCAGGCCATATTCTTGAAACCAAGAATCGGGCTAAGTCACCCTTGAATGTTCCTTACTACATCCTATGCGTAATTACTATAATTATAAAATCATAATTACAAATAAAGCTGGTGGTGTCAGTGGCACGGCTGCAGTAGATCATCGATAGCGCTGTAATTGCCTGTAGCCCCGAGTTGTATGTGAATAAGGTGTCAACAAATCCAATGAACCAATCCAGAACCCGTCTTATAAGTCACGCAGAACCCCTACACGTGGCAATATTATATTTCCAATAATCTGTCTTTCTGAAATACGTATTTGAAAAGACGGGTGTACATACATTTCTTACAGAGATATTGGGTTTTCGGACTTCATCCATCGTCGTGGTTTTTAAGATAACTAAGAAAATACGACNATTTTAATTTCTTCGTTGCAAGTGTGATTAATACACCCACAGAATATTCATTTTGTAACAGTTTTACGTTACAGTTAGGTAACGTCGATTTCGTCTCGAAACATGCTTATGGGTTTGACTTTTCATTTTGTTTCAGGTTACTGGTTTAGAAGATCGTACCCTGTGAATATGTTTTAGGTACCATATAGCTAATGGCACGAATTAGAAGTAACATGCTTCCTTTCCCGACGTGAAATTGTAAAATTATTATAATTTCTCTACCCTTGTAGTCTTTGTCAAGTCTACAGTGTACAGATCTGAAAGTATTTTTCTGATGAACAGTGCGAAAAGCAGAAAATAATAATCTTCTCATTTTGCATAAAGGAAGCTCATAAAGTGGCTCAAAGACCAATGAGGTAATTACCCACTACACTGTGTTGTTGAGAGGCCTGTGTTTGCATATTCAGGCTTTGAACACACAATGCTGTGGCTCAAAACACCGTTTATTACTCGTCATATAACACAAGCAGGCGTTACAATCCCGTCCTGAACCAATGCGCATGTCTGTGACTCGTGATGTAGGAACAGTTGTTTATTGTGATGGTCATGAACACATTTGCTTTTAGCCTTCACTTATATTGCACCATGGCCTGAGCCAGTTTAAATCTTCATAAAACATTATTTTTATTGTATTTTAATATTATTTTTCCAACGCCTCGCGGTTATTCCATTGTTCATCTTCTGATATATTCGTATAAAATCGAACAGAATTCCGCTAGATGGCAGGGTGATCGCAATAGCTTGGACAATGCTATCGATGATCCACAAAAATATAATTATTATTATGATAATGATTTTTATCGAAATAATCGAACATATGCAAATATTGCACAAGATACAAGATCAGTGTACTTTATTTTCATAGACGACATGGTTCTGCTAAACGAATACTTAGCGAGTACGCGCGTGTCTGTAGGCCCATAAATAGAGTGGCATTGGAAGAACGAAGGAGAATGAGGCACATGCAGTTGTGTTGCAGGAGTGACATATCAAATTTCAGTGTAATCTATTGTCACGTGTGGGAGTGACTCTAGACGGGGATTTTGATTAGATAATTAGATTTATTGATCACTTACTCACACGACTCGGAGCTACAAGCAATTGCAGGGACATAGCTAATCTCCACAATACACAGATCACCATAACACCCATTAAGCCTTTTCCAGCCTGCTCTCTCTTCACCAGCCGTTTCCTGGCAAAGGCTTCTAACAGTGGAGATTCTCCAGCTTCACTCTCTCAAGTCCTCCCTGAACGGTGGCTTCCTTCCAAATACCTGTTTTCTTTGCAGACTCCCGTACAGAACTGACTCGGTTGAGTATGAGTCTGAGTCTGAGTCTCGTGTTACGACCGACGGTCAGTCGGCCAGTCTGTCTTGGCATGAAGCACCCACCTGGGGCTTCAGACCAGATCTTTATTACTGTCAGGCAGTTGCGGGTTTGTTGATGTGGGGCGCCGTCTCTGACGAGAGGACGGGTGTGACGTTTAAAATTTCTGCCGGCAACGACATTGCAAACACATTCCTGCGACAACGAATACGCTCGCCTCGATAGAATTACTGCAGGAAACGAGTTGTTTTCTATGTGGTCCGTGTCGAGATGTTATAACTAGGACAGTTGGAACAATGAGTTCAGTTGTCATTAGTGTCAGCCAGCGGGCAACGTCGTGACCACAGAAGCTGAGGAATCTCCATTGTCCAGAGTTGCTACCAAGCAACGACTAGGGAAGACTATAAAAGGCTGGATATATTAGCGTCTAGTGATTTGTAAAGTGTGAGAATCGGCAATAGTTTTATAGTTATTTATAGTTACGACATGTAAGTGGTCGATAAATCCATTCACCAATCCAAATCCTGTCTATAGTCGCTCATGCTACGTGACAATATGTTGGGTTTGAGGTTCTAAATTGTGGGATTTTGGATTGTGACACCAATTATACTGGTAATGGTTTACTAAAGTTTCGAGGGACCCTGCAGTCTTCTACCACCCTGAGGATGGGGACAGCAGGTTCTTCAAGGCCATCTGTAATCACCTACCAGACTACACAGTGTACTGATCCAGAACTCTACATCAGTCACGGCATCTTGAAACTCTAAGCAGGTGATTTCGCAAAAGTGCTTTGAAACATTGCAAGTCTTTTTCTACAGTTCGAAATAATTTATGACTCAGCGTGTCAGCATGGCCGTAACGCTCTAGACTAATATTTGGGAGGTACTCGGTTCGAATCTTTGCCAGGATACCGGCTGTCGTGGTTGGGTTTTATTGCTGAGTTTCTTAGTTCCGCCATTTTAAGTCTGCGAGCTCTTCCATGCGAATCGTTTCCGTCAGTCATCCTCCCTTTCGGTGCTGTGTGTTCTAGACACTGACATGGTCGTAAAGTAATCCACAGAAAAATAATTTATGTGTTTCTGATCCTTTGGGTTTACACGTAAATGCGCAGGCGCTGGCTCGTGTTCCAGTTTCCTCCCTCTGCCTGCGTCCGTGGCAGAGCTGGACACTTTGCAGTCCAATAGCCTTCACACTGTGATCATTCATGCGTTCGGCGGGCTGAGATATTTATGCTGCGTGAATTCACACCGCAGCGTCACCTGACTTACATCACAACCCATCGCCACTGTGCAGTAGTTGGCATTCCTCTTTACAGAGGTTTCGAGGTTCGAAACTGGACTAGACAATTCCTTCTACTGACTTGAAGTTCTATGATTTCATGAGTCTGTTCACACAGACACATTACCACGCATTAATCTTCTGTATGCTTTAGTAACTAACTGAATAGGAGTAGTATGCTTCTATAGAAGCTGGTAGGTGTTCAGCTGGTCAAAATATTTCCCTATTTTATGGAACCCTAAGTTTAACTGGTATGTTTACAACAAGCCGTCATTATGCTATATTATAAGCCAATTGAAGTAAGCGTTGCTTATTTAACGACGCTGCCATCATCTCATAGTAACCTTGAATGGTAGATTAATCAATAAATTACAAATAAGGAAATGTGCGAAACGAATTTGTGGTCCAGTAATTTGCATAGAGGGACTGAGGAAAGCCACTACAAGTTAAGATGTTGTGCGTCACAAGAACTGGATTCGAAACATGTGTCTTCATAATAAGAGTTAGAAACATACCGCTGAAACCAACTTGCTTGGTTTAGCCATTCGAGTCCAATCCATAACCTCATACCTGATTTCTTTTTCTGATCTACTTAGGTATTGTGACGTATAGGTCCACTGCTAGGCAACGGCTCGAAAAACACTTTCACGCGGAGACCGATTCTGGGTAAACAGCCCGTTTCTAGGTAAAGCCTACAACAATACGCGACAATAGTAGATATCCTTTGCTAGGCAATGGACGTGTTTTCTTAAGGAGTCCGCCCCCGAGGCTATATAACAGTGAGCGACTCTAGCTCCAGTAGTTCAGTTTAGTAGAGAGAAAGTGGAGTCAGCATAGAGGGAGCTCTAGGCAGCCAAGTAAGAAGGGTTCGGCTGGATATTAATTGAGAATTATTGTATTTTTTTTTTGGCCGCGCCATAGCTCAAGCGGTTAGTCGCTGGCTTCTCACCGCGGCGGCCCGCGTTCGACCCCGGGTCTGGTCAAGTGGGATTTGTGGTGGACAAAGTGGCGCTGGGGCAGGTTTTCTCCGAGTACTTCGGTTTCCCCTGCCAATCTTCATTCCACCAATTGCTCCACAATCTCCCTCACCTATCATCTGGGGCTGGTACAATAGGCCAGAAGTGGCCGCAGTACAAGGGACTTAGTCCCACCCCACTAACAATAAATAAAGAAATAATATTGTAGTTTGTTGTGATTGCAAGTGATGTATACAAAGTGATGAATAAATCCAATTACTAATCCAAACCCCGTCTTATAAGTCACTCGTACACGTGAGAGAATTATGTTCCCATATAAGGTTACCTTTCCCAAGCTACGCTTCAATTTTCCTACCGAAATGTTGTATTTCTGAACCTTCCCCCCTTCCTTGTTAGTTTCTTCCCCACCGAACTTCATGCGATAGTAAGCCGTAAGACTAAATGAAGCAAAGTTTGTTACGCATTTCTTCGTGGTCTGCCTTAAAGTTATGCAACCCGAGCGAGTTTAGTTGCACAGTCGGTCCGGAGTGTGTTTTCTTTTCTGGTGCCATCAACGCACAAACTTCGTGCCTTTTTTCTTTTTAACTGATAGCGCCTATCTGTAAGTTTTCGGGGGATGAAGATGGGACGTGATTCCCAGCATCTGGTGCCACTCTTCAAGGGCCCCGGATCTTCCCCAATTAGAGATAACCGTTCTCCAGATCTGGAGCGAATTACACACGAAAAGAGCCCTTTATTCGCCCTTCTACGCCCCTCTATCCCACCGTCTTCTGTGAGAAGTTGGGGCAACTTGAGTGCATACCTTCCTTCATCTCCTCCCTCCGTCAACTTAGGAACCCTCTCCCCTCACTATTCCTTTTTCAACCCTCCTATGACGTTAATATGAAGGTGTATATGCAAAGTGCAGACTTTGGAAAACTAATTAGGTAAGCTAAGGTTTGCCAAGAAGTGGTGTATATATCCCATTATCCACCCCCATTTCAACCCCCGCTCTTACTAGGCTGCCTATACTTCTTATAGCCCTTTACAGCCCTCTGCCCTTTCACATTAAAGTAGTGACTCTATAGGCTTGTATAGTCAATAACCCAGGTTTCAGGGGTAGTTTATGGAACATTTTAAAATTCATCTTGCTGTAGTTTATTCTGAAAGATTAAAAGGATTTTTTCCCCTTCCGCCTAATTTCTGGCCGCTTATCTCTTTACACGTATTACAGCCCGTCTTCCCCCTGAATGAATTAGCGGAGCGCAATGCCCATACATAGCTTTAATATAGGGAATGATAAATAGTCATCATTAACTTTGCGTCGTAACTGCTTGAACCATCCTCAACAAAACCGTTGCCAGAAAAAGAAACGTAAAAGGGGAAGCCCATCTGCGCAAAAATTACGGGACTTAATGCGAATCTAACCTCTCTTCTCTTCGGTCTCTGAGAATTTTTATGGTTTCCTCGAAGCCGGCTGTAGGAAAACACAGGATTTACTGTCAGATAAAAAAAATCCTATGAGTGAGCTCACTTTATTGTAAGTGAATAAGATACAGCGATAACTTACTTCTTCGTGTGATTTCATTAACTCTAACACAAATTCTGATTAATAGATTATAATTTGGCAACGTCATCAGTATCTATCCCATGTAGCATCAGCTGGTAGGAAGACAGGAGAATGATGAATTGCAGGGAGTTTGGAATGAAGCTTTCATGGGCGAATCGAGGTATTACCCCGGAATTTGCTTGGATGGACTGGGGTAAATCACGAAAATCCCCAGTCAGTATAAGCAGTTTTCCGGCTGAGACTCGAACCTTGCACATCCCGTCTAGTCGTGACTTCTCCTATAAGATTTGTGATAATCTTGGCCAGATGGTAGTGAAAAATATTACCTTTTCTCTACTGAGGCCGTGTAGTCTGGTAGAAGTTTTGAGATGGACGTACTACCTAGAATTTCACGTCCACTCTTCGATCCCGAAGAAAGAGGAAATATATGGTAGATGTGTACAGACGTTTCGGAGGTATATTCAGTTCGCGCTTCGGCACTGCAGACTGAGGCAGTGCCTTTCTTCAAAACCTGTGTAGGTTTCTAACCAGATCTCACGGCGTCACATCCCAGACGATGATGCTCTTCTCCGTTTTCTCTCCGAGAGCACGACAGTATAATTTTATCTGTTGTTTGTTATAGATATGAAACGTGGCCTGTCCCTGTAATTGAAGTTAAGAGTGTAAGGGTGTGTGAGAATACTTGAACCTTAGAGACAGCAAGTAGCTGGAGGTTCGAGGTAATTGGTTAATTAGGAGTTTCATCGTCAAGTAATATATCTAATTAGAGTAGATGAGAAGGGTCGAAAAAGGAACATGGATATTAAATGCAAAGTAAACTTTCTGAGTGAGATTCTCAACTGAAGAGATAACAGTCAGAACTGGCCCTAGACGTTAGGGCAGTACGGACCTGAATCTTACAGAAATTGGATGTGAAAGAGTTTCGACTGGATTGTATTCAACTACATAAACAGTAAATCTATGTAACTAAGACCTAAAAGCTTTTGGCGATATTATGTTTCTGGACATTATCCATCGTCCTGTCATTATCTAGATCACCGTCCTGTTTATTTATGAAAACACAACTTTTCGGAGACAGGATTCTGTCTCCGTCTTCAGGTAAAACATACTCAGGTGGGCCCAATGGATAGAGTTAGTCCCTATTTCCGGACACCTATGTCAGGCCCAAGATGGGGTATAGAAACCAAACGCAACGAAAACCATCTGATACAGCAAAGAAAACAGTGGTGATTTCTCTCGAGATAGTTCTTTGGTGCAAGGCCTCATACTTTTGGAGTTTGTAATAATTTGATGTTTTCTTAGCTCTCGCAGATGCTTTGTGCTGTGTCTGGCTTGTATATCTCATCTTGTTGGTGGTACAGTGTCCGGAGATAGGGACTAGCTCTATCGAGTGGGCCCAATTGAGTAGGTTTTACCTGAAGACAGAGACAGAATCCAGTCTCAGAAACTTTGTGTTTTGAAGAATAAACAGGACGATGGACAATGTCCAGAAACATAATATTTGTAGTAAACCTGTGGCAGGTCTCAAGCAGTGGTCACGTACTGGCAGATAGTTTGTAATGTTTGCCATTCATCTCTCTCTCTCTCTCTCTCTCTCTCTCTCTCTCTCCGCTTGAATCAGCCGCAGTCTGGATGAATGCTTGATTACTCTTCAGTGCACTTCTCATCGTTGTGGTTTATATATATAAAGTGGAACCTTCGTGATTGGAACCAACCTTAATCTGAAGTTCCACTAATCGGAACTCGCCAAATTCACCTTCCCCCATTACAAATGTAATAAGATTATTATGCTACCCAACGATATAAATGAATTCGTGTAAAACACGGTTTTATATGTTAAAGGACCTGCCTCTCTGGGCTCTGTAAAGAGGTAACACTGTTGCCGCTTCCCACGAGCCCTACGGGTAGTCGATATAAATCTTTTGAATAAATAACTTTACCCCAAAATTCTCATTTTTTATTTGAAATCCAGTAATCCGAACGATTCGATAATCCCAAGACACCAGTACACCAATTATTACCTTCTATCGAGTTTTCTCTCTATATATAATTCTATATTGTACTTTGGTAACAATTTTATTTAGCTTTATAACAGATATCTGAAGCCGTTACACTATTTAATACGCGAATAAATTGTAAGTTCCATGGAGTGTAACAAATTCAGTAGGAAAATATTTTCACGTGTTATAGTGCCTATGAAGAAGGCTTTCGATTTAATGTTGCACTTATTGTCCACGTATATACACAACTCGGAACTACAAGCAATTGCAGTGCCACCGCTAATCTCCACAGCACCTGTGTCTTTACCAGACGTTCCTTGGCAACGGCTTCTAACAGTGGAGATTTTTCAGCTTCAAACTTTCAAGTCCTCTTCACAGAATCCCGTGAAGAAGTGACTTTCGAGTGACAACTGACTGAACTCTAAACTTGTCCCTTGATTATAACATTTCGACACGGACCATATAGAAAAAACAACTCTTCTATTGTTGCGTTTGTGTCTGTTGCTACGGGAACATGTTTACCGAGCCGATGCCCAGAAACGGCCCTGGTATATTCGCTCATCTCACTCTCGTTGCATGGCAACGGCTCTACACGCTACAATATGAAAGTGTTTTCTTTATATTTTTCGACCATTAATAATGGCCAATAGTGGATGAAACATAAAAGGCCTAACTTTTATATTTTCCAAACTTACTATTCTCGACGGACATTACTAATAATTTATTTAATTTTGCATAATTTATATTTTCGTAGTGAGGATACTTACGTACATTTCTAGTTTATTAGTATATTGCTTTAACTTGATTAGTTACGCAGCGTCGAAAGTGACAGAGCAATGAAAGTGAGTATACAGGGACTCGGAAAGGGGCCGTCGTGACGTATTTGAAGGTGGTTCTTCTTCGGTCACGTGACTAATGTAGAGAGAATCTCAACATACCTGGACACCAGATATCTATATTACCGGGACTGGGTTCTTCTGGTATTTCCAATATTGTGATATGGCGCCTGAACTGTTGGAACCAGAGCGGTCGCCCATTGCTGTGCAACGGTTCGGTAACATCGTTCCTGCTGTAAAGAAGATACACAGAATAAGTCCATTGCTGAGCAACGGTTCAGTGATCATATTCTTATGGCAGCGGATAACAGATAGAATGGCAACTAACTTTTCGAGAGGTGGTCTCTTTTCGGTTCTCCCGGCGTTACAAAGGGAGGACACGTGAGAGTGCTAAACAGAAAGCCTTGTGGAGGCAGGGTCGAATACCTCCACTGTAGCCCTGCGAGTCGTAGGAGGCAATGAAAAAGTAGCGCAGTGCTTGGGGGTTAAGTCGGGGCACAATATTCCTGTGGGATATAAATACGGGAACTTGGCTCTTCAGGCTGGAGGAGTCTCGAATCTGATGATCATGAGTCTCGCGGGACTCGGACCTGGGAATCAAATCCAAAATACATGACAATATTTTAAGCACAATAGATATAATTTTCGTGTGTCAATGCTTCACTTTTCTAGAATTGGACGTTATAATTTTCGCTGCAACACGAGTTCCATCGGCGTCGCTCGGTTTGCAGATAGTCGCTCACGAGAATATTTTGCATGACATGAAAGCAATTAAGGCTTTATAGTGCTGTTTTTGTTCCACATTTCATGTCTCTACTTCCATTTCCGAGTCATTAACGTGAATAACAACCTATGCCTTATATTTCACCGCCTCCTTTCTGATCCACAATGTATATATGCCTGGCTGCGAAAATGACAGTGACGAAATTGAGTACAAGTTGTACGCCTTCTTCCTTTCACTGTTAACTGTGTTCACTGCGATGTCTTTCATCCCATGTTAACTGGCGCTTCAAGTTTATCTGTGAATCTCCTCCTCGCCTCTTCAGCCATCATCATCCCCGCTTCAACGTGAATTTACACAGTACTTTAATTATTACGTAAAGACCGCAAACGGAAGGGAAGTTCAAAGCGATGTGTTTAAGATTTTGATATGAATACAGAATGTAGCACATGCGTTCTCAAATTGTTCTGTTTCCCTTTAAGAAGTAAATGATGACGTTTGTTGGTTAAAGATGCCGACAACGTAATTGGAACTCGACTTGCCAGCCATTCTGTAATTACTATTGCTTCACTCAAACCTTTAAAGGAGTTG
This sequence comes from Cryptotermes secundus, assembly GCF_002891405.2. Classification (NCBI taxonomy): domain Eukaryota; kingdom Metazoa; phylum Arthropoda; class Insecta; order Blattodea; family Kalotermitidae; genus Cryptotermes; species Cryptotermes secundus. The sequence continues at coordinate 2,206,957 of NW_019731264.1, read as the reverse complement.
CTCACGAAATGAATTGGGACGTAAGCTTTCAATTTACTTGGTAGTTCCGGTAATGTTATAGAATTCAAAGCATTTCCAGACGTTCGTGTTTAGCGATTCATATATTTTGTTTAGTGACGTACCATTTCTTAATGAAGTTTGTGTGGGATGTATAAGCAGTCTTCTTATTCTTCTTCTTCCTTACTGTCAAGGTTTAGACCTCAAGGGGTCTGTACCGAATTGCAGTGCTCTTTCGACAAACTTCTTCCTGGTATCTCATTTTTCTCTTTTCCCCAATCCTTATTGTGCTGGTCTCTTAGACGATCTGTTATCCTCAGTCATTTCTATATACTGTCTCCATTGCCTTCAGAATTTCTCAGGGTTCTCTACCCTTCATAATATTATAAGATGATGCTGAAGTTTCAGAGAAATATTCAGTTTCCCTCTTCAGATTTAACCATGAATATTGAGGCAACATATTCCATCAAAATGACACTACTTGTTTGCAAACTTATTTGGTAACAGAAGGCCTCAGTCTAAAATCAGCCACCGTGAGAATGTTGAGACTTATTATATATATTTTATTTGACTCAGTTGATGTACTTCTTTTTTGTCAGAAAGCTATAAAATATCTCTCCTCCCTATTCCACTCTGTTGCTCTATACTTTCTCTCTTTGCATGTGGTCCCTTTGAGTATATCGAAACATTTTCCTGGGGAATCACATTTGCTGTATCCATTTTCTACTATTCTGAACCCAAATTTCAGATTTAAAGAGCAGGGCGTGAAGCTTTACATGCACCGTGTTTCTGTTTTATCAGTGATTAATTTCACAAGGTTCTACAAGGTAATCTCATATATTTCACTTAAAATTCTCCTTTAATAACGTGATTTGTGTACTGGCTTCGTTAGTGTAATTTGGATTTTGGTCGTGTCAGAAGTCTTCTCGCCCGTATTATCACGTGCGGACCTGTTCCGAAGACCGCGTAATGCCTATCTCTTGTTGTTGTTGCCCGACGGTAAGGCTGCCGTCGCGTCGTACTTGACGCCACATATGAATGGGTATATATTTAGGGGGTATTTCGTTCAAGCCTCATCTGCCAAGTACGCTTTCCTCATTAAATATTTTTTTTGGGGGGGGTTCCTCAGTCTTTCCATACTGATGCTGTGATGACACTTTAAATAGGTCACTGCATTTTTCTTCTACATCTTTTACAATTTACTAATATGTGACGTTACGTGATTCAGGCTGTTGAAAGTGTGTCGCTTAGTGAGCCAAGGCTCTCTCTCCCCCCCTACATTCCTGGCGTATTGGTTAGTATCAGGGACAGTTCTGGTTTTACATCTGCATGTAAGGACTGGAGAAATGTGTTACGCTTAATATAACTTTACTCACAGCTTTAAAACTTGGCGAGGTTCTAAGCACGTCCAGCAGTCTCACTTGAGCAGTCGATTGTGTTCTTATTTGTACTTTATTTATTCTGGGTTTATCTAAGGATGCACTGACTTGCTGAGGTTATGTAACGCCGAACGATAGGAGGGTGTCAAGTAACTGGTTGACCCAATTCTAAAGGCCGCTCTCCGGACCGAGATGTGAAGAAGGGAATTCCCAAGTGCGAAGCAGGTATTCGACCACAACGTTTGATTACAACTCTATCGTTCCTGCTATTCATCGGGCCGTCCCAAGGAGATTCCGGGATGGTAACTTCTAAAGGAAGTAGAACTTTCTCTCAGTTACCTGCTTCTTAATGAATTGAAACCTGTGTTCTCTCCTAGCGGGTCTGTTTAAATGGGAGTGACTGAAGCGTACCTGGCGTCAGACTTTTTTTCAGAACTTTGATATAAACCTATAATTAAATGTAAGATTTGAGGTTTTCACGGCGGTGACTATGAAGAAAGCAGTCTTCTGGGATTTGGCACCGTGTATATGTGGTGTTAACCGATGTTTCGGAGGAACGTATCTCCTCCATCTTCAGGGTAGAAGGTCTGCTTGTACCGGTTCTCACGGTCTCTTCGCCTGCGGATTTCTTATATTTTTCCTTCTACCCTGAATATGGAGGCGATTCGTTCCTCCGAAACGTCGGTTAACACCACATATACACGGTGCCAAATCCCAGAAGACTGCTTTCTTTATAATTAAATGGTTTCAAGTTACTGATATTTTGTTCTTGCATTCTTTGCGGCCAAGATCATAATGCATAATTATTAAATTTAATTCCTACACCGCACCCCCGCTACAAATATCATACGTCTAAGACTTTTTCTAATTTATTTTCTGTAAATAAAATCCTTACGTAAAATTTTCGGACAAAATCGTGTGCTATTTAACTTTAGAGTAAGCGATAGGCACAATCTATAGTTGATACTACCCCTATAAGAGGGATAATAGAAACCACTGCACCCCTTTTAGGCCTTGACTTTCCATTCTGAGAGGAATGTTTAAAAAGAGGATGAAGTAAATTGATGAAAGGGCCGGGGGAGGAAGAGGCATAACATAAGTGTAAAATATGACGAGAGGGAAACAGAAGGAGACGCAGAAGTGGAAAGACGAGAAATTAAATGAGAGTAAGCAGAAGGAAATGAGGGTANAAGATAGGGGGGGGGGGGGGAATTAGGGAAACGGAGATGAAACCGTGAGGAAATATAGATGGATTAAATGGAAGGGGAAATACAGAGTAGGACACGAAGGAGGAGAGATGGAAGAATAGGAGAGTCGAAGAAAGGTTTCGCCGTGTGCATTGATGCATTGTTCGCAAACTCATCAACCCTCTGAATACTGTCCTCTTCATAATGACTTGGAACTTCGAGGGGTATACAAAGTGACAGGAAAGCATCGTTGTTAAGATACGAGAACATGGAAGAAATTGATATATTGAATTCGTGGATTTGTTATATAGTTATTCAAAAGAAATTTATAGGAATGTAGCTCCCAAAATGATTGTAAACATCTGCTATAACTCTCAGTCATTATTATGGAGCAGTTATCAATAGATACAGCTTCTCATATATCTTTCCCGTGGCGCACGATAGCGTAGTTGCTACGGCACTACGCTACAAGCTGGAAGGTTGCGGGTTTGATTCCCGATGAGGTAATTTGATTTTCGATTGACCTAATCCTTCCAGCCGCACTATGGCCCTGGGGTCGACTTAGCCTCTAACAGAAATGAGTACCAGGAATCTTCCTGGGGGTAAAGGACGTCCAGCGCTTAAGGCTGACAACCTCACCGGCATCTGTGAACCGAATGTTTAGAAAATTTGGGAGCCTCGACGTCTCACAATCCTATGGGCCTCCACGGCCTGTTACAGGGATAGATTTGCCTTTTTTATCTTTTGCCATGCAACATTCCTAGATGTCATTCGCGGATCCACATTAGTACTAACATTTATCCTAGGCTTTACCCCCTGAACAACGGCATACGTTTGACCAATATATATATATATATATATAGAGAGAGAGAGAGAGCGCCTGTCGCTTTTGCGCCTTTGTTGATGTTTCACCTCGTATTGGCTGCGTAGATCCTTCATTTTTTTTACCTTAATGTGAGCCACAGATAAACAGTTGCAGAGGTGTTAGGTACTCGTGTGTTATCTGGGTTTGCGGCTCTCTCCGCATCGTTCTCACGCCACAATAAGTCAAAAGCGTGTAGCCACATGCCATTTCAGAAATTGTTAACCATTTAATTGTGTTGGATTTTTTACAGGCGTCCACAAGCGTTGATCTTTTAAACTTCAGTCGGATTGCAACAGTTTCTCTACCAGGCAGTCACATATATTTATTTACCCTACTTTCCATGTTTGAAAAAAAATAGTGCGTTGATGAATGCAAGGAACGCAAAGAATCGCCTAATACGCACAACGGAAAACAACACTCAATATGACATAGAAACAGCAGCAATTCAGAAATATCAAAACATATGAAGGAACATCGACGCCATATCTTAAGAATACTGTATGATTAGCGTACATTGTACTGGAATCCTTAAAAATGCCGAAATATACATATAGTAACATAACATGTATATATATTTTAATAACTTTAATACCATGCTATATATTTGACAATCATTGTATGAATTAAATGTGAATTAATGCTATAAATTTGTTGCATTGTAGACGGAAATGAAAATAAAAAGACTACTGTTTCCAGGCAACGGCTTGGAACACACCTAACAATAGAAGGAATGTTAGCCTCTGTGTTTTCTATACTATCCGTGTCGTATAAAATGCTCTCAGCCTTTAGTGAAAGGAAAATAGATTGGAGCGAAATTTTCCTCCGAAACGTCAGTCGACTTTCAACGGACTACACGGCGTTATATCCAAGAACATAGCACTCTTGAGAACTACTGTAGTGAGGACCTCAAATCCTACATAAGGTAAAGTTGTTTCTGTGGTTAGTTAATGCCATGAAGGCGTATGGGAGAGTTGAGGTATGGCTCCACCACTCATGCCCTGAGCATTAGATTGAGGTGTGTGGTTAATTTCAAGCCCCGGCCGCTATACCCACGAGGAAAGAGCACCCGGTACCCAATGACTGGGAGATCGTGTGGTCCCGAAATTCGGTCTGGACGCTGTTGTGTAGGGAAAAATTTCGTGCCCCTACCTGGAATCGAGCCCCGGCCATCTAGCCGGCAGCTCGTCGTTGTATCGACTGATATATCCCCGTTTCATTATTGATTTTTAATCGACGCTTGAAATTTCTCAGATTTTATTGCGAAGATCAGTTGGGTGTTCTGGACTCCGCACACTAACACGTCCTCGGGTTGGTACATGCATCCTGCGTCACATCAGACCCTGATCAGGGGGGGGCACGGATGGTCCCTGAAACATCGATCACTTTTAATAAATTTACACGGTTGATAACCCGAGAAGATTTTATTAACTTAGCAGTGGTGGAAGCCTCACATCCTACAACGGATTATCAGTGATTACGCGAGTGAACTGGAAAATCTGCGAAGGTGAATGCTCCTGGGGGAACTAAGTAAAACCAGGAAACTCATTCCGTGATGACAGTTCATTAACATTGCCACTAAAACGATGTGTATTTTGTTCATCAACGTTGCTGGTGTTGTCATTAATTTTTGTCAGGCTGTCATAATGTCCATTGTCTTACAATATTTGAGGTCTGCGGCCCATTACAGTTCTGATTGCTTCCCTGCTGTCAATTCATGTCATACAAAGACGCGTGCTAATGGTACGCTGTGTCTGAAATCTGTAATTTGCGTAATCAAAGTGACAAGACAGTTATCATTAGAAAGTTATTAGATTAAGAACCTAAACACGAACTAACTCCGTGGAACGGAGTCCTTGGGAAACTGTCAGTCGCTCAGCTACTCATGAATATTAAAATATCTTATGGAAACCGAAGGTTCATTACCGTGTTTACAAGATCCAACCACCGGTCCTTATTCCGAGCCAGACAAATTCAACAAATCCTATTTCGTGAAGACCCGTTTTAATATTATCCTCTTACCTACCTCTAGGTATTCCTAGTGGTCTCTTTCCCTCTGGTGTTCGAAACAAAATCCTATATGCATTCCTCTTCTCTTCCATGCGTGTTACACTTCGTGCCTATTTAATCCATTTCATTTGATATTTTAACCCCTCAGGTTTTGGGAAATGCACGTAAGATTATGAAAGTGTGCCCATTTCTTTGTAACGTAATTAATGGTGACTGTGCCTTTTCCTGTAATGGAATCTCCCAAGTGCCCCAGCGTGTTTAACGTCGCGTTATGGGCTGAACACGCTCCTCATAGCGCTTCTGTGTATGTCTATAAATTTTGTACCGATGTATGGACGTTCAACGTCTCTGTGGTCTAGTGGTCAGAGTTCCTGGCAACAGATCCAGAGGTCCGGGTTCGATTCCCGGCGCTACCAGGTTTTTTCGTAGAAGTAGTGGGTCTGGAACGGGGTCCACTCAGCCTCGTGATGATAATTGAGGAGCTATTTCAAGGAAATAGCGGTTCCGGTCTAGAAAACCGAAATTAACGGCCGTGGGGATTCGTTGCGTTGACCACGCGACACTCTCTATCCACAAAAGTTGGCTCTAACTTCGCCAAGCAGCGGTCTCTCGGTCGGTATAGTTCGCTTTCGAGCTAAAATCACGGAGTTTGCTCTTCTGTTTTGCGTGGAAGCTCTGACATTACGTAATTTCATGTTGTCATAGCAACGAAATACCTATCAACATGAGCTCATACATTATGGCTTGGAAATCTACTGGGAAATATTTCTTCGCTGTTGGCCTTCCCGGAATTGGTCCTGTATTTATTCTACTTGTAATTTGTCCGTAAATGCTGCGAAGAACTTCTTCGCTACCGGATCAAGAAAATGCATCATTAACTTAATGTGTATAATCAATCGAAAATGTACTTTTCCTTAATTAATGATGCAGTGCCCGGAAGAGGTTTTTGAACAGAAATAACGCTGTACCCTAAATATACATGAATTGCGTCGCTCTCTATTGCATAACAAACTTCTAAACTTTGCCGTCTCTTCTAAGTGTTCCGGTCTAAGTGTAATTTGTATTTTTTATAATGGAAAATGTATTTCTCAGGGATCAGCCAGAAACAAATAAGATTCCTCTGGTGAATTCCTTCAGTTTCGCCTTATGGGACAGTCTGCAGCAGGTCTGTACCCTGAATGTCAGATTATCTTTTGTGCCACTTTTTTTCATATATGAATCACAGCTGGAATTCCTGAAAACGCTGTTGAACTGCGTTTAGTTTTTGAAAATTACATTGCTAAAGAGACGAAATTGAAATATAAAAATGATATCGTTTTAATGCTGTGTGAAGGGGATAAACGTACAAGTTTCTGGTACTTTCAAATTTCTTTAAGCTATTTTTCAAGAAGAGTGAAAGCAATTTGGAACACCTGTAACGTTTACTGAACGAAAGCGTTTTTAAATCATCTTATTTCACTAATTTTATTTTGTTTTGCAGAAATATAGACCGAAAACCAAGAACTTCGGACAACGAGGTGTACTTACGCCAAAGCTTTTAATGCAGATACATCGTCTGCTGTCTTTATCCATCCATCCGTCTGTGTGCCTACCTTTTTACCTTACCTGACCTGACCTGATAATCTAATCTCTCTAATAAGATCTATGTAATCTATTCTGTTCTAATGTATCTAATTATATTCTAATATATTGTAATATAATATATCTTATCTGAGCTATGTATTCTATCTAATCTATTTATCTGAGCTATGTAATCTACCTCATCTGTAAATTTATCTAATATATCTCTCTCTGTCTCACTGTCGAACCTGTCCAGCCATCCTCACTGAACCGATGGGAGCGGATGTCACCGCTATCGAGCGATAGGCTCACGATGCGGCCTAACCGGGAGGACTGTTACATTTTCAGATGAAGAGTGTGGTCATTTTGATACTAACTCCACGAAGTTTCGCACTCGTCTTCAGGATCGGAAGATAAGCCAAGGAAGAAGCCTGCTCAACCGAGAATGCCTTCTGTTTGTGCTAGTTCCTTTGCTTGGCCTACTTTTCGGCCATGGATATGGAGGCCATTGTTTCTCCGAAACGTCGGGATGTCTCCAAAGCACACGACGTTACAACCAAGAAGACAGAATTCATCATAATCACGGCTGTAAAAACTCAAATCCATCATGCTCTAATGTCTTATCGTCTCCACGCAAAAGCAGGACATTATCGCTGCCTTCTACATTATTCAGCAAACAGCTTCAACATTCTGATGATCTGGAAATCGGCTCCATATGTTGACCGAAGAGTGTGTGAGAATTATTAGTAACAAGGCACTGAGAAGAAGGTGGGAATTTTTGGAAAGTTAGGATATTACGTAACGAGATCGGGAGCTGAAATAGGCCAGTGACATGGCTGGAGATTCGATCCCCGGAGGTTGAGGAACGTTTATCTTCTCTACAGCGTCAGGAGCTCATCCAGTCTCGTACCCAGTGGTTACTGGAGGGTTTTTGCATAGATGGTGAAGCGACCGGTGTGTGAAGTCTACTACAAACTACAGGGTGATTCATATAGAACCGGCCCGACGAAATGAGCTGTAATATAAAATATACCATACAGATATTAAAGTAAGTTACACATATCTTATCTTGGATTGTGTGCCGTGATCAGAGCAGGTGTTGAAAGTGTCCGCCGTTTTCAAGTAGGCACTAGAAACACTCGCTGTTCAACAGTGTACTCCATGACTGTCGCCTGCGCACTGCAGACACGTTTCGGCATTGTCCTTGACCTTGCAGCATAAGGGCTGCTTCTTGCCGGATCATGCGCACACCATTCGACTCAGCACGGCCCACGGATTACTATGTCATAATTGTGAGCGGTTATATGCATCACCTGCGGAATTATTAGCAAATTCATCGGGCCGGTTCTATACGATTGACCCTGTATAATATAGTGTCGAGGTTTAAAAATACATGAAGCTATACCTCCGCCGGGGGATGTCTTCTTGGTGCCTGATGATACATAGAGACAACTTTTACCTTTCCTTTACTCAACAAGATAAATCGTGGTTTGTACCCTTCGCCTGTTTTTGTTAGGGCAGTGAAATCAAGGAGGCTACGTTGGAGTGGACTTGTAAAGCAAGAAATTCTTCTGATATATTGGGAACGAAACAACTTGGAAAGCGATAATTTGAGACACTGAGAAGAGAGGCGAAAGATAAACTAAATGGTAATGAAACAAGTTGTACAAACAGACCGGTCTGCAGATGGAGTCGGAACAGCCGGTTTTCGTGTTAGAGGTGTAGTGTCTTGAGTCATTTTTGCAGAAAATAAGGAATTCAAAGATTTAAATAAATCTTTGTAATTTCTTAAATCTGGTCACTGTTTCTTTTATATAGTGTTGCCAGTTAAAATTCCTTGGCACTGCTTGAAAATCTCTGTTCTAAGCTGTTCTATACGTAAACTGAGCCCAAACAATTTCATTATTTTCAGTACTGAGGGTAGCTGCAGTGTAAGTACCTTAGGCATGCGCGCGAGTGCCCCAGGAAGAGAGGGTGGTTGAAGGGAGAATTCCCAGTTAAGGCTATTGTCTTCTGGAATTTAAGGCTGTGTAGTCCCATTAGTTCGTCGACGTTTCGGAGGAACATAACTGTCTCTGTATTCACGGTCACCAGCAGTAGGAAAATTCTACCGGACTACACGGCGTCTCGTCCCAGAAGATACTTGTCTTCCTTAGCCACTGCGATGAAGAATTAAAATCCAGTGTAATATTGCTGTATGAGGAGGCGACTCTGTCCGCGTCCGCAGATTCCAAAAGCTTCAAATTAAGGAAGCCAAGTTGCTTTGTTTTCTCATGTTCTTTTTGCTACTTGCTTGGATGCCCTCGATTCTGAAGACATAAGTAGTATGCTACCCCTAATCATCTTTAAATCCTGCCAAATTAGCAGATTCTTGAAGCTTTGAAATACGAAAGAATTTTTTTTCTCTGCCGTTCTGTTTCTCGTTTTCTCTGCTTACCATCTAACCCTGAAGATGGAGACAGTACATTCTTCCGCAACTACGGATGTTACATCCCACAAGATAGTACTAATCAGAGAACCTCAAACGCAGCAGACAAGTTTCCGCTCGCATGTCAGTCGGCTGTGTGCAGTTATCCGTGTTATGCACATGATGCGTGTGTGCTGACTGTCGAAACAGTGACACTTTGCCACACACCGTGACATCCACAAGAGAACGGATTGTGCTTCCCGTCCGCTACGGCGAAGGGCGCTCGTGTGGANCCCCCCCCCCCACCGGACAGTCAGCCAGCTGAGCACTACACCACCCTCGCCCCACTTCAGGGTTCAAATGAATTAATGGTGTTTTATTGTCATTCGCTCGCGTACGGATCGCTCGTCTGTCTCCGAGTGTTGAGCGAACCGTGTGTGGTACAGCCACAATTACTCGCGCTATCTGGCGGGGGGATCGGCAGTTGTCGACGGGTGCGACGCGCAGTGATGGTCATTACTCGGGTTTTGTGCAGCGACCGGAAGTTCTTCAACTGTGAATTGGATGACCGAAACCACACGCTCATCTAAGGATGCGCAAATCAATTTCTTATATAAAAATACTGTATGTGGGGTTTCCGCACATTGCTAAACGACACATATTCGATCTCGCGACTGTAAAGCGTGGGTTGGTAGGATCGTAGATGTGTTGGAAAGGACATGGAAAGAAGCCTTCGGGCCATAATCGAGACATTATCCCGCCGTTTGCCTGGAGGGACTGAGTAAAACCAAGAGAAAATGTGTGCTATAAAGCATGGGCACAAATAATAAAGCGAGAACGCGGAATTATGTTCTGGCATGTGGCACCGTGTGCGGCAAGGGCGCGAGAGTGAACACGCACCTACATATAGTGTCGAGCTCAAGAAAGGGTGGAGATATACCTCCACACCCCTATACGTTTTCAAGGCGCAGTGCTTAATTAACTAGGCACAGGGACAAACTTACCTTTACGTGGCATCGTGTAGGCTGTGATGATATTCGGAGGACAGTACTGCCTCCATCTTCAGGTCGAAAAATAATCCGAACAAGTGAACAGAGTCTTTATTAATATAGATATTTAAGATAGATATTTAAGATATTTTCTCAGTTTGATTTTCGAACCTGAGGATGGAGACAGTAAGAGCCTCCGAAACGTTTGTAAACTTGTACCAGACTGCATGACGTCATATACTGTCTTCATATACGGCGCTGTTATGACCTCATGTATCACACAGTAATGTATATGAGTGTGTGAGTGACTGTAGACGGGGTTTATATTAGTAATTGGATTTATTGAACACTTACAGGTCGTAACTACAAGTAACTATAGCGCTGTCTCTAATTCACACACTCTACATTTCACAACAGCACGCACTAAGCCTTTTCAGTCTGCTGTGTCTACACCAGTCGTTGCCTGGTAACGGCTTTCAACAGCGGACGGTCCCCTTACTCAGGATTCCCGAAGTGTCCCCGGCCTCAGCTCCCAGCTTCTAACAGCATCGGCTCAAAAGGGTCGAATCATGTAGCGAAACCACCAAACACAAACAAAACAAATGTTGACACAGAAGTGTCTGTTTTGTTTCTTCTTGATTATTTGTTGGGCCACTGTCCCAAATCATATCTTTTCGTAGAGTATCAGTGGACTTGGTTGAAGTGTTTTTGTTTACATTTTTAAATATTGTCAATCGGCTATACAGATTGTCCAAAAGTTGCATATTATTATGATTTCAATTAACACCGCGCCAAATCAATAAATATTAAAATTTTTGGCCATTTCCTTGAAGAAAGTTTTGTTTTTATCGAACCCATGCTGCCTGAATTTGCCTTCAAGAGTCAGGACTGAGTTTTAAGACATTCAATTCTCATTCGCTGCAACGGTTCTTTGATATTTCCTGATCGTTGATTTCAGGCGGCAATTTTCAGATATCTCTACAAAAGTTGAAGTCAGGTGGCTTGAGGTGTGGTGACCTAGGTGGCCATTCAGTAAGACCTCTACATTCAGTCCGATTATCCTAAGAGGCTGTGTTATATGAGGCCGTATCCCCCCCCCACGTTTCAAACGTGCTCTTTTTCCTTGACAATTTGCGACGAATGCTTTGCTAGAATTTCTTGTACAGTGCCTGACACAGAGAGAGTGCAAGAAGCGCCTCTTCACGGAATCCTATACGATACCCTTGGTTCCTAACATTTCCCGCAGTAAATGCTACCTAATTGGCATAGAACAGCTAGCAGATTGTCTCAGACTAGTCCAAATGAATAGCCATAATTAAAAGGCAACTAACTAGGATGGCATCTCCTCAAAGAGACATGCTATATATCGTGCAGTAACAAAAATCCGGGGGGAGAGGCGCTGCTTACAGAAACCGGTTACGCAGCGGCTGAGAGTGACTGACATGTTATTTGATTGCCTTGCGTGTTTAGGCTAATGTCACTTGTAAAATGCATAGACTTGAAACTGCCGTGACTTTTCCCCATGCCCATGAAACAGATAGCATCACTAAACATGTTGCCCGACCCTGTAAAGCGCGGGTATATATATTGAGAGCTTGGCTCGTAACATTGCAACCCTATGTAGCCTGTGAGGTATATGTGAGAAACAGAGTTGCACTGCTCGTAACCTTAAGAACTTCAGTTTTATTTCCGTGGGTTGCACTTGGAATATCAGGTTCGAACCCTGTGAGAACAGGCTCTATTTTGTGAGTGTATCTATGGGAGGGAGGATGTTGTGACCGAGATATGGTTGAACTGAGAAATTCATACAAAGTTTTGGTTGGAAAATCCGAAGGACAATATAATATTAAATACAAAGATAATCTTAAAATGAATCTTAAGGAAATGTTGTAAGGCAAAGTATTAAGTCCGATCCATAGCTTGAGCCGTTAGTCACTGGCTTCTCGCCGTGGAGACCCAGGCTCAATTCCAGGTTAGTTCTTAGGGTTTTTGGTAGAATAACTGACTGTAGGACAGGACTGTCTCCCGGAAGTTCGGTCTTCTTATGCCGATTATTATTGCATCATTACTTCCTCCTCGTGTATCATCAGGAACTGATACAATTGGCCCATTTGAGGCCTCAGGACCAAGATACTGAACCCCGCTCCTAAAGCTGAGATAGGGTATAAAAGTTTGTATTCTTCATTCATGGGACTCAGGGTAGGTTCTCATCGTCAGCTGTGTATGAACACTTCGACCTTTCGAATACAATCGATTCAGAAATTTCCTAATCAACTGAACTGCAACCAGCTTTTCAAAAAATACATGCCGAGATAGATATTAACAGATTTGATTTTTGTATTGTGTGTATATATTATTGTAAATCCAGAATTTTTGTAAAACGTCGGATTTGCGCGCCGAACATAGGTTTTAACAAACACTGTTGATAAAAACGCGAAAAGCAACTATTCGCCTCTTGAAGACTCGATTGTAAAAGGGAATTACTAAGTTTATATCCTTCTATATAATTTGCCTATATATTTTTGCAATCTGTACAGTTTAAACTATTCTTCAGTACTAAAAAGCATTTTATTACTTTTACCCTCTTCTCGTTTTCGGGCTTTTACCAACAGTGAGTGACAAAACCTAGATTCGGAGCGTAGATCCTAGGGTTTACCAAGATACCGAATACATCTAGAGTAGAGGAATGTTCTGTTAAATTTTATCTTGTTCAAATTTATGCACGAACTGTCCTGTAATGTTTTATTTTGTTCAGTGTCAGTGAGGGCCATCTGTGATTCTTGAGGTCTTTTATGTGCCGGGACGGGATTAACAATTGTCATAACATGTAGACCCGTTGATAAGTAATGGCTCTCTAAACTACGCCCGTTGCTTGGCAATAGTTTCATGAGACACCGCAATGGACTAACTGGGAAGCGGTATTTCATACGAGGTCCGTCTACAGCTGTGCGACGGAAAAATAGAATTATTGGAACCGGTGTTTCTATGCTGTCCGTGCCGAGATATTATAAGCAGAATAGGTCTAGAATTTAGTTGTGAGAGAGTCATCCACCGCTACTGACTTGCACACGGAAGTTGAGGGATCTATGACGTTGGAAGTCTTTACTAGACAACGGCTGATGCAGACACAGCAGTATGTGCTGCAGTGAATTTCAGGGCGTGTGAATTCGCGATGGCGCTATAATTACTTGTAGTTACGATCTGTAAGTGTTCAATAAATCCAATTACAAATGAAAACCCAAGCGGCCTCCGTAGTCTAGGGGTAACTCAAGGTACGCGGGTTCAAACCCGGCGGAGGTCGTGGAATTTTTGAGGGCGAAAAAATTCAGGGAACAAGTCCTCCGGGAGGGACCTTAAGCCGTGTGTCCCGTGTCGTAGATTTACGACACGTTAAAGATCCTCATGTCTCTAGGAGCTAAATTAGGCAAAGAAAGTTTCCCGCCCAAATAGTTTCCAATGCCTCTGGTAGATGGGGGAAGCATCAGGTACCACGTGCCAGAAGAGGACCGACCTCGCTGGCAAAGTGGGGCTGAAGCATCAGGTACCACGTGCCAGAAGAGGGCCGACCTCGCTGGCAAAGTGGGGCTGATAGCAAAAGCACCAGTACCGGTAGGGTATGGGGACAGTAGAAATTAAAGGCGGACGCACAATGGACCAATAACTGGTCTAAGTGCATGGGGAAACCCACCCCCTCTAATAATGACTGAATCAAAACCCAGATTGTAGTCACCCTTACACGTGACAATATACCAGGCGTAATCCCCTCATAAACTCTCGTGAAACCAGGTCCCAAACCTGTAGACAAATAAGGGCAACACTTGCAGTTGCTATGCCGTTCTGTTTTACATTTTTCCCCTGTTGCAGCGATTGCACACCGGGCTCTAAACCGTGCCCTTCAAAGTCTTTGTACGTTTCTGTGAGACGTTGTTTCCCGCTTAACGCGTTTCCAGCCACAAAGCGCTGAGGAGAACACCGGGACTGACAAAGGGGAAGTTTCTGGAGGACAGTGGAATTTGCTTAATGAGGATTTCCAGCATTTATACTCTTCATTAATTGACATCAATCAGTCTCTGGCTCTTCAGCCCTTTGTTGGATCTTGGAACCTTTTTCAGTTTCTTAATCAGTAGAACCCCTTGGACGGGGGATCAGCCTATCTCAAGGCCGCTACCTACACACAGAACAACACTTCTTAGGTTTAATTAATTTGAAAATGTTAGCTTTGAAACGATCCAGTCTTTCATGGGCAAGGCCTGTTCAGGTCTATTGGTTTATGGTTGTGCACTACTGAGTGTGATGTTATATTGCGCGTATCTTACTGAAGGCACTGCGTCTGCGCATGTTACAATAATTTGCCACAACTCAACAACAGTATAAAATTATTTCACAAAATTGCTTCTCTCTTAGCCGTCCCTGCTTTCATGTAAATAAATTTGTAAATTTACTTTTTAACGCGTGTCCCTACCCTTTCGGGGCCCATGATTTTTTAATCATATTCTATGTCCCCCCATTTATGAATATTACCAAAGAAATAATCGTACGTGGTATGTCCGGATTCATATTGTCACGTTTTTGGGTGGTTTTGCCTGAATGAGTTTCGAATTGGATGATTGGGCTTATTGACACCTTGTACATTCAGCTCGGGACTACAGACAGATGCAGTGCTATTGCTGATCTACAAATATTACAGTTCAACGTTTTACACACGAACTACGGTTCTCAGTCTTCACTAGTCGTATCCTGGCAACGGATTCTTAACAGTCTCACTGTCACTTCAAATCACACGTTTTTCACTCATTATTCGCTATGTAGCCCTTTGTTGGGCCCTGGCCTCTTCTTCAGTTTCGTAATCTTTTATTACGCAGACAGTAGGGCTCCTTGGACGAGAGATCAGCTCGTCACAATGCCGCTACTTACACACAGGACAACGCATACAGAGATATCCATGCCTTGAGTGGGTCAAATCACACATAGAACCTTCTTTTCAGAACCTAATTCGTTTCTTGCCATTATTCTGCAGCTGCCAACCCAAATTCCTCTGCTCTCATGCTCATATCGTGGCAGGCTGGCGTCTAGAAACTCGACTCTTCACTCTATGCTGCTCGTGGCAGCTTAGGAACTCTTCTTTATAACCATTTTGCACGGACAACGCAGAAAACACAGCCTTTCTGTTGTTGAGGCGTGTTTACAGCGCCCTTTGCATAGCAACGAAATTATTCGATTGTTGCTTGTGTATTTGTTGCCTCGTAAATGTGTTTACCGAGTCATTACCTAAAAATGATCGTCTGTTTTGACTTTGCTATTCCAGCTGTCGGGCGTCATGTCACAATATTGAAATATATTTATTATGATAATGGGTAACCTTGCCGAGGCTCGACCTTGATATCTCTATAATGAAAGTGAATTACAGTAGATCCTGCAACCACATTAGCCATCTCAGTTATCAGACAGTATGGCTGGTTAATTGGCTGAGATTCGAACTCAGCACTTCCAGAAGCAAGTACAGTTTCAACGGTATGGAAGGCTTCTGCGCTCTGAAATTACCCTACCCCGAGAATGTATTCAGGATACAGCTAATTCTAACTGGAAGAGAATAATAGGCAGCGACCGTGCCTGGATTGACTAATAGACCTCAGGTTCCTAGACGTCACGAATGGATAATTTGTGTGGCACCCCGAGATGGGGGGGGAGGGCGTAATCGGAGATGACAAGAGGAGATTTATGCAGAGCTGAGCGTATACATCAGTTTGACAGAATGTTAGATGGCATTTGTGGACGAGGGCTAATCGTGACGCAGAGGATCTCAGACCCAGTTGCTGTACCTTCCTTTCGACGTGTGCTTTGTATTTCGCTTTGTGTTCATTTTTCTCTTTAGGCTAATGAAGTTGAAGATAATGGGTTTCACAATTGCCTGTTTGCTTTTGCGAGATAAGTAAATACTTTAAGCAAACCTTCTTAGGGAACTGTGTATTGTTATCTCCGTCTCAGCCATAATTCAATATATATTTTCCACTGGCTCTACAGCCCCAGTGGGCCTAGGCCTACCTCCATGAACTTCTCCGTTCACTTCGGTTTTTCTAGATCTTACACATTCGGTAGGACTCCTTAGGCGGGTGATCAGCTCGTCGCAAGGCCTTTACCTGTACACAGACACAGAAAAACGAATACACAAACTAAACATCCATGCCCTGAGTGGGATTTGAACCCACGATCCCGGTTTCCAAGCGAGCGAAGACAGTACATGCCTTAGACCGCCCGGCTACCGTGACCGGCCGACTTCCTACCAATACCCTGTATGAATTATCCTTACTCTTCCTCGTTTTTTCTTTACCTTTCATGCTACACGCTCCGCAAATCTAACCTTCCGTTTCTCAATCATTCTAATTATATTTTTCGAATAGTACAAGTTACGAAGCTCCTTATTGTGTAATTTTCTTCAGGGTCCTATGTTCCCATAAGAAATGTTAAATTAAATTTCACTATATAAGAGAACATAAATATACATACGTAGAATACATAACTGGTTCTCAGTATGTGGTACTCAAATCACCTTGAAGCAGTAGTGTGCTCAAGACTTTAGGCCTGATGTTCTATATATGCCTACCATTGCACTAAGTTCGAAACACCCGTTACTTCTTAACCTTTGAGAAGCGGACGTACGTTTATCCGACCTTTCAGACACGGACTGACCTCAGGTGTAAGCGCCTGAGGTTCAGACATTAAGTAGTAAAACTCTCTGTATAATTCAGGCACTCGATCGTTAAGTTGTTCGCTTCAACGGTCTAAAGTGGCTTAAGTTAAGCGTAACGTACTGTTATCTTGAGTAAGTCACTAGAAATTGATACTTTGTTAAGTCAAAGCGAAAATGCCGAGTACAGCCAGTTTTGCGCCTCCTCGCGGTTGAAATGTGAAGTTCATGCAGATATTTTCACAAATAAATTAATTGTATTTATTCATAGTACTGGAACTGTTTTCTTAATCACCCGTTATTGTTATCCACACACGATTATATTTGTAATAGAATTGCATCTATGAATTTATATAACGTTTGTATGTGAAATTAGAGAATTGCCGACAGAGCTACCGATTTTCATTGATGCAGTATTTAATAAACAAACTGACCGTGCATTTAGTTAATTGGTATATGGTTCAACAGGCTGGTCTAGAGCGGGGTCAAATGAGTTTCGTCGTTTTTATTTTAACACAATATGCAAAAGCCCTCACATAAATGACGCAAATACAGTAATGAAATATCTGTCTTATAGAGCTTCACAGATCTCATTTGTAATAATTAAAATAAAAATACCTGCAGCGTTTTAGATAGAGCATAAAAAGCTATCCCTGTGACAGGCCGTGAAGGCCCACAGGGTTATGAGACTCCGAGGCTTCCACATTGTCTCTAGACAATCGGCTCACGGATGGCGGCGAGGTTGTCAGCCTTACGCACCAGCCACGTTTTACAACCCGTGAAGTTTCCTGGTACTGATTTCTATTAGAAGCTGAGTCGACTCCAGGGCCAAAATTCGGCTGGAAGGATTAGATCGATTGAAAAATCCAAAGGCGTCATCTGGAATGGAAACCGCAACCTTCCGGCTTGTAGCATAGTGCCTCAACCAACTACGCTACGGCATGTCTCGGAGGGTTTTAGATAGTGAGGCAAATTACATACTTCACCTAATGTCGAGATTGAGTGGATTGCGTTCTTGCTCCCAGTTAAATTGGCATCGCTTTAGAGTCCAAGGCTGAAGACTAGATGTCCTAGCCGCTTCTCATAGTTTCTATCACTGTCCAGTGACGCGCTCTACGGGATACTCCAGTGAAACTTTTTTTAGTGAAAGACAGAGCATTGCTGACTAGTTATGTAGTTATCCTCTTCTGTAGCCGGACAAGGCTATTGAACATTATTGTTGATATCTGTTGTCCCTATTCGTAAGTTCTGCAGTTGAGATAGCTTCGACCAAACAATATTCAATGCATAGATGCGACACGCTTCTGTTTTTGTTTAAGTTTATTGCTGTATTGGACTGTAGTTAATACTGCGTCGGATTTGCAAGGGGATTTTCAAATGGTATATCCTTCTGAATGTTGCAAATTTCTGTGTAGCTTTCATGTCAGAATGAAACATATATCTACCCTTAATCCATGTCTTTACATTCTCTGCGGCCTCAGTAGATAAGCCATAATTTATGGGTGTTCTCTCTATATAGATGATATAGAAAACTGTATCATTGATGACAGTAATAACATATGGAATGCCTCACTGGGGGGATTTTGCGTTTAAAGTTTTTGAACTAACTTTACGCACGCGAAGATGGTAGCACTGTCTCTGTCTCATCCATTTTATATTATTTTTTTTCTAATATGAACTGCACTTGATTACCATCGCCAACCAGCATTTTGCTTGCTTACTGTAGAGTCTAAAATATCGCTATGTTGCTTTTTAATCGTGGTGAATTATGGGACGTGAAGGTACACAGAGAGGGAAGGGGGCGGAAAAGGGGGAGGAACATGGAATATATGGAGACAGCAAAGATATGGTGATAAGACTTGATGATTAAAGCGAAGCCTGGCAGAGGGTTCCTTCCGCCATGTTTTGGCAAGTCACGTGCCTGTTGGTTGTGACGTCACGATAACATTGCGTGGGACTGTAATTAGAATCGGAGTAAGGCAGCTACACAACCGAACATGAGTGTTACAGCGTTAGCTAACTCCACTATGCTTGAACAGTTGATAATTATTTAATTAGCTTTTATGGTTCCCGAAATTTTATTAGCCGCCTTCGTTAAAGCCAACCACTGGATCCTACCGTTGTTGAAACTTCTTCAAAATTTTAGCTACCGCGTATGTTTTAATAGTCACGTGCATTAGTGACTATAGACGGGGTATGGATTGGTGAACAGATTTACTGACCACTTAGAGTTCGTAACTACAAATAATTACACCAGTCTCACTGGTTTACACACAATAAAGATTTTTGTGCCGGTCACGGTAGCCGAGCGGTCTAAGGCATGCACTGTCTTCGCTCGCTCGGAAGCCGGGATCGTGGGTTCGAATCCCACTCAGGGCATGGATGTTTGTGTGCGTTTTTCTATGTTTGTCTACAGGTAGGGGCCTTGCGACGAGCTGATTACTCGCCCAAGGAGTCCTACCGTATGTGTAAGATCTAGTAAACCGAAGTGAAACGGAGAATTTCATGGAGGTAGGCCTAGGCCCAAATGAGGGCTGTAGCGCCAATGGAAAAAAAAAACGAAGTGAAACGGAGAGTTTCATGGAGGCCCAAATTGGGGCTGTAGCGGCACAGAAAAAAAAAAGATTTTTGTGGCCGGTCGCGGTAGCCGAGCGGTCTAAGGCATGTACTGTCTTCGCTCGCTTGGAAATCGGGATCATGGGTTCGAATCCCCCTCAGGGCATGAATGTTTAGTTTGTGTATGTGCGTTTTGGTGTGTTTGTGTACAGGTAGAGGCCTTGCGACGAGCTGATCACCCGCCCAAGTAGTCCTACCGACTGTGTAAAATCTAGAAAAACCGAAGTGAACGGAGAAGTTCATGGAGGTAGGCCTAGGCCCACTGGGGCTGTAGTGCCAAGGGAGAAAGAAAAACATTTTTGTAACTACAGCAAACGAAATAAAGTCTTCCATGTCTGCTTTCACAAGTCGTTGATTGGGAAAAGGCCTTAGTTGGTTAACGCTCAACTACTTACTTTGAGCTCTCTTACGAATGAGTCAATGAATCAGTCATAGTCAAAGTCAGAGTTACTTTACGACTGGCGATTTATCGCCAATCAATTCATCTAAGTGACTAGCTCCTTGAGACTCACGAGCACTTATTTTATTTTTCAACTCAACACTTGCTCTTGTAGTCCTTATGTAACACCCTCTCTGACGAGAGGTCGAGTCTGTCGTTTACAACTGCTGCTGGACCTCGCCAGCGCAGTCATTCTCAGATCGAAGTCCCGCGGGACTCATGACCACATTTTACTGTCTCAGATTCGAGACACCTCCAACCAGGAAGGCCAGGTTCCCCGTTTTTATATCCCCCAGGGACAGGATGGCCCGGTTATACCCCCAGGCACTGGTTCCCTCTTCGCCCCTACTCGCAGGGCTGAGGTGGAGCTCTTGAACCCCGCCTCCAACGTACGTCTGAGTCTTCCAAGTGGCCTTTTCTTTTCAGCGTTCAGACTAAAAGTTTATATTCATTAATCTGTTACATGCGTGCTACATACCCTACCCTTCTTATGCATTCTGCTTGTTCAGTTTAACCGCGACAACACTCTGGTCTCATTTTGCGTGTTGATCGAAAATCTGCCCACGCATGGCGCAAAGAGCTTCAGAAATACATCCGTTTTATTTATCAAATTATGGTGCTCTATTAACGCATGTTAATTGTAATTCCATTGTAAGGCCAAAAGGGTCATTACCAATTTCGCAAAAGACCACCATCAATCTGTAGCTCTACAACTCTTTGTCGGACCTTAGCCTTTTTTTAAGTTTCTTAACCGTATGCACAGTCGGCAGGGCTCCTTTGACGCTGTTCAGTCTTAGCCCTTATTTATTTGGATGGTTATAAATGACCATGAACTTTATTCGTATTTTATTCTCGGTGATTTTAAATTCAAAAGTCTTATATTTCGCTATTATTGGAACTTTATTGTGATCTATAATATCGCATTTCATTGTCTGGGACGTGCAATGCGGTGTTTATGTTGAAATTTCTAGATTCTGGCAAGGCCAAGGAGTCCGGAGTTCTGACATTTACGAGCAGTCATTAACTTAGCTCGGTACAGGAAACCGGACGCGCCTACAAAAAGTCAATGAGAAGGACAGGTCAAAACTCGTTACAGTTGCCTGTGAATAAGGGCCATTATGATTGAGTTGCCTCGTTCAAACTTCTCTACGGGAGATGGAATGACATGTATATGTCCGCACCATGGAGAATTCGAATTTTTCGAATTCCCAGCTTAGGGTGTGCAAGCCATTCTACGAAAAGTCTTTCACCATATTCTGAAGTGTACGGACGTGACCCTTGTACGCTCCAAGACATAGCTTGCAGATAAAGTAACATGTTATAATTTAAAGCATAAGGATGCATTAAATTAACAGTGTGGTTTGGAGAAAAATAAGTGAATAAACATCAAGTTGGATCAGCTCCCAGAATACCGCTACCCTGAGTCTCATGCTAATAGACCCAGCCAGTTTCCCGTACCTATACCGACCTGTGAGGACAACTTACAGTGGCCGTCAGACACCATCCTAAGGTAGATACAGGTGTAGCAGGGATAGCACCATTCCGACTGAGCTGATATTACAAAGGCGGGTGGGAAAAGAGCGGTGTTACCTTGGACAGGGGATCTGCTTGTCGCAAGGCCAATACCTATCACAATACACGCACACTGACATCCATGCCTTGAGTGGGATTCGGACCAACGATCCCAATGTTCGAGCTGGCGAAGACGGTTCACGCCTTAGACCGCGCGGGCACTCTGGTAGGCGCCAGAGGAATCCAGTCCTCATGATAACGTTACAAAATACTTCCTTCGGATTCATTTTAATATCATGCTCTATGAACACGTTGGTATCCCACGGGGTCTCTTCCATATCGCATATCGTGACCATGCCCTTACCTCGGAAACAGCTGAAAAGTTTTAAATTAGAAGTGGCCGTGAGTTTTCTGGACAGAACTTGGTCCGATGATTTTGATCTTAGCGAGGATCTGTGTACTACAATTCCAGCTTACATTACGTGAATGTATCGAATTACATCGATGTTTTAAAAAGCTACTGATCTTGAAATATATTGTGCGTACTGTAAAATACAGGTCTTGTAATACAATATTTATGAACAATTTTTTCGTTCGGGTGTAGGCCTGTATTGAGCGAAGTACAGCCTAAGATGCAAGAGGCCCTGTTAAGTTTGAATTATGTTCGTTTACCTAAGTCCCTAAACAGTATGCACTACGCACGTTGCTCTCATTGTCACATTTCCGCGGCTACGAATACCTAAACAAACGAGTAACTTCCGTTGCTATGCAACGGTTCTATAAACATACCTTCCCAACAATGGAAAGGCTGTGTTTACTGCGTGGTCCGTGCATAGTAGTTATAAATAAGGGCGATGATGCCTTTGGAGTTAGAGACCGCGTCTACTGCTTAAAATGACGGCGCATTTATTTGTGTCCGAAAACAGTAGTGAGTTCTTCGAGAACCAGTGTGTTGACAAATATGCAAGAAGTTGATACTTTATTTCAAAATGTAAACAGTTTAGAATATAATCAATAAGATTTCACATGTGCACTGTTCGTGACCCTTCATATGTCAAATCGATATAGTATTTCTTGCCATACAAGCTGTAGCATATGTGTCTCATGTACTTCTCAGCGGCTTGTCTTGTTCTTAGATTCTAAGGGGTTCTGATGATGGTGTATAATGCTCAGAATTGCTGGATTTTGGGGCTTTGTCCATCGTACTGTATTCTAAAACTACGGAACACAACGTTTCGGAAACTGGATTGTTTCCGTCCTGTTTCAGTGTTTGATATTAGTTCTTACTAAGGGACCCAACAGAGTACATGTCTCCCCCACACCTGAGGCCGGAAGCAGATGCAATTTCCGAAATGTTCTCTATTTGTTAGAATGTCTGATGATAGACAAAGTCAAGATACCCAGTAATTCCGAATCTTTTATTCTTGCTCTCAAATCGTTAATGTCTCGAAATGTGATCGTATTCGTACACCCAAAGTAAAAGAAACCAAATTGTCAAATCAGGGTTCCTCGATGGAAGAAATTGAACCACTCCTTCCGGTTCCTCTTCAAGGTAATGTTACAGTAAAACTTCGTAATGTGTCTCGAGAAATACAATGATACTCCATCTGCTCGAAAATTATGGTTATAATATTTTATTGGAGAAATGTTTTCAGGAGTCCCAATATTAAAAATTGCACTGACCAGAATTGAAGATGCAATTAATTCTCTTGGAGGAAAAGAGTGAAAATTGTACTGAATGACATTCGTTCGTAACTTAATAAGTACAAAAGCAAGAGACTGTATTAAAGAAAATGACACTGGAGCGCACAATGTCAAGTATTTTAGAGGGCTAGAGACCAACTTCGAATTGATTTCAAACAAAAAAAAGAACGTTATATTGTTGGACAAGATTTTAATTCATTCTGCAGTTTGCAGGCCTAAATTTTGGCCACGTCATTCGACAGATGGCTTTATGTAGAAACATTATGCTGCTTAGCATTGGATAATTTTGAATGTCTGGTCTGAAAGGAGTTTTATTTCGGGCG
Source organism: Cryptotermes secundus (assembly GCF_002891405.2). Taxonomy (NCBI): domain Eukaryota; kingdom Metazoa; phylum Arthropoda; class Insecta; order Blattodea; family Kalotermitidae; genus Cryptotermes; species Cryptotermes secundus. Next base: position 2,183,287 of record NW_019731264.1, on the reverse strand, counting down.
TATATCTGAATTTATAATGAAGAAAAATAGTCACTATCACGACGAAATGAGATTCGAACTATCTTCGGAAAGGGGTTGAACAAATGCTTATACGCATACTCCCATAGAACAGCCTTATCGTGTTAAGGTTCGGCCACACAGAGCGCTACGTACGCTGTGTTCACTATACGAACAGAAAAATATATCCCTTTATTGCCAATATGACTGGCCACACAGACTTCCGTACGCTACGTACGCTATGTTCCCCATGTTAGCTGCGTCGCAGAGTGTACACAGCGTACGTAGCGTACGTAGCGTAGCGCTCTGTGTGGCCGAAACTTAAGGCAGTGCCCTCTATCATTAAATTAAAAGAATCAAGCTTCTACTATAATGTTGAGATAATGAGATATTCAGAAATGAATTTACAGGAAATAGTGTAGTTACAATGAGATAGCAAAAAAAAAAAAAAAACTTCAATATACTCGGACACAAATTTTTCAGACCTGACATTCCAAGATCACGGTCTTGAAATCATGACATTGCCCCATAAGACTGTGATTTCGATGCAATTTAGTTCACTTAGAATGTTGTTACAAGTGGAGAAGTATCAAAATGTTCGTCAGACACAAGATTACAGCTCAAGTGATTGGAAATGTAAATAAGGAGGATCGCGAAAATGCAATTCGGATGAGAAGAAAATGGAATCTCATTACTGAACAAAAGATCACTTGATGCAAGATCTGGAACGAAATGTAATCAAGTTTGGAGAGAGATTCTGAAAACAATTCCAGTAAGGACAATGATTCATTCATTTCCAGCTAAGAAGCAGGCGGTGGCCCGGACGCTGATGTTTGTTATTCAGAAAACTGAAACTTTCTCTTCATGGCGACCTCTGCATGCTTCATAGTCCAATAGAAGTTCAGCGATGTTTAGGAGGAGCGTGGATTAACTTATACCCGACTACCCGTTACCGCGGGAACTGCGCTAGTTCGGGTATCACTTCCGTGGTAACGTCTGTTACGTATGCGTTGTTGCGTGCACATGTTTTTCACCCAGACAACGCTGCAGGAAAATGACTACCGAGCCGTTGTCTAGCAATGGACGCCCGCTCTGACTCAGATATTCCGGCTGTTAGGCGGCACGCCAGAATATATTATACTAGGTAAACTATACCAACTTTGTCACTTGAACTATGAATATCGGTATTAGAATCAGATAGTAATATCTCTTTCTTATCAAGAGTTTTTGAACTATACAGTGAAATAGCTCTATCTCGGAAACCGTTCGGAATAGGGCACATGTACATATACACTTTTTGCTAAGAATGACCGATAGTGTGATTTCCCAGGATATTGACCTTTCCTCCAGGGATACTCTGCGTAGTTTCGATACTGACAGCGTCCTTATGTAAGGAACTTATATAAGAAAATTTAAATTTGATTATTATCTTGAGTTACAAGTTAAATTTGTCTCAGCTTAATTAGTTAAGCACTATATAATTGAGGCATAACGGGGAGTGGGCGTTTAGCTTCACCATTCTTAACCTCAACACGAGATGGACATGAGTGGTCAGCTTCACGCCTCGGTTTCTTTCCGCTTGAGGAAGTCACCTAACAACCGGTCTGGATTCTGTGGCTAGGATAAGAATCTTCCACTGCTGGGAATCGAACACCGACCGCAGAACCCATAGCCCATCGCGATTCCGAATTCATTATGTTCAGTTATTAAACCTATTATTTTCTTTTTTCAGTACGTGGCTGCGTTTGGGTCTTGAATATTTAGGTGTAACTATTTATATTTATATGCATGCCTCATGTCTCTAGGAGACCTCTGAGCAAAATTAGGCAACAATTTCCCGCCCAAGTAGTTTCCAATACCTCTGGTAGATGGGGGAAATATCAGGTACCGACGGCCGACCTCGTTGGCTGAACGGGGCTGATAACACTCGCCAGTACGGGTAGGGTATGGCGACAGTAGAAATTAAAGGGGGACGCACAATGGACCAATAACTGGTCTAAGTGCATGGGGAAACCCATCCCCTCTAATAATAATAATAATAATAATAATAATAATAATAATGCCTGTGTTTTGTTTCAGCAAAATATTTTCTGCGATATTCGGAATTTTATTTCTATTCCTCCCAATTCAGAGACTCGCTCTACGAAAGCCAGTGTTGCTATTCGATAAAGAGAAAGTGGATCGGCGCAATTGCTTGTTCACTTTCACCACGTTCCCTGTGCCGTTCGTTCCAGAGAACATCTCCAGTGGTAGTGGCCACATTTGTAATATTCATCGCATATTCTGTACTTCCAGGAACACGGTGACGTATCCATGATGGCACAGGGTTGTGTAACTCCATGAATTTTAATTGTTTAGTGGCCATGAATAAACCCAAGGCAGTCTGACAGGACCATCCAATCTCTGTATAAATACGTATATCCCAGCAGATTTAGATGATAAAGGATTGTAACGATAGTGAATAGCACTCAGGATTACTGCGTTGTTAGAATTTGGCTATTGTCACGTATTCTGAAGAACATTAAAGAAGATATAAAAGTTTGTGACGATGCTACATTAACACAAATATTATGTTTCTGGATATTATCCATCCTCCTGTTTTTATTTGAAACACAACGTTTCGGAGACGTCTATCGATTGGTCGCAACTGAGTAGGTTTGTCTCGAAGACGGAGACGACCAGCAAGATCCCGCAATCCGTCTTCCCGGGTTTCGGCACCAAAAAATGTCATGAAACAAGACCTCGAGGAGTGTATTCTTTCGTCGTCACTTTATGACTTAACGCCGTAACTACAGTTCAACGTAACTGTAACACAAAATGTTGAACAAGTCGTTTCAAAGTGGCTCCTTTCGTGTTAACAACTTTCACTAGAATATCAAAGAATATTCATATGCAGTGTTTTATACACAAGACGTTCCCAGGCAATGAACCTTCAATTCAAGTTATCCACTTTCCGGGGTAACGTCGTTACTGCCCGGCAAATAACATGCAACAACTAGTAGAGCAAACGCATATGCAGTCATGGATCATAAGTCAAGGAATTAAAGGGGAAAGATGTCTCAATTTCTCACTAGACGTTTTCTTGTAATGGCTTCAACAATGACTATTCCTGTGCTCCTATGCTCAGGTCCTCCCTGAACTGTGACTCCCTACCAACTGCATATTTTTTGCTACAGTTGTTCTCTTTATAACCCCTTGGCACGGATCACCATAGAAAACACTGTTACCGACAGTACCTCCACAATTACGCGTCGATTCGTTGCTGTGGAAATGTGTTTGTTTGCTGTTGTTACCTAGTAAAGGCTCGAGTGTATTTGCTTATCTCGCGGTCGTTGCGTAGTAACAGCTCTATACGCTACAATATTGTCAGTATCGAGACTGTATTCTGTCGATGATAGGATGATTAGTGAAGGTGGAGCAGTCGGTGGAATGAGAAATGGCACGAGAACCCGAAGTTCTCGGAGTAAAGCTGCCCCAGTGCCACTTTGTCCTCCACAAAGCCACGTGACATCTGCTGTGATTTGGGAACTCTGGTGGCCACCGGGGGAAGCCGGAGACTAACCGCCTGAGGTGTGGTGCGGTCTAACAACACGTGGAGATGTGGTGCTTAATTAGTTAAGGTCAACTTTAGTTTCAACTTTACCTGACCGTTAAACTTTTCATAGCGCCAGGGCCTAATGCCTTCCAGGTTCGCCTGCATGTCGTGCTTCTTAGGGTCAAAGGGTTTTTTTTCTTTTGCCCTTCTCATGGGTCCTCCTCCGGACTTGGTGGTCTGCACGTGTCTGTCTGTGTCCAATCTAAAATTCAGATGTTGCTCTTATGGGCAGTAACTGCCACATTTTTATGAACCTGTCATCAGTATGGCTGTTCTGCGAACTTTCGTTGTGTGAATATCAGTACCGCCATACAGAGTAGGTTCTTGGAATTTTGAGGCGAGTTTAATAGGAGGTGGGTGTCTGAATATGCTGGAGTGGGTTCTCAGCCTATAGGACGCGCGCGATTTGTGACACTTGGCGATCGGCTGAGCGGGACTTGAGGTCTCGAAGTAATGACATACAATAATTTAATAGCATGATTAATTAATACATGTACTTTCTTCTGAGGGACACGCGGTAGCGTAGTTGGTTGAGGTACTATGCTACAAGCCGGAAGGTCGCCGGTTTGATTCCCGATATCAGTGGATTTTTCAATTGAACTATTACTTCCAGCCACACTATGGCCCTGGGGTCGACTCAGCCTCTAACAGAAATGAGTACCAGGAATTTTCATGGGAGTACAGGGCGGCCGGCTCGTAAGTCTGACAACCTCAGTCTTCCCCAGCCTTGTTTAGTAGCGGTTTCCAACGGCGGGCATGCCCCTTCCTCTGGGCTCCCGAACTATCCCCGTACCTTAGCTACCAGCTTCCAAAGCAACAGCTCACAGCGACTGATCCTCAGCAGTTGTCCATCTAGCTCACCAACTCTTCATTGTCTGACTTCACCAACCAACTCAGTCAAATTCACAGACTGTCCTCGGTACGGACCGCACAGAAAGCACCCTTCCTCTGTTGCTGTTTAATTGTTGCCGTTCGGTGGCATGGCGTTTTGTATTGTGCGTGCGCAGCCATCTGCACGGACCGCTCGGAAAACACCATTGCTCTGTTGCTGTTTATGGGTCTTTGCCTATTAACGGCAGTTGTCTAGTTGTTTGTTTCGCTGTCATTGCCTAACAGCGGGTATGAATGCCACAGTATATTTCCGTTGCCTGCCTTCACGTTGTCCACTTGTTCTCTTTGTGTTGCTGTTTCCTTCTGGATTGTAGCAGCAACACAAGTTGTGTGGTATGCCTCGAGATTTCTTGTGTAGGAAGTCGACGATTTTTACGCAGCGTAATTTGGGGGCTTGAGGGTTGTATAGTACATTATATAAGAACGTGTGGTTTAGTTCAATAAATCACAGACGAGTACCAAATACAAAGTGCGCAGTTTGTTTCAGACGGTCGCCTCAGTTGTTCCTGAGCTGCAAAGTATACCCCTCGCAGGCTGACGTTCTGTTTAAATGAAGGGCAGGAGAATGTACTTCAAACTTTCCCGATAAACTTTGCTTTATTATGATGAAAACCTGAACGTTGTTATATTTGAAAAAAGGATGAATTTGAGGAAGGAAACAATAGAAATTTCCCTAGAGTGAAAGTAATGTTTCCCGTTAGTAGAATTTTACTACCATGACTCTCGAATTACTCTTGTTCAAATAAGTAAACCTCAGCTAAAGTCATTAAAACATAATTAAAAATTGTTGCTCTCTACCACACAATTTCGTAATTGATTAATCATTACAGCCAGGTAACCCTTTCACTGTTAGGCCAAGAATGCGGTACGCTCTGAACTTAATTACTTTCGCGAGGTTTGGAATTTAAATTTCATTTCAACAGCAGGATAACCGGAGTGAACTTCCCTGTTGATTTTTCTCAGTATTATTAGCACGAAAATTCCAGAATAGTAACATATTCAGATAGGTCACAGCAGCTACCTGTTTATTACTACATGTCGGCCTCGTTCGGGCCAATTTAATAAAAGACGTTTCTGAAAAAAAAGCAACCGACTCTATATATTTTCAACGCTGAAAGAATAGCTGAAAACGAACTTAAAATAGTTTAAATGAACAAGGATCTGCTTGTTAGCTACTAGTAATCTTCTAACCTGAAAGTGAGAAAAAATCGAGAACCAGGTAATACCGCAGAATGCTTTAGGAAACAGTGTTCATTGCAATATGAAATAAGCAGTGACAAATAAATATCATGTTTTGGGACATTATCCATCATCCTGTCTTTATCTAAAAACACCTTTCTGTTTATTTTTCAAAACACGACGTTTCGGAAACTGGATCCGGTCTCAGTTTTCAGGTAGTCTACTCAGTTGGGTCCAATATATATAGCTAGACTTCGGACACCTGCACCAAGATGGGGTATACAAGCCAAACACAGCATATACCATCTGCGAGAGTTAAGACGACATGAAAATTAAAAACTCTACACGTGTGAGGCCTTACTCCCCAAAACTATCACAATAGAAATCATCACTGGAGAGAAGCAATACTCCTTATGGTACCAACATAAGAAAAACAAAATTTTCCCTTCAAATTGCACTTGACGGAGTCGTGTGTCTGCTGCGATAACAGGGGTGAGATGACAGAGATGTCCAAGCTGGGTTGACTGATCGGATGGTCCAGCAGAGACAGGTGGACGGATTCCTTGTTATATCCTGTATGTGGTGTTGGGCTCAATCTGCAAGATCTTCGCTTCATTTCAACGTATTTTGTGGCCTTCCTCGTATGCACGTTGCGCTAATTTTGATTTTTCAAACAGACCTTGGGTCAGGTTATATTGGTGCTCCTTAATGCGTACTCCTAAATGCCTGCTTGTCTCGCCAATGTAACATTTGCCATCATCACATGGAACGCTCTACACATACTACTTCGTCTGCCGGGCATCTCTGACTGGTCTCAGTTCAAACAATATTTATATTTTGTGTTTACGGTCGTCTGTTCTCACAGGTACATGTACATGTGCCACCTGAGAAAGAAACTCAATGTCCTTAATAGGACCGGTTTCTGTACTCCGTTCCAATGACGCTGACGGAGCTACATTCCATTCCCCCCCCCCTCCCTCGTCATCACCCTCTGAAACTGATCCAATTCCTTAATCCACATCATCTGTGAAGACGGACGGAACACGTTCCTCTTAGTCGACACGTAAGTGGTATCACCGAGCAATACAAACGTACAACACATGGACATAGTATGACCTACGGTTAAAGGTAAAGTTGCCATTCTGCTTAACTGAATAAGCACTAGGCCATGAAGGCGTATGGGGCAGTGGAAGTATAGATCCATGTTTTCTTGACCTGGGCACTAACTGGAGCCCCCATTACTTATTAGATATGAGGCTGGGTGTGTCTGGACGACGTGGAGAAGAGAGAATTCTTGACCCTACCTGGACTTGACCTCCGACCCCTCGGTCGCCCAGCCCGTAGAGAGTCTGTATACCGACTACGCTATCCCGGCTCCTATGAACGAGGGTATACTTTGCAATTGTACACGTATTCGTTGGCAAAAGTGCAGCTTTTTTAAACGGCAATTTTCGAAGTACCTGATGATGACCATATCGGTAGTGAACCCGCGACATAAAAATAATTTAAAAAAGAAAGAAAAACATTAATTTTAGGACTTTAACAAAATTTTGTATGCGAGACGTGAATAAGAAGTGAAAGTATGAAACCTGCAACAGGATTCCATAGCACAACTTTCTCCTAAACGTCGGTATTGATTCTCTGTAAATCCTGCTTTAGTGAAACAAAACTGGATACATCCGTGAGGTGCGGTTATAGCACACCACGCCTGCACATACTTCCCGCAGTACAGCACACACATATGCCTTGAGGTATGCTGGTGTAGATGGAGTTGATTTTAAGCCCTCATAACCCTGGCCATCGGATTTCAGTCCCCTATAAAGTATGTAGCTTACTCATCTAAGCCTTGCCTCATGCCTCATGCCTCCAGGCTTAACCACCCCACCCTCACCTCCCAGCATTCCCTTTTCCTGAAACTGATATTCATCCGACAGCCAATAATTTTCAGCCCGCTGTAAACACAGACCTCACACCTTGCTATAAATAAACTTCTGTCACTTTCATCAACAATACGGGATTTATTACACGCTTTTGTACAAAGTACACAATATAAATGTGTGGGTCTGCATGCAGGTCATGGAATTCCTTTCGTCTTTCCACATGTTTAGACCCCTAAATGGAAACTAAGGGCAACTCGCAATAGCTCAGTCGATACGGGCTAGATGCCGCAGGAACCAAGGTTTGACACTCAGCAAGGGAACAGAATTTTCTCTTTTGAGTTCTTCGATAGATTTGCACCAAAATTTACCATATTGCACATGTAATTATTCGAGTAATTACCAAATTTTATTTTAATTTCCAGAGTATATTTTCCTTACGTGAATCTAGTGGGAACACTGTTTGATTCCCGGAAAGGGAAAAGGAATCCTTCCAACCTCCCATCAGACTGATACTAGAGTTTCTTTCTGCAGGGGTAAATCGGCAGAGATGTGAAGATGACCACTTACCTCAGTCTATTGCCTAGATTAAGAATGCATGGAGCCATATCTCCATTCCCTAATTTCTCATTTCAGGGAAGGAGAAACTCATATGCTAAAACGGAACTGCTTACCAATTTTATTTTTAGTAATTTGGTTTTCTATGCAAAAGAGATCATCGAATTCTAAAAATAACGTACATTCTTGTTCTCAATGCAATTTATGCCTCAAATTCATATAATAAAATTATGATAAGGGAACATAATTTTGAGTCTGTATAGCGACGGGATATTGGATGGAAGACCGAGGTTCAATTCCCAGCAGAGACAAGAGATTTGTCTGTTATTCACAGCCCACCAACCTTCTCTCCAATTAGTACCAGGGATCTTTCTCCGGGGTTAATACGACTGGAGTGTGTAGCTTACCACTCATCAGCCGAGGTCAAGGATGGAGGAGCTGTATCTTCGATCCCCATGCGTCTTCACAGCAGGGATAACTTTACCTTATGTATTTCTATTTTCTCGTTTATTCTCCAAAGAAACATTAGTATTTTTATTTAAGTTCAGAAAATAGTTAAAGAGAGTTCTATTTTTGCTATTTTCATGTCTGTGTACCCTCAAAATGTGGGTACGATTTGAACGAAACTTGGTACGGTAGTTTAGACTAGTTCATTTTAGGATATAATTAATCTTGGTGAATTTCTCTTGATTTCTTTTGTTGCTTTTCATGAAGTTATGTATAATGAGCCTGTAAAAATATATTCAAGCAATTACCGTGTTTAAGTTTTGTTCACGCTCATCAGAGCGGCCACGTGGCCGAAGCCAGAAAGTGTCTCCTCCCGCTCGATCACTGGGATAGTGGGTTGGAATCTCATTCGATGCATGAATGTTTTATTATTTTCTGTGTGTTGTTCTGTGTTATTGTCTCGCCACCAAAATGCAGGGCAAAATCATGACATAAAGAAAACTAACAGATGTTTTGAAAATATGGCACAGTTCAGATATTTGGGAACGACAGTAACAAATAAAAAATTGATTCAGAAGGAAATAAAGAGGAGACTGAACTCGGGTAATGTTTGTCACTGTTCAGTCCATAATCTTTTTTCTCCTCGTATGGTCTTTAAATGCATGAAAATTAGAATATACATAACTATAATTTTAACTATGGTTCTGTATGGGTATGAAACTTGGTCTCTGACATTAAGGGAGGAACATAACTGAGTGTGTTTGAGAACAGGGTGTTAAGGAGAATATTCGGACCAGAGATAGATGAGGTGACAGGAGGTTGGAGAAAACTACACAATTGGAGCTTCATAACTTGTACTCTTCTCCAAGTATAATTAGAGTGATCAAGTGTAGGAGTATGAGATGGACAGAGCATGTAGCACGAATTGGGACGAAGAGGAATATTACGACTTGTGAATATCCAGTAAATCTATTCACCAATCCAAACCCTGTCTACAGGTCACTAAAACACGTGATAATATCTCATTCAAGTGGCTTGTATGAAACCTAATGATGAGCTTTTAAGAACACAATTGTGGGTTCCCTGTTTTGTAAGCGCGAAGATGTTTAATTTCATTGCGAGTGTCTATTAACACTTCGTGTAAACAGTGATTAAAAATAGCAGAGTTCCCTCGTCACAGCAAACCCCTGTGCACATTATAAAACCGATTGCATAATTCGGTAGGGGGGAACAGCGGTTCTGTCACCGAACATGTAACACATTAATATACCGTGTGGGAAAGTACAGACTTGGGGTAGTGTTAAGGCAGGTGATACTGCATGAAGTGTCTAAGAAAGGCCGTGCGCCGTGTAGTTAGATTTTACCGCGAAGTTAATAACAGTTCAATTAATTTTCTTTATTTAAGTGCTTGCATAGTGACCTATAACAGGCGAGTACTGGAAGTGTACATAACAAAAGCTAGACTAAGGGTAGAACTAAATCTAGAAATAAATTAAAATTTAATCCTATGCAATAAAGTGATACGGATAACACAATAATAAAGTAACCCAGTAGGATTAAGGAAAGAGAAATATATTTTAAGGGGCGATATTATGTTTGTTGAAAACGTCCAGAGATTTGCACATGTTGCTTGCAGCCGTGATGCACCTTGCTGAAGTGCTAATTTTTGAGACATCTCTGACGTTAAACGTGGAAAAGTCCCTAATTTATCTAGTTTGCGCACGGAGACTAACAGTATCCATAAGGGCGGCCGCACACCAACTGCGTCAAAACAAGCAACAAGACATGAGACAAAACCACTCTAGCTTCATTCGTGACGTCAGCATCATGACTCAGATCGGTGTGCGGCGGTTTTCGTAATCCCATTCGTTTCAACTGTTCTCATTTCTTTGCGTCATGTCGCAGACATCGTGTCTTAATTGTTACATGTCTTGACGCATGGCGGTGTGCGGCGTACCTAAGAGAACAACAGTCGGTTTTGTTCTCTAAGACGTTAATAAGAAATAAAGCGTCAAGATTTTGTCGCCTGGAGTGTAGCGTTTCAAAATGTAAATAATTCAACAGCGATTCGTAAATCCAAAAGCAGTTGGGCTGAATAAATTAATTATAGCATAAATTTGCAAGTTTTCTTTGTATATTTTCCACCTTATTAGAATCTGCTATCAAGCTTTGAACGAATTAAGGCAATATATATAAAACTTTTACATTATCCAAAGAAGAAAACTTATATTTGATGACAGGATTAGTCCTAACTGCATTAGTGCCTGAGAATGTAACTAGCCATGAAGCCGTTGAAAACTGAGTTTGCCATGTAACATAACCCCAGCATCTTTTATAAAAGCAGTTTGTACATGTATTAATAGTAATAATGACTAATAATAATAATAATAATGATAATAATTCAATTCAATTCATTTTTATTTACGTGCAAACTTAACAGCACAGAGGCCAATTACAAAGCTAGCACGAATAGAGAAGTACATGAAAATAATTAAGAAATAAAATACAAAAATGATAGTCTATGTTAATAATAATAATAATAATAATAATAATAATAATAATAATAAAGATTAGTTCCACCGAACATGACAGTTTAGTACTTAGTAACCCATTTGGTATTTTGATGGTTGTGTTTCAGAATCTCGGCTCTGACACTATCATGATTAAAATATCGGCGTTTTCTCCTCATTCCATCTGTGTATGAAACAGCACTTTACCGTCATCTCCGCGTCAGTTGCAACTAGTTCGCTGGAACGCCGACGGAGGCGCCAATTTACGACTCGATTGTGGCTTTACGCACTTGGATTTGCACGTATTTATAAAGTACAAATTAACATTGTAGAGAACATGTAGTACCGTGGGCATGCAACATTTGTATTTGCCTGAATATTAAAAAATATATCTCCTGCACTGTCTAGTTACAGAAAACACTAAAATAGCAAATTATACTAAGGAATATAGTGACAAGTAACTAAAGCAACGTTTCTTGTGTGGTTGGAGTACTGATATGGCAAGGATATATTTTTCATGGACATCCCACAACATTGTTGATGTTACAACATGCCTTCTGAGTTGCTTGTCATATGCACTGCCCCTGCTGACGTCGGCGCATGTCATGGAGAGCGTGTGTTATATTCTGCGGGCAGCTGGCGCCAGTGTTTGCGCCCCATGGAGCATCATATATGGGTGTGTTTAGTCAAGCACAAAATATTCGTATATATGCTGCTTTGAGCAGCACTGGCCTAGTGTCCCAACATGAGATTTTGAATCTGTATCTCAGAGGAAAATAAAAGTGAAAGTATTCACAGTGTAGCGAATTACAATTTCCTCTAAATTTAAAAGTTATTAGATAAAGGATGATGAGATGGACGAGACACGACATATTCATCTATAGAATAAGAAGTAAACATAAGGCTTGGTCTAAAATCCGCAAAAGAAGGCATCAATTCTAATGCACTTATTAAAATTAATCTTAGGAGTGTAAGCTGTGATGTAGAATGGATTATCTAAAGCAGAACATGGCCGGTCACCGTAGCCAAGCGGTCTAAGGGATGCACTGTCTTCGTTCGCTTGTTAACCGGGATCGTGGGTTCGAATCCCACTCAGGGCATTAATGTTTGTGTACAGGTAGAGGCCTTGCGACGAGTTGATCACCCGCCCAAGGAGTCCTACCGAATGTGTAAGATCTAGTAAACCGAAGCGAAACGGAGAAGTTCATGGAGGTAGGCCTAGTCCCAAATTAGGGCTGTAGCGCCAATGAAAAAAAAAAGCAGAACATGATTCGCCTACAGGATTTTCTGAATACGATAGTTAGCGTCCTTATACAAACGACTTCCTTCACCAGCTGAGTGGCTATGAACATATCAATGAAGATTTCGCACTGTGCGTTCATTTGTACTTCTGCATTCTTGTATCTTGACCTTTACCTCATGCTCGATATGGAGGCAAGGCAGCTGAAGAAGTGTATCTGGCAGTATATCTGTAGATTTACTCGAACAGAGCTGCAGTAACGAGAGTTCTTGACGCGTCTTGGCTCCGCGGAACGTCGCCATGTTTGTTTGTCGCAGTGGTAATAATAATGTTCTACTGTAGCATTCTACTGCACTTCCTTCAAAATCAACTGGTTTCACAGGCTCACGTGCAGCACATCTTTCTATAAAACTTACCAAAAATTATTCACTTCAAACAACAGCGAGAGGGATTCGAAACATAAAACAACAGGCAGAACAACCCATCATGCAAAGTGGTAAGTTCAGTTGAAAAGAATTAGTCGAGCTTTGAGACACCAGCCTGCCGGGATATGAACGTGTGAACATAGGAATTGAATTAAGTTGGCAGTTCCAGAATAATGGCAAAAAAAGGAATTAGGCTATGAAAAGAAGATTTCGCATGTGATTTGAAGTTACAATGAGGCTGTTATAAATCCGTTGCCAGGATACGGCTAGTGAATACTGAGAACCCTAGTGCGTGTGTAACGGTGAAGTGTAAAGTGTGTAGAACAGCGGTAGCGCTGTACTGCCTGTAGTCCCGGGTTGTGTGAATAAGGTGTCAGTAAATTCAATCATCCAATCCAAAACCCGTCTATAATTCACGCACATTTCTACACATGGTAACACCTACTGTAGCAGCTTCTCACCTCCTACCTGTTGCTGCTTTCATGCGTAGCGTGCCCTTCGATGATGAACAAGGAAGGGGTATGTCCCCCTGAGTTGTCAGTCGACTTCTCCAGGGGCTGCAGGGGGTTACGACCCAGTAGATTGTACTCTTCATAGTGACCGGCTTCAGAACCTTAAGTCCGAAGATATGTATATGTATATTAACCATTTAGAAACTGAATCTCTTGTAAATGGCATATGTAATTTCAGTTCGTACTTCACAGGTGTAGCCGTCCTCTCTTCTCAATTTTTGGGCTTCACGTGATAGAGAATCACGAATGAGTAGGCAAGGAGTCATGTGTAATTGTAAATGTATCGATGTTCTGTAGGCACCACAGGGCCTCACGGGTCGTGCTTCAGCGAGACAGTTACACAAAGAAGTCACTGGGTCACACATAGGTAACAAAGCAATTCATTTATTTGCACTGTAGAACTACACTTGGGTATGTAACCAGTCCTTGGAGGCCGATGTGATTACACTTGTGTCACTATTCTTATGTATTGTACCTTTAGATGTTTAGCTTTTCTCTCATATACACGAAGGCTGGTTGAAGACTCTGCAAAGCGTCATCCGAAGTTAACTATCGTGGACTTCAAATGATGTAAACTTCTTTTTAATTTAATTTTTATTGGCTTACCAAACTACAGATGAGACACGCGGTAACGTAGTTGGTTGAGACACTGTGCTGCAAGCCGGAAGGTCGCTGTTTCGAGTACCGATGAAGTAGATTTTTTCAAATTACCTAATCTTTCTAGTCGACTCAGCCACTAACAGAAATGAGTACCAGGAATCTTTCTGTGGGTTAAACGGCGGCCGGCGCGTAAGGCTGACAAACTAACGGTCATCTGTGAGCCGAAGCTCTAGACAAAATATGGGAGCCTCAATGTCCCATAACCACATGGGCCTTCACGGCCTGCTACAGGGATAGCTTTACATTTCTTTTATCTTTTACAAAAGTACGGGGTTGACAGAGCTAATTGTCGCAGCTATCAGATACCTGTATTTAAATCAAATATATCTAGAATTCTGTAATTTATTCTAAATTTTTCTGGAAGCTTTGATACGCTTGGTTTTGGTAAACCGTCAGCATACCATCGCCACCTATCGTAACTTAGTTCATGCTACATGCCTGTTGTTTTATCTTGCGCTACTAGAATTCTTGGAAGTGTTAGATTGAGTAAAATAATGGTACAACGTCTTAGCTCAATTACTGTTCCATATTAACTGATTTATTACTTTTTTATTTCTATGCGAGTGATCAGCTTGTCGCAAGGCCACTACCTAAACACAGGACAACACAAACACAGAATAAACACACGCACACCAAACATCCGTACCTTGTGTAGGATTTGAACACACGATCCCAGCGTTCGAACGAGCGGAAACAGTTCATGCCTTAGACCGCGCGGTTACTGTAACCGGCTTCATTAATTACTACAGTGCATAAGTATCTACATATACTACGGCGTTAAGAGGCAGCGACCGGTTACACAGCAGTGACGTTACGTCTCCGCCGACCGGGTAATGCTTTTTGCTGTGAGTCATACGAAACACAAATGCTCCTTGGGATGAACGCAGAGTTCAGGTATGGTAAAGTAGGTGAACCGTGTAGAAGCACGGGACTTTAAGCGGTTAATTATCATAGGCTGAAAGGGCAAGAGTGAACTTCTTTATGCTTCCCTGCAACATTTCTTATGCCGGTTTTTAAGACGAAACAGCTTATTTCTGTTCTGTACACAGTGTGGAATATAATGTCTGCCCATCCGTTCGCCCGTCCCTAATGTTTCTGTCGTGTGGTTAACACCCCTGGTTAATATTCGGTATGTCCCGGGTTCATATCTTGGCCCAGATACTGGCTACCTCAGTTGAGGCTGTGCTAATACCTCTTCCATCCACTTCATTATCCAAGTCATTATGCTTTGACTTCTAGACACTGTAGTATAAGCTTAGCTACTGAAAGCTTTGTCATATAACGCAGAAATGGATGAAAGGAGTAAATAGACTGTCTTTTCGTCAACATGTCACTACTCAAAGAGACGTTAAACATATTTTATAGCGTTTGTTATGAATGTGGTGCCATTGTAGGTCACATCACGCTTATACTCGTATATTTTTTATTTCCTAAATTCCGTTATAACGACAGGGAGAGAGCGCGAATTTGTGACGTGAGAACGATAATAGCGCCAAGCGTTATTTTCCAAATTCTGTAACCGTTGTAATAAAATTTGTGCTTATTGTTGTTAACGACTTCGTTAAAATTATTCGAAATATGATTATTCGGAATGAGAAGTGTGCAGAGAACCCTTGTGGGAACTCTGTACACTCCGATACATGTTGTCACGTGCATATATGTGACTATAGACGGGATATGGACAGGTAAATGGTTATATTGACCATTTATACACCACTCGAAACTGGAAATAATCACAGTTCCAGAGCTGATTTCCACAATTCACTAATCACCACAGCATTCGCCTTTCCAGCCTGCTGTGTCTTCACCAGCCGTCTGGCAACGGCTTCTAACAGTGGAGATTCTTCAGCTTCATGCGTTCAGGTTCTCTCTTTACAACCTCCCGTATAGAACTGCCTCTCAACTGACTTTGTTCCTCTCTTATAACATCTCGGCACGGACCAAGTAGAAACACCGCATTTCCAATAATCACTCTATTTTTGCAAGCGTATTCGTTGCAGCGGGAACGTGTTTACCGAGCCGTTGCTCTGAAACGCTGATTGCTTACACATTACCACTTAACAACGGGTATATGTGTCACAATATTATGCATTTGTAGCCACGTTACGCATGGAAAGGCAGGCTTATGTTACGTGATACCCCCGTTTATGTTTCCTCTGGTACTATCTGAATAAATTGTCGGATTATCATGAAGTTTGGGATGAATACTTTGACAGCAGATCACATCCACCCACGAATACGTGAGAGTAAAGATAGCACAAATATTCTCGACCGTACGAATTAGGGTCCTACAGGTGACGACGGTTTGATGTGTGTACGTTATTGAAGCAAACCTCCGGACATTTTCTGCCATCAAGATCGGTGCAGCACGTCTGAAGATGATGATTGAATTTAAAACGAAGGGACAAGAAAGTGGAGGGCTAAAATAAAGGAAATAAAGAAGATGGAAGTAAGGGGGAATCAGCTACTAAATGGAACGTTTAGAGCTTTAATATTTTATCACATTCTTTCGTTAGAGATTAAATTCTTTCAACGCGAAAAGAGGAACGGAAAAAAAAAAAATAAAACAAACGTGCATGCCGGTTATTAAGGTTGAAGAATGGCAGTGAAAAATAATTTCACCTCCTTTGGTTTATGTGACTGCGTCTGTACAGATATAATGCAGCTTCCGAGTGAGTAAGCGAGTGCCTTCTACTGCAACTTTGTAAAGAAATTATGCAGTATCGATTAGGTTTGCGAAGCAAATATATTTTTGTTTACAGAGCTTTATTTTTTGAGCCCGAGGCAGCAATGTTGATGTTGATGTCTGGCTTATAATTTCAGTTTCAGTCGTATGAATAGCCCATCAAAGTACTGCTTTCATTGACAAAATTATGTTACAGTTTTGATTAGGCACTCTACAAGAACAGAGAGGCATTTGTATCATTGATAATGAGGTTCATAGTGTGTGCCTTGCTATTCTAAATAATTCTATCTAACATTTACGTCATAGGGTCTAACTCTGTAGTCGTGAACTCTGTGTTCAGAATGGTGAGAGGACCAGGAGACTGAGGGGTGCCAGACGAACCTCAGCTAAGGAATTTGGCATACGGTAAAAGTAAAGTTGTCCCTGTGCTTAACTAATTAAGCACTACACCATGAAGGCGTATTGAGGAATGAATGTATAGATCCATATTTTGTTGACCTCAGCACTAGTTTGCGGTGAGTGGCCATTTTCACGCACCGGTCGCTATACTCCCGGAAAAAGAACCCTGGTACAAACTTGATAAGGGGCTGGGTGTGCCCCAGAGCCAGGCTGCACGACGTGGAGAGAATTCTTAACCCTACCGGGACAAGAACTTCGACTCCTCTGTCGTCCAGCCAGTAGCCAGTCGCTAAGCAGAGTACGCTATGGCGGCTTCTAAGGATCAGTTGTAGGATTGATGAAGAAAGAATAGGAAAAAATTTGGAAGGAAGTGGACGTTGCGTCTTCTCGATGGTGTCCCGACGTTTTCCAGGAATAACTGAAAAAATCACGAATAATCTGTGTCAGCATAGTCAGTGTCCCGGTCTAGATTCGAACAGAGCACCTCCCGATTACAAGTCTAAAGCGTTGCTGCTACAGCAACTTGCTCTGTCAGAAATTAGGAATGGTTGGATTTGAAAGTACGATAAAGTGAGCCTTATAACGACAAAAATTACATTTTCCTGACAAATTTTAACGTATTCTACAAGAGTGTTAGTTCTAAATTGTGTTTTTGGAAACGACAGATGCTGACAGGCAGACGAACACGGCAATATAAGCGGATGTTCTGAAAAAAAAAAAAAAGGCTTTGTATGTCATGCTAGCTGAGTTTGCATCACAGCTTGATGTGCGGAAGTACATGTAGACGTGCGTGCTCTGAGTCCGATATCACAAAGCTCCTGTCATAAGTAGCACGCAACTTGTAGACAACCTGTGTATTCACGTAACATTGAAGATCACATGCATGTGGAGGAATATCACATACTATTGTCGGTCTGAAGTACTGAGGGTAACTGTGAATGTACTAAAAAATATTGGAATGGTGAAGTGTGTATTTTAATTATTTTTTTAGTTTCTTGGTGTGGGGTGAGACTGAGTCCGCTTTGTACGTCGGCCGCTTACTGGCCTATTGTACCAGCCCCGGACGAGAGGGGAGAGTGTGGAAGATACTTTGGAATGATAATTGGCAGGGGAAACCGAAGTACTCGGATAAAACCTGTCCCAGTACCACTTTGTCCACCACAAATTCCACATAATCTGTCAAAGTCAAATTCAAAGTTATGTTAGGACTGACGGTCAGTCGGCCAGTCTGTCTTTGAATAAAGCACCCATCTGGGGTTTAAGACCAGATCTTTATTACTGTCAGGCAGTTGCGGCTTTGTGATGTGGGGCGCCCTCTCTGACGAGAGGACAGGTTGTGTCGTTACCATGTTGAAAACACCGGTCCTCCTCCACTAACTCAAAGCAAAATCGACTCATTATATAGCCTTAACACGGACCGCATGGAAAACAACCGCTTCACCAGTAACTGCTGGCTTCAGAATTCTTGCTTTGGGCAAATATTCCGCAATACTGACCCTCAAACACGTGTAGCGGTTCTCGAGTTGAATCGGGCGGACGGTCAGACAGAGAGGCAGCTCAAACACTCCCTATATGCCCTCATATTATGTTCAGCCTTGCGAGGAACACGTAATAAGCGGGGTAGTTGACAAGCGACGATCCTCCAGCGAGGACATTGAAAGAGAGAGTAAGAATTTCTCATCGCGAAGCAGTTGTACAGAGCCCGGAGATGGAACCTCGGTAACAAGAGGCTCGTGGACATTTGTTATTGAGGAGACTCATGCTCGGTAAGTTATTACTCTTCGCCGTCCTTATTGGAGTGTTTAAATAAAGGAGAAAGGGATGGCCGAGATATACAGGAAGCACGAGGAAGATTTAGAGCTGAAGGTAGCTCTTTCTTCGGAATAACTGACTGCAAGATTTCAGTGGACAAACCCTGCGTAGATGGGAAGTTTGTATGTCAAGACAACGTGGAGGAGTGTTCACTGGATGCATTAGTTGAGGACACGGGCCGACAGCAGTCTCTTGACAACGCGATAATGAACGCGTTTTGGGTCTGAGAATACTACAATCTGAGGTGTGACTCCGGGTTTGTGTTGTAGAAGTTTACTGAAGTACTTCCGAAACGTCGGAAAACTTCTATGCAATGGCAATGAAATTTCAGGTTCTCTAAAATGCGAAAAATGTCTTGACTAGCTGAGCGACTGATGGCTTTGCATGAAGTACGACTATTCTCCACGCAGTTTAGTAATGGCCCCCAAGTTTTGAAATGTTTTAATGATGTTTCTAGTTGCAGACTCTGTATGTTACACAGTACAGACAACTATGGCTGAATCAACGATTTTAGTGGATTCTCTGAACCCCCAGAAGCGCCGGTTCGTCGAATTTGACGCTCGGGAATGTGAAGCAAGCTGTAACAAAGTTGATGATGACGACATCCGCCGTCTAACATTTCGGTTGGCTGGTAACGGGGGGTTTCAAATTGGACTCAGAGTTACTTAGCTCGTGTTGTAAGGCAGGAAGAAAGGGGATGTTACCACCCTACCTGATTAGAAACATCTGTTTGTTTATCGTCATTCTACATTCCACTCCGCAGCGTACATTATGAGTTCCTTCTCGCATAATAAGTGAAAAGAAACGAAGTGAACGCAAGAGAAGATGGAATGAATGGCATAAGAAGGAGAAAGCACTACAGCGTGTTATACTGGCGGTACTAAGCAGCTAGCTAGGTAAGAAGCCACGAGATGTTACTCTACAGGGTCTTCCTTGAGCACGAGGTAGATATTCAACTCTTTCGACTCCTAAAGAAGCAGACGGTTTCAGGTCGTAATCAGAGAAACTCACCATTTAATCTTCTCCGAAATCAGAATGATTAGTGACGTTTACACAGCATTAAGGACGAAGATAACGCACTACGTTCTGGGATATAACAATGTGGGGTCTCGTAAAGTTAACTGACGTTTCGGAACATCCTGCTGTTATCTTCAGGGTCGAAGAATAAGCTAAGCAACCAGTTAGAAACATGTACCGAGACATATCTCTGAACCAGACTACATTGTGTCATATTTCAGCGTGACTAGTTTTTCATTTTAATATTTGTGATGATCATTCGTATCAAACGATATTTCGGAGGAACATGTCGCCTCCATCTTCATAGTCGTACAATAAAACAAGCAAGAAGTCATCATGGAACAGGTAGCAAGCAGAGCCCGCTGCGACGCGTTCCTCCGAAACGTCGGTTGATTTGAAGCTGTCTACACAGCGTTCTATCCTCGTAACCACCCGTGTGAGAACCTCAAATCCTATGCTGATAGTTTACCTGATACTGCGTCGAAACTGGACCCTGGGGTCTCAGCATACCAAGCAGAAGGAGGGCTGATAACTGTTGCACCACATGTAACCAACTCAGCTGAAAACTGGAATGAATTTAAGAACGATCCCACTGGTGCCGTCTGTACTACTGTTCCACATACACGTATGCTGCCAGTTACAGATTTTGTAATTACTGGTAAATTCAGTGCCTTGACGAAACCAGACGTCCAGCATAAAACAATTCTACGAAACCGCCTGAATTTGGCAGTTGGTATGCCACCCGCTCGACAATGTATAGAGAACATTGGATATGAAGTCTGTAGTTAAGCCCACGGCACAGAGTGGTAGCTTCTGGGATGTTACTCCGTGTAGTGTGATACAAATTTGCCGAAATTTCGGAGGAATGTACTGCCTGCGTCTTCAGAATCGAAGAGCAACAACAGCAAGAAGCGAGCAGTAATGTATTTCTTGCTTTTGTTTGCTAGGCTACAGTTTGGGGCTTAGTTTAGTTTGCGAGTGAGTTCTGTACGAGAGTCTGTGAAGAGAGTACTTGAGCCGGAAGCAGAGGGATAGCCATTGTTGGAGCCGTTATCAGAAAACGTCTACTAACAGACTGAGAATACTAGACTGTGTGTTGTAGTGAATTGTAAGGTGTGGAAATACCGGTAGTATTATTGTTATATGTAGTTAAGGCCTGTAAGTGGTTAAGAAATCTAGTTATCCAAAACAAACCCCGTCTACAGTCACCTCTATACGTGAAAATATTAAGCGCCTTGGGAAACTCAGAGGCAGTGATCCGTAGAATTTTAAAATGAACACAAGTGTGTTTATATATTGTTTTCTTAATGTAATAACAGAAATGCGAAGATCACGTGGTATATTATTTTTGTTTAGTGAAATCTATAATACTGTTGAGCTTATAACATGAAGTTTCATGAGCGGGACGGCTTATGTAGCTCGCATTAGGGCATAGACAGTGAATACAAAATACTGGGCAGTAAACCTCGCAAAAGAGAGACAATTTTGTGAATCTCGGCGTAGGTGGGAGGATTTAGTAAGCCTAGATCAGTTATTTATGTGAATGACTTGAACAACCTGCAAGAAAGGAAAGCAAAACAGAGATACGTATATATCTGTCCGCATGTTTGATCTCTGAAACTGTTTAATGTGTTTTGATTCAGTGTTTTTTTTTTCCACTGAGACACTAAAGCAAATATTATCAAGTTAATTTTACATTTATTTAGACAATAGTCTTCCGGCATGTGATGTCGTGTAGTATGGTTGAAAGGTACTGACGTTTCGGAGAAACCTGCTGCTTCAGTCTTCAGGGTAGAAGAGTAGGGATACGAATATACGGATATTCCCTCTCGTCCTGATTTCTGTCCTCTGGAGGAGGAGGTATCAGGCTCCTCCAAAAAGTCAATACCATTTTACCAGTCTCTACGGCGTCACATTTCGGAAGACAATAGCATCATATTTAACATTGTAAGAACCTAATGTCTCTCTTTTGCATGTTCGCTCCAATGTACAATAATACGTTCAAGGAGTTAAAATCGAACATTTTTCTTTTCAAAAATGGCTCGTGTGGCAAATCTCGTTACTGGACGTCAAGCGGCTTTATTTCCTTTGAAGTATCTTTTCTTGTGGTTTGTATGAAATGCCAGTAAAAATAAAGGCCTGCAGAGAAAGTTCTTTGAACCAGTGAAGCTTTTGGTTTATTTTCGGAAGTTTCCCGGTTAAAACCTTGCCTGGATCACCGACTATTTTGACTGAGGTTTTCTGTCGCTGAGTCTCTCCAGGAAAATGCCAATGTAGTACCTTAAATTAGGCCACGACCACTTTATTATTAAAATTTATTATTCTCTATCACCTACTCTTTCTACTCTGCATAATCTGAATGAATGGCCATGCCGCTAAATCAATTATAAACAAATTCAAAATAAGGGAAAAACGTAGTGGATATAGAGTTTGGCATTTGTAGTACGAGTAGCTTTGCAACAATACATTTTCATCTGCGGTGGGAGGCTATGAAGGTCAGTAACCTTTAAACAAATTGTAGAAAGCGCGAACAAAAAAATATGTTTGCTCTAAACTGGAGTTTGAAGCCTACATTCACTCTTGCTGTTTTCCATCCCCAGGAATTATTAATATCCGTGAAATTTGCTTCAGGCTAACGAAAAAAAAATATTTTAAAACGCCAGTTCGAGTTTCCAGTGTGGAAGATTTAACTTGATTAAACTACTTCCAGTGACTAAAATTTCGCACATTTTTAATTTCAAGGCCCAAAATTGAAGTTTCCTCTAGGGCAATATAAAAATATGCAGAATACACTGAAGCATAGAAATGTTATATTGGTTTTTAATAATTATATGTCGAATAATTCGGATAAGTAGCATTGTTGAAATTCTGATCGTTGGCAAAATTATTAATGTTTCTATATCAGTCATTCATTCATTCATTCATCAGTAATCTGTCAGACGACAGGTCCACAGTCTCTTCCAAAACAGTTCGTCCACTTAATGCGATCTTCTGTTTTTGGAAAGAGACTATCCAGGAAAAGTGATAATGTGGTAGTTTTTCCATTTGCTTTCCACATCGCAGTACAACAGCCGTTCAAACCACTCTGGTCACGCCTGTTGCTATAAGAACTTGAACCATCTCGAGCATCATTTGCTCTGTGCTTCAAGTCGCTGCTGATGACGCTGCTTCCGGCACCAGTTTTTGGTGTCTCTCTTCGTCTGATGCCTACCCTTTGACCTGTCCAGCAAGGGAGGCCCTGCCAGTAGCTACGCTACCGCTGGTATAGCTCTCAGGGTCCTTGGCATACTCAAACCCCTTCACCACGATAAGGTGGAGACACCAACGAGGGGATATCAGTCATATATATATAAATTTATGAAGGGATAATACAACGATGAGTTGAAAGGTCCGAAATAACGCAATTTCAGGTTACCACAGCAAGGAATTTTCAAACATTTAGACATACACATGAACGTTATAGAGACTGTCTTATTTGTATTTTGTTTTTTACTTATATCTGTATTTATATGCACTCGTGGCAACTTTGTTATCGGCCTCTGTGCTGTTAACTATGCACGTAAATAAACGATCGCGGTGTGGTCCACATAGTGAAGAGCTTCTCTGTTGTTGAGTCGTGTTTAACGCCGGCACTCGTTTACCAGGTCATTGCATAACAATGGGCATACACGTCACAATACATTAAGCAGACATCAGCTGCGTCTTCCTACATTTCCTTCACGTCATTCATTCATCAGTATATTCATTACACCAGATTAGTCGAATTTAAAGAACAGAAAGAAGTTCCAGTTTTTATTTGTAATAATCACCATACGCCCTGAAATTTAAAACACCCTGTAGAATAGGATTTTATTCGCCTAAGGAGGAAAAAAGTAGATAAAAGGAGCAAGGAAGAATGAAGAAAGAAACAAGAAAGGACTGACTTCAAAAGCCAGGATGCTGCTCTGAATTACTAAACAATAAGTCGCTTCTTGATTGCATACCGCGCCGTGAACTACGGACGATGATGGTGATGAACACGTTGGAAAATTCACTTAAATGTATTCCTTTTATTTTACCCTTGCACGTTAGAAAGGGGAAGCTTGTAAACGTTGAAGTGGAAAGATAAAATAGATGGAAGGGAAGCCGTGGGTTAACGCTCTGTGTTCCGGGGAGGGGGTAATGAATTGCCGCGGAAAGTAAGAGAAATTTGGCCGAAGGGGGGTTGGAATAGCCTTTCTCTCTCCTCCGTTTCCATTACTTATTATTTTTAGGGTAATTGCCCCCTTTTCCTCCATGTCAGTTTACTGTGAATACTCATATCTGTCTTTCCCCTCTACACTGAAAGAATGTGAAAAAGTTACTTAGGGATATTAAAGGCAAATAATTCGATAGGCGGTACTACGTTAAGGACGTGTTAATGCAAGTGAGATGGTCTTTTTCAACAAAATACAGCACCTAAGCCAGTTTTATTTCTCAGAATGTATTTTTCCATATTCTTCGAATTTATTTTTGGAATCATATCCCGAGATTCATAAGCCATAATTGTTTCTGCTTTGATACGAAAGAAACAAAAGAGGTGGCGAAAATTAGGTGATAATTAGCTTCATAATGCTCTGCTTGCTAACTTCTTCTAGTCTGTTTCTTGCTTTATTTATACTTCAGTCTTGAAGATGCGGGTGTTATGTTCCTCTGAAACGTCGGTTGAACTTAAGAAGGATTCCCCGCGTTATATCCCAGGATGCAGAAATCTTCATAACATCAATTCAGCTTCATAATTTGTTCTGTTCACCTATGTCTTCCTGGGAGTTAGTTTTGAGGGAGGGTTCTGCATGGGACGCTGTGAAGATAGAACATAGAGCGTGAAGCTGAAGAATCTCCACTGTTAGAAGCCGTTTCCAGGGAACGACTGAAGAAGACACAAGGCTGGATAAAGATTTAACAGTTGCTGTGATGATT
Source organism: Cryptotermes secundus (assembly GCF_002891405.2). NCBI lineage: Eukaryota > Metazoa > Arthropoda > Insecta > Blattodea > Kalotermitidae > Cryptotermes > Cryptotermes secundus. Next base: position 2,158,544 of record NW_019731264.1, on the reverse strand, counting down.
GGCGATGGTGTTATACTTATTTGTAGTTATGATTTGTGTGTATATATAAGTGGTCAATAAATCGAGTCACAAATCCAAACCCCTTCTATAGTCACACACAAATGTTGAGCATGTAGCATACATGGAGGGTAAGAAATATATGCATGATTTTAGGCTTGTAACCCCGAATGAAAGAGGAAACTTAGCAGATCTAGGTATATATTTGAGTTAATATTAAAGTGCATCTTGAAGGAACATTCTGTGAAAGTGTTGATTGGATTGAGCTGAATCAAAATTGGATTCCTTTGAGTTGTATTTGGAGTGTCAAGTGTTCGAATCTCGGTCGAGACGCAGACTATCCTGACTGAAGTTTTTCATGGTCAGTGGTGAGCCCGTGCAAGTAAATGTTAGAGTGAAAGACCTTCGACTCTACCATGACCCTCTGGCCGTCCAGGGCCTCTTACAGGGACAGCTTTGCTTTTTCTTATTTATTTTCATGCTTGCATAGTGTAGATACACATTATAACAGTACCAGCTTAGTAACATTCTATTTATAATGATTCTTTTTCTTGGTTCTTTATACAGTGTAGATGTAGTCAGTGATGCCGACGTTTCGGACTAAGCATTCACGTCCTAAACCTCGGAAACCCTGTCCATGTCCACGTTGCGCAAATACCGAAAGGAAGAATCAACGTCGACAATAAATCGCCCTGAAATATTAAAGTAATTAACTCAATGGAGCCGAACCTTCCTTGAGAAGCCGCCAATTGTGCAGCTACTCAGGAATTTCCCAATCTTCTATGGAACCCGAAGGTTTATTAGAGTGTTCACAAGAGCACCTCCACCAGTCCCTATTTTCAGTCAGATCAGTCAAGTTCATACCACATCATCCTAGCTCTCGAAGATCCATTTTAATATTATCTACCCATGTACGTCTTCGTCTTCCTACTTATTCTTTCTTTCTGGCTTTCCTACCAAAATCATATATGCTTCTCCTCCTCCTCCTCCCCCCATTCATGCTACATGGCCTGCCCATCACATCCTCCTTCACCTGATAATTCTAATTATACTTAGCGAAGAGCACAAGTTATGAAGCTCCTCGGTCATTATTCAGTTTTCTCCAACCTCCCGTCACTTCAACTCCCTTCGGTCCAAATGTTTTCCTCAGTACCCTGTTATCAAACACCCTCAGTCTATGTTCCACACTTGATGTTAAAGACCAAGTTTCACACCCATACAGAACCACAGGCAAAATTATGTTTTTGTATATACTAATTTTTACGTTTTTTAGGCAGCAGACGAAAAGACAAAATATTTTGGACTGAATAGTAGCAAGCATTACCAGAATTCAGTCTCTTCTTAATTTCCTTCTGTATCGAATTTTGATATGTTACTGTCGTTTCCAAATATCTGAACTGTGTCACATGTTAAGCTTAAACTAAGGCCTGTTTATTTCTTGCTACAAATATTACAGTTATTACAAATTACTTATGGAACACTTTGCTGTATGACATATACAGAATTATAACTGGTGTTGTTATATTAATAAACCATAACAATAAATTTAACATTTAAAAGTTCAGTATGGCATGTTTTGGGGTTCGCATAGTGGATAACAGAGGCTCTCTTCCCATGGGTAACACAGCCGGAGAAAGAAGCTAACCACTCAGTACATGGGGAACTTAACAAATATTTGTGGAAGCCCCTTTGGTTCCCTATACATCGCGTCATGTTGCTGAACCAATCACCGTCCACATAAAATCACCGTGGAAACGTTGCAAGAGCTGCTGGTTGGCCGTAAGGAACATCCGCTTCTCATTTTGTACTTCTCATCTTGCAGTTTTCCACATATTAAATACGTCATGCGCGATTTTGTATAAGCGTCATACCGGAAAAAATTAATGGCATAATCTTAGTTATGCTTCCTCTGTATGTACAGAGCACGAATTCCGTATATGGAATTTAAAATTCTGCATTCTGTCCCCTGGAGTCCGCACTTCCTCGTAGCTAGTGACTTATTAAATTAAAGATAAAGTTATTCCTGCACCCGCGGAGCACGTCTTGAAATAATGTAGGGCGGTTGTTCCCCACCTTGTGTTTCTTGTCAGACCCTTAGACCCACCGCAGTAAGGCAAAGCTTGCTTCTGCTTGCCTCAAGAAGTGCATTGCAAATTATACAGAGACTAAGAAGGGATTGCTGGATCCCGCTTTGTGTTTCCAGTTGTCGGCATATCTTTCTTTCTCTTTTCTCTGTCAAAATATCTTCTCTGGTTCTTTATTTACTTTTTTGAAGAATCCAAAGACGTTAAAGTAAATATTGTTGAAGATATGGTGTTCTAAAGAAGGAAAGTAAAAAATGGGAATCGAAGGCACTGGAGGATACATTCGGGTATCTGAAAATACCGACCAAAATTGATGGAAATTTGTAATCTTAACCAATAAAAGATATTCAAGGTAGGAATCCGGTAATGATTTAACAGCGACAATTTAATGGGCAATGGACATATTACACTAAATTCTATACTACCCCGAAGATTAAGGAAATTAAAAATATGGAACATAAATGCGACATTAATTAGCTTATTAAACGTTGAATGTGATGCAATTCATGTTCTCGTTTCGCTGGATAACGGTAATAATTGTACACATAGTACGTAATTATAATAATCCTATTCAGTTCGGCTCCTTTATTCGGATGCTTGCCAATAATGAATAGTAATAGGAGTAGTAGGAGCGTAGTAGGAGTAGCGGGAATAGTAGTAGTAGGAGGAGGAGGAGGAGGAGCGTAGTAGGAGTAGTAGGAGCGTAGTAGGAGTATCGGGAATAGTAGTAGTAGTAGGAGCGTAGTAGGAGTAGCGGGAATAGTAGTAGTAGTAGTAGTAGTAGCGTAGTAGGAGTAGCAGGAGCGTTGTAGGAGTAGCGGGAATAGTAGTAGTAGTAGTAGCAGCAGGAGCGTAGTAGGAATAGCAGGAGTAGTGGTAGTGGTGGTGGTGGTATTATTATTATTATTATTATTGGAGGGGGTGAGTTTCCCCATGCACCGAGACTGACAGACTATTGTACGTCCCCCTTTGATATTCTACCAGTCTCCATACCCTGCCGGTACTGGTGCTCGCTATCAGCCCCGTTCAGCCAGCGAGGCTGGCTGTGGTACCCGGTGCTTACCCATCTACCGGAAACTACTTGGGCGGGAAACGTTTTACCTAATTTTGCTCAGAGGTCTCCTAGAGACATGAGGATCCTTTACGTGCCGTAAATCTACGACACGGCTTGAAGTCCCTCCCGGAGGACTTGTTCCCTGAATTTTTCCGCCCTTAAAAATTCCACGACATCCGCCGGGTTTGAACCCGCGTATCTTGTGTCATGAGGTGGGAACGTTACCCCTAGACTACGGAGGCCGCTTGTGGTAGTAGATGTAGTAGTAGCACTACGCCATGAAGACGTATGGGGGGCTGTTATTGTAGATCCACGTTTTCTTGACCTCGACACCATCTGGAGGTGAGCGGTCAGCTTCACGCCCCTGTCGCTTTATCCCTGGGGAAAGAACACCCGGTACGCATTGGATAGGAGGCTGGGTGAATCCGAGAGCCGGTCTGGACGACGTGAAGAAAAGGAAATTGTTGACCCTAACGGGACAAAACTCCGACCCCTCAGTTGTCCATCCCTTAGCCAGTCGCTACACCGACTACGCTACTCCGACTGACTCCTCCTCTTATAGTTGGGAAGCACTAATTAAATTAAATTGGAAGTAAATATTTTATAAACTTAAAATTATCATAATGAAAATACACATTTAATCAAAGTATTTCTTTTGAAGTTGAACTCTTAATTTCTGTCGCCACATGTGCAGTTTACTTCTCCGGTGTCACTTGTTTGCTGGGTGATCATGAAGATAAATGAAAGGTGCCCTTTGGTGGGTGGCATGGTTCTTTGTATGCAGAGATCAGGGGCGATTTCTTTGGCCCTTGCTTTTTGGATGTGGTGTTCGAGGATGGTGAGTGGAAACAGTCTCAGCTATACAGATTGTACAAAAGAGAGTTTGATTGCAAAACTCGTGCCTCTGAGTTGCTTGAGATTTTGGTGTTGTGTCCACGAAACGTGTTATTATGCCAGTGGTATGTCACGCTTTGCAGCGTTAGTTCCAGATGAGAAGCGAGAGATGTTTTTGGAATGTCTAAGCAAAGTCATCCGGGTTGTATGTCCACAGATCCATTTCAGCGAACTTCCAGACTTGACTTCTGAATATGTCAGTGACCCTTGGGTGACCTGGGAAAGTTACATAGACGGGGTTGGGGGCGGGGCAGTCATACGTGCGTGAGGAAACTTGGGGCGAATATCCCCAACGCTCTACTCCAGCCATATTAGTGCATTAGTAATCACAGTGGTGTTTGTTGTTCCGTTGTGTTGGGTCACATGTTTGGAACACATTTAATGAGATTTAACATATGTATAGAACGAGCAAGGGTTCTCCTAACGGGCATGACGCTTTGAAAAATGTGTTGTTTTCAGCCACGAGAGTTTCTAAAGCGGCTGCAATAGAACGCGTCCTGTTAACCTTGTTGTAGTTTTCAATAGAGCAAAGTCCATGTGAGCCGTCGGACCGATTTATTCTGTGGGAGAACAGGCAGGCAAACACAAACCTCGCTACATGTACTCATACTCACGATCGAGCTGTAAGTGGATACAGGGTGTTCAAATCATGTACGTAATTTGAAACCGACTCTTGAATTAAATTTCACGCTTTATCACATTTTGTTCCTTGTTTACATACATTTCTTTCTTAGAAATTCAGAAGAAAATTTGATGTACCTTAATATATTTGTCAGGATAGAAGAAAATACTAATTTATGAACGTGATATGATGTTTTAATAGCCTAACTAAAAAAAAAAGTAACTCCGTGATATTAGTCCGCAAGCGAACGCCGCGTGGTCAGCGCAACGAATCCCCACTGCCGTTAATGTCACGTAAAAAATATGCTTATATGTTCTCCATGCTGTCTGTGTGTCTGTGAATTCCCTTCATTAACTTCTGAATGCGTGAACCAATCTTTACGAAACTTGGTACATATATCAAGACACCTGAACCCATCTCAACGACCTACGTTATGCATCCCGTCATCAATCTGTCTACATGTGCTAGGTAACGGCTCAATAAAAAGTCTTTACCGCCGGAACGAATACGCACAACGTAGAAGAATTGTTGGAATCGTTGTATTCTTATGCAGATCGTGTCATATCACGGAAAGTAGACGACTAGTTCTTCCGAAAACTTCTGATTTTTTTAATGAAACTATTGTAATTATTATGTAAACGAATGAGATTTTTTTTTGTTTCTGCGGTCTCATCTTATGCTCTGTTTCATGCCGTAGTCTGCAATTTCTAATTTTCCACTCATTTTGTTTCTCTCGTCGAGTTCTATTTACTACTTTCTTAAATTTGTTACATTTCATATTTTTTTCTTATATAATTTTCACATTCTGTGCCGTTCTTCTTCTTGAATTTTTATTGTACATTATCAAAATTTCCGTTTCCTTTAGCAGCTGAGACACCATTCATCTGTACCAAAATTGTCGTGTGTTCTGTCATTTCATTTGGGCAGACGGCAGTAGCTGCTGCAGTTTAAAATAAACAATGATTAATTCTTCCCACATTTCTGAATCTACTGTAGCCGACACAGCACTGATAAAGAAACCAATAAATATATTATATTCCCCCGTTCTTTTTTTTTTTCAGGTACGTTTTGGTGGCGAGAGTTTTTCAACGTTCTCTTCATTAACACTATCTTGACTGTAGGTAAGTGTTGGAATTTTTAGTATATATATGTGTAGTGCGTACGCAACATTCGTTTGTTTTGTTGGCAACTGTGACAATTGTATAAGTCCGGCGTCTCGACACAGTAAGTACGATATTCTGCACGTAAATGTCACGGGCGAATGCAATACGAACAAGAAATTTGATCGATGGTCCAGTAATGTTAAATTTTAAAGTTATTTACAAGAGAGAAAGTTGTGAATCAGAGGTTTCCGCCAGTTTTGTTGCTGACTGTGTAAACGGCAAGGAGGGATTGCGTGCATGCTTGTGCTTCAGGAGTGCACCAGCACGGTAGCTCAGTTGAGTTCGGAGTGGTAATACTATTTGCAGAGCTTCCTGCTTCGTTACCATGGATTCTACATTTCTCGAGATAATTTCCTTACAGAAATATTCTGCAACTTCTACATCAAACAGGAACTTATAGAAATAACTGAACGGAACTACGTAATTGAGACGAAATAGTATAATTTGACGTGTACCTCTATTTACGTGTATTATGTCCGGTCTAGTAAGAAGGTGGGTTGCAAATAATATGGAATATTTTCGAGAATCCAACACTGCACTGAATTATATAGCGTGCAATTCAATAGCTTAAGAACACGGTAATTGTGTATTTACCTGATGATGGCTTTCTAAAAAACCAAAACAGTTACAAGGTACTGTTAAACATAAACTGTGTTTTATTGTTGTTTTTGACGGATTTTAATATATTTAACACAACAGGATTCATCCATTGGAAGTTAAATATAGTTTTTAGAATTAGAAATTAGAATTAAAATGTCAAGGTTGATGAAATGGGAGGGTGTATAACACGAATGGGGCAACAATAATGCATAGAAGGATTCTGGTGGGATGGCCAGAAGGAAAGAGCCCACTACGAAGATCAAGACATAGGTGGGTGAATAATATTAAAATGGAACTTAGAGATATAAGATGAGGTGGTTTGGACATGATTGATCGGGCTTAGGATAGGGACCAGTGGAGGGCTCTTGTGAACACGGTAATGAACCTTTGGGACAAACAAAATGTTGGCAAGTTGTTGAGTAGCTGAACCACTGGCGGTTTCTCAAGAAGGTCAAAGCTCCATGAAGTTAGTTTGAGAATAAGAAATAAGTATAAGGAAGGCATAGAATTTCGCACAAGACTAATAACTAACAAATTTCTTAATCCTGGTCGTAGCGAATATCGGTATTATTATATATATCGGTGCATATTGCGATGTCAGCATTAATTGAGCTTGTTTCTAAGTAGCATAAAGTTCCTCGCTAACATTCGAAGTACTGAAAATCCGAAGTTCTGGCCATTGCGGAAACTTTGGGAGACGTTTTGCCTGTTGTTATGAAGACAGAGCATATGACTAGCCTTGACAGTTGTGGAAGTCAGGTACAAGAAATGTGCAATGTTTGTGGCTGATTTTAATTAGGTAATTGAGTAAATTAGAAGAGGTTTAAACCGGCGAATAGTCCCATATCATTACAGATACATCCAGTATCCGTCAGATTTTGCTTCAATTAGGTTTGCAAATAATATTTTATGTCTGAAATGGCTCTGATCCTTTGTCAATTGCTGGAGTACACAGTTATACGGATGAAGAGCTCTAGTCTCCATTGTGGCAACTTCGGATCCCATAAAATGTTAAAAATTAAATCTATCAGCTTTCTGATAACATAACGATATAAATCCTTATTTAATGTTGACAGAATATCAGTTATGTTATTGTCGATAACTACAGTTTCTTTCAGTGTTCCTGACAAGTGGAAGTCGCGTGCAGATAAGAGTGTTTTTGTGAGCGTGGCAATCACTAGAAAGATAAATTTGTGCCTGTGCTTAATTAATTATTATGCCATGAAGACATATGGAGGAGTGGAGGTATAGCTCCAGCATTCGTAACCTTGGCCCTTGGTTAAGGTGAGTGGACAGATCCACGCCCTGGCCGCCTAATCCTTAAGGAAAGCGTTCGCAGTAGCCATTGAATTGGAGTCTGGGCGTCTCCCAGAGCCGCTCTGGACTCTGTGGAGAGCAGGAAAGCATGCACTACGGGAATGGAACCCAGGTCTTCGAGTTCGTAGCCCGTCGCTTTTCTCCTGGAATGCCCGAATACAATAATGAAATACCTTAGTCAGGTTATTTAGAGCCTGCTTTGAGATTCGAACCCCTGAGATATCGAGCAAATACATATTTTGACTACAGGAAACTACAGCGCTATCGTTAATTCACACACTATAAAATTCACTACAGCACCCACTAAATCTTCTCAGTCTGTTGCATTTTCACCGGTTGTCTCCTAGTAACGGCTTTCAATGCCGTATATTCCTCAGCTTTCGTGATCACGCCCGTACTGGCCAGCGACTGTCTCTCAACTAACTAAAATCTGGACTTGTCTTAATTACGTATAACATGTATAACAAGTCGCCCGCTGACCGCATAGAAAACACAGCTTCCAACAGTTCTTATATTGTAACGTCACGCAGCTGCCGCACGGACCGCGTAGAGAACACCTTCCTAGCTAGTCTATTGATGCGTGTTAGGAATTTGTTGCCTAGCAACGGGAGTTATTTGCAAAGTCGTTAGTTAGTAACATGTCTCCGTGCTGCAATATAAAACAAACTTAATACGGGAATTCATTTTATTTCGGCTTACGTTGCATTCTCTTTGAATGCAATTTAATACATTTTATATACACATAGATATAGTCATTTCTGTTTTTGAATTTCATATAGTTTATTTCAGAGACATATTTATATATTCAGAATTTATGTTACAGTCTGACCTAAGTTCTTCAGTCCTTATGCTGCTTTTCACGGCAAGTTGTTATGCTTATCCTACTGCCGCCTTGGCTTTTAACGTGCTTAAGTCTCCATAGAATAAAATTCATTCCTACGTGAAATGTTTCTTAAACTTTATAAATTTATTCATTATATAACACTCCTCTTCTTTTTACTCTGCTCTCTCGTAGTTCCCTTGGATTTGCCCCTCATTTTTCCAGCCTCATCCTTCCCAGCTCTCCATTTAATATATTTGGTACGTTTCTTTATATCTCCCACTCCTGGGGTTGAAATCGCAATTGTCGCAGTTGTGTTGAATGTAAAAAGGTAAAACTATCCCTGTAACAGGTCGTGGAGGCTCATAGGTTTTTGAGACGTCGAGGGTGTCACATTTTCTAGAAAATTGGCTCACAGATGGCGGTGAGGTTGTCAAGCCTTACGCGCCGGCTGCCTTTTACCCTTCATGGAAATTCCTTGTACTCATTTCTGTTAGAGGCTGAGACGTCACCAGGACCATAATGTGACTGGAAGGATTAGGAATAAAACCCGTGACCTTCCGGCTTGTAGCATAGTGCCTCAATCAAATACGCTACCGCGTCTCCAAATATGTACATATATACTTTATATATGTATTTTCTTTTTTCTTCTCTCTCTCTCTGTAATTGTTGCATTTGTTGCAGTTGTTTGTATTTGGTTTGTATTCATTGTGGTAGGATGTCCTTATTGTTGTGTTTTGTGTATTGTGTTTTGTTTGATCGTGTTTTCACTTAGAGTAATGTGTGTTACTTGTCTGTTGTGTCCTATTGTGTACTACTGCCACCGTTCTAAAACCCAATTGCAGTATAATAAATACTCGGAGGTAGCACGAGGACTGACTCGTACGTAGCTCCAGGACTAACTAACTGTGAATAGCCTTCGCTGCTCCTTATGTAGCCTCGATCGGACAATACGGAAAACGGCCACGTAATAGGCACCCTTGTTGCCTGGCGCTGTGTTGCTAGTAACGCTAGCGGAAGTAACCGCTGTTACTACTTGGTGACGTCACCGCTGTTGACTCGCGTTGCCTAGCGACCAGGATGCTAGGACTCGGCTAACGTCGGCTCACTTCGGCATCGCTCGGCGCATCACGCCTGGCGGGGGGGAGGGGCGTCATCCATAGCTCAACATGTCACAATATATATATATTTATTATAATTGTGTTGTTTAAATAAGTCAGTACAGCAGTGTAAGTATGTAGCTTACATTCCGCGACAGGGGTCTTCCTGACTGAGGTTTTCGAAGTCTTTTCATAGTCCCCTGTGACAAACCTTTGACGCTGTATACCCTACATATTAACAGCCCCGTGAAATAACAAAAGCAAAGCGTGCACAACATGACCTACGTCGTTTCGATACGAGTAATTGTACAGACTGTTCTGTTGTTAGAGAAATACAGGATGATTCTAAATTACTGTCGGGGTTTCCGTGGTCTGTAATTTTCAAACCGGAAAAAAAAGCAAAACAAAATAAAACTGCTGATAGAATATGAAACTGTAACTCGAAGCATTTTATTTGGCGACGCTTTACTGGCTGCATTGATTTCTTGATTAATTGAGTTGCTATTTTGTTGTTTCCGGTTTGAAAATTATAGACCACGGGAGTCCCAACAGTAATTTAGAATCACTCTGTATTATGTTCCCGAACCAGTTGCACTCTGATAAAATGAAAAGCTTCATGTTGTTGCGTTAGACGTTTGCCATATCGGAAAAGGTTTTGCCAATTTTCTTTTTTTCAATCATTTTCTCTCTTCAGCGTTCCTAATGGCCCGAAAGTTCCTCTTCGTGACCCCTGCATCTGAGATCATATTTCTTGGGACCTCCTTATGTAATCTGATAGCATCATCCCGTTTTACTTCTACCCTGAAGATGTAGGTGGGATATCCCTTCGAAACTTTGGTATCCACCTACAAAGGAACTGAGTATCATAACCAAGATTACCACTGCCGCTCCATAACTCAAGCGGTTAGTTGCTGGCTTTTCACCGCACGGCCCGGGTTCGAGCCCGGGTCTAATCATGTGGGATTTGTGGTGGACAAAGTGGCGATGGGGTAGAGTTTCTCCGAGTACTTCGGTCTTCGCTGCCAAAATCCATTCTACCAATTGCTTCACAATCACCATCATCTATCATCTGGGGCTGGTACAAAAGGCCATTAGTGGCCGCAGTACCAAGTGAACTCAGCCTCACCCCAATAAGAATAATAATAATAACCCAGAATACCGCAGTCTGAACACATGACGAATTAGACGTCAGAAAACTTATTAATGCTACAGACTTTATTCAGGAATATGTTTTTTGTTGTTGAGTTGATTGAGGCACTGTGCTACAAGCCGAACGGTTCAGTTCCCGATGAGGTAATTGGATTTATTTTTTCAGTTCGCCTGACCCACCAGTGGCCGGGATCGCGTGGTCGGTATGGCGACTGGCTACGGGCTGGACACGTGAGGGATCAGATTTTGACTCCCGGTAGGGTCAAGAATTTTCTCTTCTCCACGTTGTCCAGACCAGTTCTCGGGCCCACCCAGCCTCCTATCCAGTGGGGTACCGGGGGCTCTTTCACCGGAGGTGAAGCGGCCGGGGCGTGAAGCTGACCACTCACCTCCAATTAGTGCCGAGGTCAAGAAAATGTAGATTTATACATCCACTTCCCCATACGCCTTCATGGCATAGTGCTCACCTAGTTAAGCACAGGGGACATCATACCTTTTTTACCTTTACCTAATCCTTCCAGCCGCACTATGGCCCTTGGCTCAACTCAACCTCTAACAGAAATGAGTACCAGGAATCTTCATAGGGGTAAAGGGCGGTCGGAACTTAAGGTTAACAACTTCACCGCCATCTGTGAGCCGGCTGTCAAGAAAATGTGGGAGCCTCGACGTCTCAACCTTATGAGCTTTAAAGGCCTGTTACAGGGATAGTTTACCTTTTTTGCGTTTATATCCCTTGGTTCATTCGCTTCTGTTTTTCGGGAGAAGTAGTAATATTGTAATAAATGCAAATTATAATTAGGAACAGACTGAGTTCAGCTTAAATTAGCTGAATGTTCGCTGCAATTTAACTGAGAGACATTTATCTCTCTATCTCTTATCCACATAAGTAAGTAACTAAGTAAGTAGCTTTGGCCTTTTACCTCTTGTTTTGTGTGCATGTGAAATTTTGTTTCGTCCTGAGATAATAACTAAGATTTGAGGTGTTTTAGAATATATGAGTAGTGCTGAGCAGAATATCTGGCCGAAGACAAAAGTAAGTGGGAGCTAGACAAAATTCCCATTTTTAATTTTTACGAAACATAATGACAGCAGCTCAAGAAAGCTGAAATGAGGCAGCAGGTAGCACGCATGAGATAAACGTGAAATTCATGCACAGTATTAATTAGTTATCCAGAGAGGACGAAAGAATTTGAGATATCTAAGCGTAGGTGGAAATATAATATAAACATTGAGTTTATAAGCCGAATGAGTAAATCTCATTTGGATTTATATGCCTTAAGATAAGATTCAGTGGCGTGCAGATGTGAGCACCTGTATGTACTCTCTGATCTTATAAATGGCAGGACATTCCTTTATTTTCTTAGAGACTGTAAGCTTTCTAAGGTCTGCACTCCACAGAGAAATTTGTAGTCAGAATAATCTGAGCTCCATGCCAAGTCTGCATTACACGAGTATTGGCTTGATGCTACCCAAAAACTCTATCCTGAACCCTCATTGTACATTTTCAGTAATAAATTTTACTGGAATTAGAATGTCTTAAATATATCCAGATACGAGTATATATGGGGCCTAGGGACAGACAGACAAATGCAATATCCTCAATGGTAAAGGTAAAATTGTTCTTCTGCTTAACTAATCAATCACTACGCCATGAAGACGTATGGGAGAGTGGATGTATAAATCCACGATTTCTTTACCTCGGCAATACTTTGGAGGCGAGTGGTCAGCTTCACGCCTCGGCCATTTTACCCCCGGGGGGAGAGCCTCCGGTACCCATTCGATAGGAGGCAGGGTGGGCCCAAGAGCCAGTGTGGACGACGTGGTGAAGAGAAAATTATTGACCCTACTCGGACTCGGACGCCGACCCCTCAGTTGCCCAGCCCGTAGCCAGTCGCTATACCGACTGAGCTATCCCGGCTGTTTACTTCCTCATTGTGCTTTGATTTCTATATAAGTCATAGAAGGAATGGATACACACTCATAAATTCAGCCGTAAACGATCCGGTACATGCAAGGTTTTAGTTTCTTACAGTGGTGACTAAAGAATGTTATCCTGTAGGATGTGACGTCGTTCAGTCTGGTAGACGTTTAGCGAAGTTTTGTAGTAAAGTTCTGCCACAGCTTTGAGGATTGTAAGCTAATACCAAGGAGCTGACCTAAAAGGAAGGTTTCATTGCAAGTCTGAGACCTGGAAAAACTCGAGTCACTATAGTTAGCTGTCCAAAAGAAGAATTTTACTTTGATCTCACAATTATTAATCTCAGACACAGACTGAGAAAGCATGTACCTCTCTGAAGATAGATATTTTACTTTGCCAGGTTCAGAAATTGTTTTCTGAGTTTTAACGAGAACTCTTACATAAAAGTGTAAATTCATTTGAATAGTACCTTGAGGCATGAAAACATGTGACAAGACCAACCCTTCTAACTCTTACCTCAGTAGATGACTTTGGATGTAAGTTCTATTTTAGCCACGCTGTAATTTTGCTGGTGTTGGCGGTAAACACGGCTCTTAGGTGAAGTAACCGAGTCTCTTGTTCACAAAGGGTTATATAGAGAGCATGCGCAGAAGCAAGAGGTTGTTTCTTTGCAGTCGTAATAACTCGACTAAGTCACACCATCATCTCTCGTCATTACCTCTCGTTCAGATTTACAGACTCCGTTTCTAAAGACAAAATATTCTGTTTAGTGTGCGATGAAGTTGGATGGCCTGGATCTCGTGTAACATCTGTTGAATAAGGGAAGTAAACCTACGCTAAAAGTACAAGAGAAAATATTAGGTTGATTTGGGCAGCTGACGTATGTAGAAATTCACCGTCAGGGTTAGATATTGCTGTAAGAACCCTTATCTGAAAACACCGGCATATTACGAAACGTCGAAAATACATTCTGGAGTTATAATTTATGCTCCTTACTCAGTATTACTGGAATCTTAAAATGCCGATCACGGTGGCCACACCATCTAAGCTCGAACGCTGGGATCGTGGGATCGTGAGTTCGAATCCCACTCAAGGTATGGATGTATCTGCACATTTATTATGTATTTGTGTTATTCTGTGTGTAGGTAGCGGCCTAGCGACTGGCTGATCCCCCGCCCAAGGAGTCCTACCGACTGTGTATCGATAAGAACCTGAGATAGCAGCCGACGTTCAACAAAGGGCTCTAGAGCCAAAGATGGGCAGGAACATTTAACTCGCATAGCATGGAATGATCGGAATACTGACGTTTCGTAACCTCAAAAGGGAGGACCATTATCGAAGACCGGAATTGTCACGATTTTAGTGACTGTAGACGGGGTTTGGATTGGTAATCGGAGTCATTCAAATCTTACAACTCGTACCCAGAAATAAGAGCTATGCTGCCTCTGGTCCACACACTTCACAAATCACTATAGGACACACTACATTCTCTCAGTCTGTTACAGTCTTCATTAGCTGTTACTTGGTAGCGGGTCCCACCGGCGGATGTTCCCTTCCTCTTAGTTCCCGAACTGTCCCCGGCCTTAGTTACCAGCTTCTCACAACAGCAGCTCACAACTGAACCTCAGCGGTTATGAGGCTAACTCACTAACTCAACTGACTCACTGACTGACTGTCCTGCCTGTAACATATCAGAAAGGATCGCGTTGAAAGCAAAGTTCCGCAGGGGCAGTGCAATTGTTTCCGTGGAAGCGTATTTGTTTGCGGAGCTATTACTTTCAACGGCTGTTGCGCAGTTGCTTTTCGCCGTCGTTGCCTAGCAACGGGTATACATGCTACAATATTGTCACGTGTTCGTGACTATAGACTGGTTTTGGATTGGATCATGGAATTTATTGACACATCATACATTCAACTTGTAACTAGAAGTGATACGACATTATCGCTTATCTACACAATTTATAAATCAGTAGGTGTGAGATGGCTGACAGCCTGGGAGTTGTTGGTGTTGTTGTTATTGGAGAGGGTGGGTTTCCCCATGCACTTAGACCAGATATTGGTCCATTGTGCGTCCCCCTGTGATATTCTACCAGTCTCTATTCCCTACCGGTACTGGTGCGTGCCATCAGTCCCGACTCAGCAATCGAGTTCGGCTTCCCCCATCTACCAGAGGGGTTAGAGACTACTGTTGGGCGGGAAATGTCCTGAATTTGGCTCAGAGGTCCCCTTGGGACATGAGGTTCTTTTACGTGCCGTAAAGCTACAACAAGGGATCCACGGCTTAAAGTCCCTCCCGGAGAACTTGTTCCCTGAATTTTTCCGCCCTTAAAAATTCTACGACCTCCGCCGGGTTTGAACCCGCGTACCTTTAGTCGCGAGGTGGGAACGTTACCCCTAGACTACGGAGGCCGCTCAGCCTGGGAGTTAGTTGAAGCAATGAGCCAGTTGTGGGTTATTCGCAAACCGGTAAAGAGGTTAGCAGAGTACATTGTTAGGATTCGTTACCAGGAAATGGCTAATGAAAATCAGACTGAGAAGACTTAGCGTGTGCTCTAGTGAGTTGTAAAATGTGTAGATTAACGATGGCATAATAGTTACTTTTAGTTACTATCTGTAAGTGATCAGTAAATTCAATTACCAATCCCAGCCCCGTCTATTGTTACTCATACACGTGAAAATACTGAAATACTGATGTTTATGTTAAATATTGTCAAAATAAGGAAAGGTTTTTGTGTCTGTTAACGAGACCCCGTCTAAACTATGCAATTCAAATTGTCAGTCCAGTAATAGCTCTGTATCAAACACATATCGATTTTACCATTAGCCGTTTCTAAATTAATAACGGCTTTGCACTTCGCACCAGTTACTCTGCGCAGCTGCCTCTCTCTCTCTCTCTCTCTCTCTCTGCTGACAATATCCCGCACATAAATATTAACACAGCAATGAAAGTCATACAACTAAATGTATTTTCGGCCTTTTCAAATGTATACATCATCAATACCGGTGTATTGTTTT
The DNA here is from genome assembly GCF_002891405.2 of Cryptotermes secundus. Lineage (NCBI taxonomy): Eukaryota > Metazoa > Arthropoda > Insecta > Blattodea > Kalotermitidae > Cryptotermes > Cryptotermes secundus. Next base: position 2,142,811 of record NW_019731264.1, on the reverse strand, counting down.
CGCATATGTGTATTGTTTTTATTCAGGATCTTGAATTGTGTTTGGTTCATATCTCATAACTTCATAAATCTTCCAGTCGGTTTGTACTGCTTTCCTTGTGTTGAAAGAAATGAAAGGAGGCTTATGAGATCACCTTGCTCTCTGTCTGTTCATCTGTCTATATATTCGACCCTAATTTTTAAGGATTTTGAAGTTTATGAACTCACTTTGATTTCTGTAAGTTCCTCTCCTAATTTTTTTGGTTTCATATGCGGTCCGTGTCGTATTAGAGGAGAATAAGTTGTTAGTTTTTCTCTGAAATTTTGTGTATGTTATGAAATCACCTTCCTGTCTGTGTATTTATGTGTCCCTCTAATATTTTTGGCATATGGGATTGCCTTGCTGACTATGTCCCCCCTCCTATCATTGCTAGGCCGGCTGTATGCCTGTGTCCCCCGCCCCCATCCCCCCCCCTTTTCTATGCGGCCCTTGTGTTATAAAAGACAAATAGGAGATTAATTCTTCACTTTACTTGTCCTTAGTTTGTAATGTAAGGTTCTGTATATTTCACCACTTCACTGTTAAGATGCAGATCTTCGAACCTTTCTATTCTTCACTGGCTCTTCCAACCCATTCAGGGCCCAGGCCTCTTATTCAATTCCGTAATAATTTTTCACAGACGTTAGGACTTCTTAGACGAGTGATCAGCCTGTCGCAAGGCCGCTATCTAAACACAGGACAACACAAACACAGAATAAACGCATGCACACACCAAACATCCATGCCCTGAGTGGGATTCGAACCCACGATCCCAACGTCCGAGTTAGCGAAGAGACCGCGCTGCTGCTGTGACCGGCTCGAACCTTTCTGCATGTTGTATATTTTATGGTGTGATGTGTCAGAATATGTTTTCTGGAATGTTCGAAACTCATATTATTTAGAGCTAAATATGGCCTCTGTCTGGAAATTCGAGAAGTAAAATAAGGAAGCTCAATTGAATATTTAAGATGTTTTCAGATGACACAGGAAATATACTGACGAATAAAACATTAAGGGAAGAAACTGATGTTACTTCGTCAAGGATGGGAGACACAATATAGAACGCTAAGATGGTACGATTATGTCCATATGGAGCGAATGGAGGACAAACGATTGCCGAAAAATCTGTACGCGAGTCACCAGAATAAATAAGAAGAAGTAAAGGGGTGGGAGGAGGAGGAAGAGACACGCAAGTAAGTGAAAATATGTTCATTATGGAAGGTCGAGGTTTGGAGAAGAGATTTTATGGCCCAACTTACTCCACGAAACAGAATTCTTGAGAATTGTTAGTGAAATGCTTCCATCAATGGTTGTATTTGTGAGTGAAGAAAATTATGTATTTTTAAATTTTTAGCAGTTAGATCCAAGACAAATTTTGTTCATTATCTCGGTGATGTCCGTTACAGTATTTCTATACTAATTTAAGTCAAAATGAGGCAGAGAACTAATGTGGAAAAAGAGAACAGACAAAAGTCTATTTGTGGAACTAGAATCTGCTATCCTATATTTCTCTTGATCATTCTCACAGTTTTCTACACGGTGCGTGTTGAGTGTCTGACGTTTCACTTATCGCTGCGAGAAGAGACAAACATCTTTGCAGCGTTGGTACATTTCTCCGTTTACATTTCATTTAATAGGGTAAGGGGGGGTGGGAATAGGAGAATTAAACAGAACTACACAAGATTATTAAAGGAATTTCTTGGTTTTCACATAGGTCGTTTTATTTAGCCTGGGTTCTCCTTTATAGAAATCGCTTCAGGGAGGTTCTTTCTACCCTATCGTCTGTGGTCATTACGAGACGAAATAAATTATACAGAGTGTAAAGGGGTAGAGAAGCATAAAGGGGGATGGTCGCAGAGGAAAACAAGTGGTCCGTTGAAGATAGGGAAATAAATAAGCAAAGAAAAATGATGAATGTTTAAAGTGGAAGATTGGAGAGCTGAAGAAGGAAGTAGGCTCTACTTCGTGTCTGTCGGCTACTTCCTGCAGGCCAAATAATGGGCCGAGTCTCGTGTTGGTTAAGAAACAAAACATTTAAGAAGTACAGGCGTTAGGAGAAATATGTATTTTATACCCGCAGGATTTGCAGGGCCGTTATCTAATGAAAATATAGAAAATAATACGGGAGGATAATTTGGGGTCTTGTTGTTTGGTTTGGAGTTACAAACTTACCTTCCGTGTTTTTATACCCGACCATTAAATAACAAAATACGACTGGATTTTGTCGAGTTCACTGAGATAACAATTGTAAGATGAGGACAACGTCCCACATTGTAGCTGCAACCACTGTGTTGGTTCTCTCAATTCCCGCGCTCAACCCAAAGACTAGGTCTGGAAGCACGGCCTGACTTGTCATTAAGCGGAACGCAGTTGAGTGTTTGGATATATTTCTCGTGATTGTGAAAGGTAAGTCTGTATTTCAAAGAATAGTCATCCCTCGATTTGTGGGGCTGGAGATCTGGGTTCGATAATCTGTCCGGAAACAGACTCTCCCGAGTCATAACTAAACGACATGCATGATAGGTCTACGGTCTATGTTTCCTGTCATTGCCATGTCTTGCATTGCTACTGCCAGGCGAGTGTTAGTCTTACTTATCATGATGCGACAATTCTAGAGCGGTTCTCAGATTGTGATGAGTCATCCCCTTTTATCTTTATTTTCCCACTGACCTTTTTCTCCTGACTGAGACTCCTCTTATCCATTTATAATTTCAGTTCTTGTCTGAGAAACAAATGCTTAAATCTTTCGTCATTAGTTTGTATAGAGTTCCAAATTATCTTTCATGCTTGCGTAAGGTCATATGTATGTTTATCTGTTTTTGTTTAGTCACTCTCTTCAGTACCTAGCTGTTTACTCAGCTGTTGCTAGGCACCGAATGGTTTCTAACTTTCGATTGGCTAGCACACGATCCACTGTTGTTGGAGACTTTACATAGCAACGACAGTTTACCCGCCGTTACTAAGCAACGGTACTTCAGTTGTCACTGTAACGTTTCCGGGGTAACGTCGCAGGCAACGCGTGTGCTGTCGCGTCGCGCTGACTCCACGATTCTCTTCAGGGTGTCCTTTTATTTTGTGGTACTCTAATGGCCACATAAACTTGATACTTTTGTTCCTTGTTACTGCGACAGCCAGGCGGATATCCTTACTGAAAGATTTACGCCGTAATTTGGATGTGAAGTGTGTGGAGTGACAGATATGAATGGCAGATCTCTTATTGAGTTTTTGTTTGCCGACCGTTTGAAAATGTCACATCAAAACGGTAGATGAGAATAGACCAAAGACGCAGAAGAATAAGAAGAAACTGGCTGAAAATCCGAGTCACCAGATGTGCTAATTATATTCTCTGTCCTCTGTTAATGACGTCAGTATTATGAGAACTAATTAGAATCTGTCCGGTTTCTCGGATTGAATAAAATAAGATTTTTTCTTTAAATTCATATTCATTTCCTTCGTTACTTATGAGGATGAAAAGGATGATGATGATGATGATGATCATCATCATCATCATCATCATCATAGGTTTGAGGTTCTCACAACGGTGACTATGAAGAATGCCATCTTGTGGGATGTGGCGCCGTGTAGATCTTGTGTGACCCAACGTTTCGGAAGAATATATCGCCTCCATCTTCAGAGTAGAAAGACCTAAGTGCGAGGAAACAGCTTGAGAGGTGGCTAGCACGTTTACAGCCTAGCTGCGAGGATGATATTAAAGTTGGTCTTAGCGAAATAGGGTGTAACTAGATAGACCTGACTAAAGATGGTATTCAGTTGTGGCATCTTGTGGAGCGGATAACGAGCAATCCCGTTCCCAGAGGACGCGTGATACTAAATTACTCTGATTTTCTAGAACTACAAAAGCCGGGATAACCAGTCGGTATAACTAGTGGCTACAGATGTGACGGCTAAGGGATCGGAGTTCGAGTCCTGGTAGGGGAAATATGTTCTCCTTTCCACGTCGTCCTGCCCGGTTCTGGGACCCACCCAGCCTTGTTCTAAATGACTGTCGGTAGCTCCTTTTCTGTGGGGGTAAAGTAGTTTCAAGTAGTACAAATGTTTCTGGACATTACCCATCGTCCTGTTTTTATATAAAACCACTTCCTCTTTATGTCTCTAAACACACCGCTCCGAAGACAGGCTTCTGGCTTCGTCTTCTCCGAAGATAAGGATTAGCTTTATCAATTGGGCCCAACTGAGTAAGTTTTACCTGAAGACGGAGACAGAATCCAATCCCCGAAACGTTGTGTTTTAAAATATAAACAGGACCGTGTTTCAGATGAAAGAGGACTATAATATTTGTATTATATTGCCATCACCACAGGCTTCAAATCTTACCTCCAACTACTGCCGATATGAAGACTGCACATACCTCAACGCCCCCATACGTCTTCATGACATAGTGCTTGATTAGTTAAACACGGGGACAACTTTACCTTTGAGCAAGAAATGAATAATTTTGTAATTTAAATATCGATAATAACACAAACTTGTGGCGATGTCGAATTTCTGAAATCGATGTAACAGTGCAGAGCTCAGAAAGCTTGCTTTGTTAAGGATCATCAACAGAGCCCGGATTTTGAACACCTGAAAATATTGAAAAAATGACCGAAAAATTCAGAAAAAAAACCTAAAGGAAAAAAGAAAGAACATTTCGCTTCCATGTTATTCACATTTCAGAAAACATATGAAGAAAAAATCCCTAAAATGGCCAAAAATGACAAGAAATACCCTTAAAAGTCCAAAAAATTTACCAAGAAATTACCCCCAAAATGAAGAAATGACCTGAAACCTAAAAATGTCAAAAAATGACAAAAATTACCTATAAAGTCTACATTTCTGTAACCAGCAGCTCATATCCGAGATTTATATATTTAAGATCATCGCATAGGATACAAGGAAAAAAAGATGACATGTCATCAAAATCCGGGCCATGATTATCAACCATTTGAGGCACTGTGGTTACTGTACCAGGTGCCTCAACGTAAAGAATACGCTTTATTCTGACCACACTGTACTTACTTGTTCTATTATTTTAACAGAAAGCAGGGAGTAATTCCGTACATTGCACGAACCAACTGGTCTTTATGATTAGGATTTTCGTGTTTTTCAAAGAAAATCCGTGACATAAGCTGAAGTGAGGGGCGAAGGGAGGAGACAGGTTTACGTGCTGGAAATTGATCATATTTCTTCTTTAAAACTAAGGACAAGAAGAGTTACAGCCTAGAGCAGAGACAAGGATCTAGATTAGCATCCCGGTTATAAATAGGTAAAGTTGTCCCAGCGTTTAACGAAGTAAGCGTCATGTAACGAAGACGTGTGGGGGAGTGGATGTATAGCGCCACGTTTTCTTGATCTCGGCATTAGTTGAAAGTGAGTGGTCAGCTTCACGCCCCGGCCACTTTACATCCGGAGAAACAGCCTCCGGTATCCATTGAATATTAGACTAATTGGGTCCCAGAGTCAGTCTGGCGATGTGGGGAAGAAAACATTCTTGACCCTACCGGGACTCGAACTCCAACTCCTCTGTCGTCTAGCCCATAGTCAGTCGTTATACCGACTACTCTATCCCGGCTCCTACAAAAAAAATGGAGCTATCCCTGTTACAGGCCGTGGAGTTCCACAGGGTTGTGAGACGTCGAGGCTCCCACATTTTCTAGAAAATCGGCTCACAGTTGGCAATGAGACTGTCAGCCTTACGCGCCGGCCGCCCTTTACCCTTCAGGAAAATTCGTGGTACTCATTTCTGTTAGAGGCTGAGTCGACCTCAGGGTCATAGTGCGGCTGGGAAGATTAGGCCAAATGAAAAATCGAGTGACCTTAACGAAAATCGAACCGCGACCTTCCGGCTTATAGCTTCGTGTCTTAACCAACTACGCTACCGCGTGCACCGCATTTTGGATATTCTGGGCTCAGTTCTCGGCCGAGACACAAAATATCGTGACTAATATCTTTCGTGGTTTTCCTCAGTACCTTCAGGAAAACACTGGGACAGTACGTCGATTGGGTCATACCCTCCGCTCCATTAAGGAAATTGTACTGAGCGTACAGTTCGGCGCTCTGAATACTGACATCATCCGGGAACAATCCACGGCGTTGGTTTCATTTGCTCCTGTACAGTGAAACACTGCGTCGGTATCCGGCTGTTTGTAAAGATCTCACCCCCCGGGGGCCAAATTTTGTTGTAAGGGAACAGGAATATTTGAAGTTGATTCAGTACCCGTTTAAGTGATAGATACAGCGGGTCTGTCCCGTTGAAACCGACACATATATTTAGCCTAGTTATAAAATGCCGACCCGGTGTGGTTTCTATAAGGTATGAAATGAACACTAAACTGTTAATCCCGTGTGGAGGCTGGTTTGAATACCTCCACCGTAGCCCTGCGGGTCGTAAGAGGCGATGAAAAGGGAACTCAGTACCCAGGGTATAACTGGGCCACCCTTTTCCTGGGGGGATTTAACTAGGATGACCTGGGTCTCCAAGTTGGGGAAGTCTCGTTTATAAGACAGTAAAATGTGGTCATGAGTCCCGCGGGACTCGGACCTTAGAACGACTGAGCTGGTGAGGACCAGCAGCAATTGTAAACGACACACCCGCCCTCTCGTCAGAGAGGATATTACATAAGGAATATGACCGCATGTGTTCATTTGGGGAAAAAAAATACTGATCATTTGTCTCAAGGGGCTTGTCGCCAAGACGACGTTCGTGTTAGGCAAACCGCCAGACTTGAAGTAACTCTGAACTCTAGATGGTTAATGTCACCTCTTTTGTTATTTTATTTCAATGTGTAATTCAAAATTAAGTCTGGGGAAGAGAAACAGAGGCTAGGAAAGCGGAATACGGTAGGAATGAGGATGATAGAGGAGAGGAGAGAAACTGGAAGGAAGAAGGTGAAGAAGGAATGTGTTTGGGAGAGACTAGATGCAATGCTTCACGACATACGGCACGCCTGTGCCTCACGGTGCCTCATCTCTACACGCTTATTGGCTCCACTATGTATGCTAATGCTATAAGCGTCTCTTTAAGCTCGAGAAGAGAAGACGACCCCCCCCCCTCTCTAACGAACCTCAAAATAACGAAGTCCTAGCTTTCTGGCAAACAATTTTGTTTCATTGTGCTTGAAACTCCCGCCCTCTGCCTGTAAATGGAATGCACCCACCCGAAATTACGGCTTCCGAAAAACGTACAAATGAAAGAGAGATCATGGTCAAAATATCTAAGGATTAGATTGCATAACCATTAAGCGTTGCTTGTGCGTGTCGCACAGAATAAAAGAACGGTGGGAAGATGCTGTCTGTCTTCGTGATTCTGTAGCATCTGATTGGGCCTCAGCGCTTTAATGATTGTCTTAAAGAACAAAAATTGTCATGTAGTTACTATAGGATTCTGACGATGGTGTATAACACACTGATATATTGGGTTTTTGGACTTTATTCATCGTCCTGGTTTTTAAGATAATAAATTGATTGAGGCTAGCTCTTTCTAACGGACCCAACAGAATAGGTGTTTTTCCTTCACTTGAGGACGGAAACAGATCCAGTTTCCGAAATGTCGTGTTTTTATTTATTATCTTAAAAACCAGGACGATGGATAAAGTCCAAAAACCCAATATATCAGTGTGAAAAATTGTCATGTTTAGCCATAAACTAAAATATCAGTTTATATTGTCACGTGTTTGAGTGACTCTCGACGGGGTTTTGGTTTGGATATTGAATTTATTGTCCATTTTTAACACACGATTCGTGATTATACGTCATTACAGCGCCAAAGCTGATCTCCACTATTTTAGAAATCACTAGAGAATACAGACTAGTGTTCTCAGCTTGTTACAGTCTCCACTATTCGACTCCTGGTAGAGGCTTCTAACAGTGGTTATTCCTCTGCTTCCGTGCTCAATTCCCCTCTAAATCTATGCACTAAAATACGGAACTGTAATTGAACTTTATTTTCGTTTTGGCCCATTCATTCGACTCCTGTTAGAGGCTTCTAACAATGGTTATTCCTCTGCTTCCGTGCTCAATTCCCTTCTAAATCTATGCACTAAAATACGGAACTCTAATTGAACTTTATTTTCGTTTTGGCCCATTCTCAACGGAAATTTACGAAATTGAGTCTACTAGCTTCGTATCTGTCTCTCCATCACTCTCTTCATACCAGTTTCGAGTCTCTGAACGAATTTTCATGAAATTTGGTGTTAAATTCTTCTAAATATTATCGACACGTTCAGTTTTGTTAAAAATACGAAACTATGCAAATATATATATATATAATTATTTCTGTCCCCGTCTCGAACGTAACCCACTAAATTTAAAATTTTTATAGGAGCGAAAACAACTACAATTGTACAGAAACAAGAAGCACATTTTTTTTAGAACTTTTCCGTAAGTCTTACGAATTTGCGGGTAATTAGGCAGAACGAACTGAACGCATCAGAACTGTTAGGCTGCGCGTATATTCCCAGATTTCTTATGCCTCTCTAGTCCTTATGTTTTAGAGACAGAAGATTCATGTGTGACTTCGCGTAAGGAATTACAGCGCGTCGTTTGTTGAGCGTCTCCATACACTTCTGCAGATTTTGCAGGGTTAATGAATTTGGGAGGTGACTGCTTTATTTGGTATTGCTGTAATAGCAGGCAGTGTCAAAGATAAAGCCCTTATTCACCTAAGACACACCGTCTGGAGCAAAAGCAAGTGAACACATCCCAAAGCAGATTCTGACGATGGTGTATAATGCTCAGAGTTACTGGGGTTTTGGACTTTGTCCATTGTGTGATATTCTAGAAACTAGAAAACACAGTGTTTCGGAAACTGTCTCTGTTTCCATCCTCAGGTGAGGGCAGGCAGACACTTACTCTGTTAGTGCCCTTAGAATCTGACAGGTGTTGTCCTGTGATTGAGGTTAGCTCTTTACTAGGGGACCCAACAGACTAGGTGTCTTCCCCCTTCAGTCTCAGTTTCAGAAACGTTGTGTTTTCTAGTGTAGTGTATAATAGCCTATTACTCTAGAAGGAATTTGGTTTGCTCGTCCATCTCTGTGGAGGTAAAGAAAAAATGGGTGAAGTTATCCCTGTGCTTAATTTATTATGCACTATGCCATACAGACGTATGGGGGAGTGGAGGTATAGCTCCGCCATTCTTTATCTAGGAACTAAATGGAAGTTAATGATCAGCTTCAAGTCCCGTCCGTATTACGCCTGTGGAAATTAACCTTTCGATAGGAGGCTGGGGGTGCCCCAGAATCAGTCTGAACGCTGTGAAGAGAAAAATTTTGCATTGCCGGGAATTGAACCCCGGCCGTGCAGCCCGTTTGTATACCGACTGAGCTATCGCGATTCCTCATCTACCTTTGTTAGAACAGTTTAATCAGGGGGGTAATTGGGCGCAGTGTGTGAAGTCAAAAATAAATGCGAAATGTGGTTACGGAAACGTCTGATTGTTATTTTTGGACACCGAAGATTCATTGCCTTATTCACAAGAGCCCGTACTGGACCCTATCCGATTTTGATCTAGTCCCGACTCTCGTCCCGTTTTTTTTAAAGATCTAATCTAATATTATCCTCAATTCTCCCAAGTGACCGTTTTCCTTTCTGAGTTAACATTTATGTGCTGTCCGTCTTCTTCATTCATACACAAATGTTACATGCTGTTGTATTGTAATCATTCTCCAATTTCATCTGATCTCCTGTGAATTTTGCTTTAAATTTTAAATTAAAACCCCAAAAGAGAATGAAATTTATAAGTAAAGTTTCTTATCTGTAGATGTAAATAAAACGAGCTATGTACATATTACAGGAATATGTTCTCTTTTTTCTAAATTTTGTTACCTATTCTAGGAACTTAATGGTTTTAAATACTTTAAACTTTATCTTGTACAACCGTTTCGACTTATCTCAGCAACGAGGGACTGGCCTCGGTAAACTGACTCCAAAATTTACCCACTGAAAATTAAGTTTATTTAGTTCCCACTCCATCCCTTCTTCTTTATATCCTCATTAGGGGTGAAAAAATAAACCATACAGAAATGGGAAAAGACTGAATAGGCGTCTCATTCATTTGCATCGATCTCGGTTCCTTGGACGGCAATTTCTTTCATTTGTTCTACCACTTCCCTATCCACATCACCCCTTTTCCTCATCTTGCCCTAGCGGCCGCAGTAATTAAAGGCATTATCCCTGCTCCTTGTTCTTCATCTTGTCTTTTTCCACCATTCTGCCCCANACTACCACCACCGCAACGTCTTTCAAGCTCTTTCTTTTCATTCGATATCACAGTTTACCCTTATCGTTGCCTTCATCAGTTCCTCTAGCCTTTCATTTATGTATATTTTCTTGCTCTTGAACTCTTATTCCTTTCTTTTCTTCCCCTCTAATCTGGAGATAAAGATCAGGGTCCCTTTCTCATCGCTTCTATTCAGTGTCCTGTATGAGTTTCTGTCACTACTCCTTCAAAGCTGATGTTGCAACATGGCGGCTTGCATAAAAGGGAACGTAGCGGCGACGAATTCAGCTCTCCTATCCGAGATTATAGTTCATCTTAATATTCGGTATAGTTTTCGGCTGTAGCGTATTCATTTGTTCCGTTCCTAGTCTAATTAACCTCACTGACTCCATGGAACAGAGACCTTTCTGAGAAGGTGACTAACAATTTAGAAACTTGAAGAGAGGATCGTTTGTTACCTGATTTTAGTATAACATCCAAACAGTGGCCTCGAGGAACTGAATAGAATCACAAAAAGCCTTCATGATATTACGGTGTCCCAGTCGAGATTCGAACCGGGTACTTCCAGAATATAGGTCAGAATGCTTACCACTGAAAACCACACATTCTCTTTGAATTATCTTTTGATCTGAAGGTACTGATTGTTGTGGGTGTAAGACCATGTCTCATCCAGCAAAGAATCTAACAATGTTTTCCATCTAAAATCGCGACGAAGTACCCAAGACGGAATGCAACTATTATGCCTGTGGTATTCATTTGAAATTCCCCTTTCTTTGATATTAGCTGTCGCTTCTGGTTTTAGATGTGAAGGGTAGAAAGTTGCAGATCACGTACTTTGAATTTGCTTGGCACTCTGGAGAACTTATCTGCTAAAACTGTTTGCTTCTGTCATTGCAGAGAGGATGAATTTTGGTGGGGGAAGAGCCTCCAACGGCTTGTTCCCACCCCTCAACACTAGAAAAGGGGGTTGAAAGCGAATACTTCAGTTAATTCCTGCGACGTTCTTCCTAAGTACCCCTTAACTAACCCGTGTCTGGAGACGTCATAAAACGGTTCAGGTCTGGCCTATAAAACTGCACTATTATGCCTAGTATTACGTAATGTGCACTCTCGCTTTGATACCGTTATTAAATAAAGTCTAAACTCCTTAGGACAGCCATTTTGCTGCCTCATTATTGCACAGGGCTTAGGGTCCTTGTTGAGATATCTTTGTTTAAGATGAAATCGTTAAAGTGGATCTCAAGGAAACACATGCGAGGGTGTGGACTGGAATCTTCTAGCATCTAGCTTATGAGGGGTTCTGGTGACACGCTGTTATGAACACAAGCAATAACTTATTGGCTTCCTAAAATGGAAGAAAATTTGGTTACCTGAACGACTCTTAGTTTCTCATGATGGACTCTTTGTCATGTTGTTTCTGAAGCAGTTACTGATATGCAAAACGGAAATAATCACGTGATACGTTCCGAAAATGAAGTCAGAAGCCGTTTCCTCGTAATAATGGACTCTTCCAACTTTCCTTGAGACACTCGAGTCAGTGCCACCCCATTCGCTAGACTGCAGCTGGGGCAATTTGCGCAGAATCCGCGCAGGTGTGAGGGCGGTCTGTTTATGTGCACAACTGATGTTTATTCCGAATATTTGTGCTGCTGGCAAGGGAACGCCGAATAAGACGAGAATGATGTTCTCGCCAGCAAGCCTGTAAATATTGTTGTTATACAAGTTTTTGTATTGCTAGTGGGGTGGGACTAAGTCCCTTGTACTGCAGCCACTTCTGGTCTGTTGTACCAGCCCCAGATGATAGGTGAGGGTGATTGTGGAGCAATTGGTGGAATGAAGATTGTCAGGGGAAACCGAAGTACTCGGAGAAAACCTGCCCCAGCGCCTCTTTGTCCACCACAAATCTCACTTGACCACACGCGGGATCGAACCCGGGCCGCCGCGGTGGGAAGCCAGCGACTAATCGTTTGATCTATGGCGCGTCCGGTATACAAGTTACTTCTTAAATGATGCACCTGTAGTTTCGTCTATATGAATCACCCTATATTATTTTTTCAGTTGTGTTCACAAGTATGTATTATGTTAAGTAGGCGATGATTTGTTACGTTTTTATGCGCGTACTATATTTGCCTTTAGCGTGTTTTTCTTCCTTTACCTCGAAACGCGAAATTTGTTGAAATTTATTCAAGAGATACACATTGGCACTCATTTAACTAACTAAATGTCGAACTAACTGCATGGAACAGAGTCTTCCTTTATTAGTTTATAATTATCTGATTGCTCATCTAATCCCACAATTTTATACAACCGAAATCTCCACTATTGTTTTAACGAGAGCCTGTCTTGCATTCTAACCTAAGCAATTTGAATTCATGCACATGTTCTCATAATATAGGTAAGATTTGACTTAATTTTGTTTCCCTTAAAGGCCATGTCTTCCAGGATCTATCTTCCATTGAAGTTTCCAGATAATTGTTTTCCACACCTTCCATCTCTTTCATCCTTCACGATAAAGTTTCCTTAATATTCATTCGGAAATTTCATGCAGCATGTTGTTACTTCTGCTGACTTATGCACAAATATTTGTCTCGCCACTTTATCCCTGTGCACCCTCAGTCTGTGTTATCTCAAAGTTAGGGGCCAAATTTCGTAGTCTTATAAAGTAGCAGGTCAAATTGCGCATTCCAAAATTTTGTCGAAAAGGTGCATGCTTTAAAATATCTGGGAAAAAATATGTTATGAAAGATCTCGGACTGTCAGTCATTGCAGCAAAGTAGTACGGAAATATGTATTGCCAAAAAGGCTAAAATAGGCATAATTTGCGTTGAGCGGCATTAATTAGGAAAATAAATGTGGCGTTTCGGAGAGCTTCTTTACCCTTCGTGAGTAAATTTTGTTGTTGGGGACTGACCCCGAAACGCTGGGGCTAGTCGCCCTAGACGACATTTTCGCCATGTCGCCTCTCGCAGTTTCTGAACGATGTCAACAATAGGCGTAATCAAAATGTACTAAGTCTTCAAGGACGTTGTGTTTTAGCACCCAGTGTATAGCTGTTCTGGCAAAAGAAATAACAGATAAGATCCATCAGTCGTTTTAATCTACTTAGTTATTTTTAAGGCCGCGCCATAGCTCAAGCTCTTAGTCGCTGGCTTCCCACCGCGGCGGCCCGGGTTCAATCCCGGGTCTAGTCTACTGGGATTTGTGATGGACAAAATGGCGCTGAGGCAGGTTTTCTCCGAGTACTTCGGTTTCCCCTGACAATCTTCATTCCACCAGTAGCTCCACAATCATCCTCACCTATCATCTGGGGCTGGTACAATAGGCCAGAAGTGGCCGCAGTACAAGGGACTTAGTCCCATCCCACTAGCAATTAAAAAATAAGAGATATTTTAAAATTATTATTATTTGTGCCAAATCTGTATCTACTGTAAAACTACTTACAAATTAAACTAACTTCATTGAACGGGGCCCTTCTCCAGAAGCCGCCAATTATGCAGTTATCCAACAATAGAAATGTTTGCACTTCAACTTCATGCAATAGCTTTGGAAATGAAACACATTTCGTTCCTATGCGTATTAGTAATTTTCACTCATTTTGTTTTGTCTTCTTCCTTTGTTGTGTTTGTTCGTTTCCTTCCTTTACAGCTCCAGTTCCGTGCTGCCCTATTACCGCTTTTCATCGAACGTTCTACGCCTAAAATCCATGTCATATTTATGCAAAGAAAATTTTGTCATATTTAATAGCCCGAGGCGGACGACCAAGGGGTCGGAGTTCGAGTCCCGGTGGGGTCAAGAATTTTCACTTCCTGTCCAAAGGGTACCGGGGGTCCTCTCCCCAGATGTATAGCGGCCGGGGCGTGAAGCTGACCAACTACCTCCAACCAATGCGGAGGTCAAGAAAACGTGGATCTATACATGCACTCATCATATGACTTCATGGCGTAGTGTTTAATTACTTAGGTACAGGGATGACTTTAGCTTACTTAATAGCCATGAAGACAGTGAATACATCTTTGTTTGGTGAGGAAGCAACCGCTTGCAATGGATAGCGCTGAAGTAGCAACACCGATCTCAAATACGTTACTTCGAATCCCCTGTATATCTACTGCAGTCATTCACGTTACGGTCTGTGTTCTTGAACCATACAAAGTTATTCTTCCTCCGTACAACTTGAGGAGCGACTGCTTGGTTGTGGTTATCTGCTCACGAATTTCCGAGATGTGGTTTTGGGTTCTAGACTTTCCATCCTTCTCCTTCCACTCTCCTCCCCTTCAAATTCTTGTGGAGAATCTTAGTGGCAGTGAATTGAGAGGCAGAAGGAGAGTTGCAGCGGATTTTGGTTCCTGGGAACACAAGATGCTAGAGCTCATACCTCCTGAATTTCCGGAAATCTGGAACAGCCATGATGCGTCTGCCAACCGGAATCAAGTGAAGTGGCTTGAGAACCAAACGTTTAATCCTTTCAGTTTTCTTTGCAATTATAAATTATTTCTCCCTTCTTGCTTTTGAGGTTCTCACAGCGGTGGATGTGTTGGAACACGGCTTTTTTTTGTTGTAAGCAACTTTTGAGGTACCGAGGCGCACATTCGTTTTATTAGTGTTTTCTGTGATCACATGAATGTGGACTGAAAGAGCCAATGTTTATAAACGTGTTGTATCTTGAGTAACGCGGGAAAAGTTAAAAGTCTCCGATAAATGAAGAGATTTACTTAATACTGTGGCATGAAGACCCGTTGCTAGACAACGACCGCGAAGCTTATAAGAGAACAGCCGTTGCTATGCAGCGGCCAGCGCCCCAGTGGACTGCCTGGAAAACGGTGTTTTGAGTGGGTTCCGCACCTATGGCTGCGCAAGTAACAATGGATACAACAATGAGTAGCGGTGTTTTCTATGCGGACCGTGCCAAGATATTATAAGCGGGACAAAGTTTAGAGCTTGGTTCAGTTGTGGGATATTCACCAGACGGTAAGGATATAAGTAGAGGACATTGTTAGGAACCGTTAACGGGAAACGACTAGTGAAGTCATAGAAGACTTCATGTGTACTGTGATCTTTAAAGTGTGTA
This sequence comes from Cryptotermes secundus, assembly GCF_002891405.2. Lineage (NCBI taxonomy): Eukaryota > Metazoa > Arthropoda > Insecta > Blattodea > Kalotermitidae > Cryptotermes > Cryptotermes secundus. The sequence continues at coordinate 2,127,512 of NW_019731264.1, read as the reverse complement.
AACCAGTGAGGCTGGTATAGAAGTTGTATCAATAAGTAGTTGGTAAATCAAGTCATCAATAAGACCACCGTCTATAGTCACACTCCAACACGTGACAGGACCAAATATTGTTGTGGTATTGAACCAAGGACAATCTGGTGAACGAAGTATGTGTTATAAATAAATAGGAAATACTAGGAAATCCAGAAGGAAACATGTAATATTAAGACCTAGGTGTAGATGGGGTTTTTGAAGAAACAACATTTTAGGGGTCCGACTGAATTCAGCTGCATTTAATTACGGTCCCTTGTGAACCTGGTAAGCCCTGAATCTTCAGGTTTCAGAAAGAGTAAGTGATACACTGCACGCCTGACTGAACTTAATTCTTGAAGTTACATTTTTGATTTTGAAATGAAAGATTAATATGGAACATATTACTGATACACTACATGGAGCTGAGCCCGTCTTGAGAAGAAGCCAATTGTGCAGCTACTCAAGAACTTCCCAGCATTTTACGGAACCAGAAGGTTTATTACAGCGCTCAAAAGAGCCCTCCACTGGTCCCTCTCCTCAGTCAGATCGATCCAGGCCATATCATCCCATCATATCTCTCTAAGATCCACTTTAATAATATCCACCCACCTACGTCTTCGTCTTCCTAGTGGTCTCTTTCCTTTTATCTTTCCCACCAATACCCTATATGCATTCCTCTTCCCCGCCATTAGTGCTACATGCCAAACTCATCTCATACTCCTTGACTTGATCATTCTAGTTATACTTGGAGAAGAGTACAAGTTATGAAGCTCCTCATTATGCAGTTTTCTCGAACCTCCTGTCACTTCATCTCTCTTCGGACCCTGTTCTCAAACACCCTCGGTCTGTGTTCCTCCCTTAATGTCAGAAATCAACTTCTTCTCCACGTCTTTGAGACCGGTTATGGAGTCCATTAGTCTCCTATCCAATGGATACCGGTGGCTGTTTCTACGGGGGTAAAGTAGTCGGGGCGTGAAGCTGACCACTTACCTCCATCTAGCCCACAGGTCAAGAAAACGTGGATGTATACAGCCGCTCCCCCATACGTCTTCATGGCGTAGTGCTTAATTACTTAAATACAGGTACACATTTACCTTTAAAACGCGTTGCACCGATAAAGATCAGAATCGGTATTTCAATAATTATACGTATTCCTGCCTGATGATGGTCATGTATGCCCGAAACATGTCGCAGTATATAAAGTTCTAATGTAATGACTGAAATATATGTTTTGTTGCCGGTAGCATAGTTCCTACATGTCGAAACTTGCACATCATATAAATAAGCTTCCTCTCTAACTGTTCCCGTTCTTCCCCGATAGATGTACTTAGTAGTATTACTGTAATAGCGTCAGTTCTGGAACTTTATTGTTACACTGTGTATGTTAATACGGACTGTAGTTGGGTAGAAGATGAACCGGGTTATTTCGGTAATCAAGCAAGGTGTAATGGTTAGTTACAGGAAACGTTGCCTTTATGACAGACTTCACACTCATTTCCTGTAATGAACTACAGAGAATGTGCTTTTATGTGTGAAAAATAAAAATGCTACAAGTTACATGTGAAAGGAATGCGAGTGGTTTCACCTACAGTGGATGTGACGTCAGAAGTGAGTGGTAGTCATTTCCGCTTTGTCGGGGAAACCTTTTGAGTAAGAGTGCTTCTGACAGAGTACTGTGCCACAACGAAAACAATACATCGGAATGAATTGTTTAGCGCCGTAGCTTGAATGAATAGAAAAGCTACCTCTAACATCATGTATGCAATATGCTTTCGTGTGGTCAGTTAAATTAGACGTCACTCGTGAGCTAACCAAACAAGATATTATTTACACTGCCAAGAAATTGTTCACTTTATCGCGCTAGAAAATTTCATTACTGTGTTCAGTAGATCTTATCTTCAGGCAGCTGAATCCCCTCCACTCGCTCAAATCTTAGTTTTCTAAGAAGTGTTTTACTATTGCGGTAGCATCTTAATCTACCAACTGGGCTCTTGGCTACATATTTTGTGCGAATTTCCATTGCAATTTTGCGCGCTATATTTCCACACATTTATAACAATACGTGATGTGTACATATAAAGACATTTCTCGGTATGCAGTTTTACTCATCGTACTGTTATGTCCGTTCTTTCTGTAGGTCGAAGTACTTCCTCTGGCACCTTCACTCCGTGTTCTTCTCTTGTTGTCAGAGACTGTACACAGTACTAAGGGTGTCTCGTGTTGTGTTTTGTACGGATGTGGAAGTCAGACATATAAGCGAAGCGCACAGATTGGCAAATGAAAATAATATTTTTTAAAGCCTTGCTGAGGATAAAATTTTCATTTCTAAGTAACGAAATAGGAAAGAAAAACGAAAAGTATTTATCCTAATATTTCCTTAAAAAAGTAAGTCATTAAACGTTGCTTCGTGTTATGGAGCATATTGTTTAATGCTTAGGCATTTCTTACAACGCTGAGTTTTGCGCTTCGCCCATAACATGTACACCTACTTAATTTATTTAATGAAGAATCTGAAAATTCGATCGATTTATGCACTAAACTCTTTATGGGCGTCTTTTGCTTCAGCATTAAATTCATTCCTCCTTTTATTTAACAGGGAGTAGTTGCTTGCCCTGATCTCGCTATTACTGCATTTTGAGGAACTTTTGCTTCCTTGTAAGTGTTGTGACCTTCAAAATATCCATATCAAAATTATGCTCATTTGCACATCTCTGCTATCCCCAAATGTGAAAATATGTTCCAGGATGTTTGAGGTCGTAATTTTGGCAGGGCATACAGCTCCAGCATGTCCAAGCACGAACGTCCGGTCACATTTTTTTGTTTCCGAAAAAGAAAAAGCAGGCCCACACGTTCACTCTGGGGCTGCCTCTCTCCAAGTCACATGTGGCATGTGGATTTTGACTGCCCCCAATCCTGCAGTTGCACCTGTTTACAGCTCCATTGACATGGAACGTCACCTCGCCCGAGAAGCACACTTGGCGGAGGGCGACACTTCAACTCTTTCTAGCGTGTCCACAGCGAAGTTTGTGCGTGCTACTTGGCCACTCAGTTTTAGTGCATGAATCATTTGAATCTTATACGCTCCTAGGAGGAGCCTTTTGTGTAGCACATCGTCTGCTGTTGAATGTGGAATTTGTAGGTAACTGCAAGCTAGCAGCACAAATTGATTTGCGCGGACTTCACTGGAATGCCTTCAATTTAGATTGACATTTTCGTCATAGGTTTGTGTCTTTCAAGGAAATTTTACACGCAACAGACTACCTGTAGCCCTCAGTTTGTTGTCACAGAACCGAATGCTTTTCCGTAGAGGAGGTCGACATCCATATTGCGTTCTAAAACGACACTAGACAGCCGTAAAAGACTGCAATTCTGCTAGCCACAACACACATTGAACCTGATCCTGTAGTGTCGACATCGTTTCTGAGCTCGCCGAAGGTTACCAGCTGGCGCATGCGTATAAGCCGTATAGGAGAAAAAAACTTTCAGTTTGATAATTAATTTCGAGATACAATATTTTTTTTATACCTTTCTTCCGGACACCCTCTACTGCTCCGAGATGTTAGTTGAATTTCAACGGAGAACATGGTATTTTATCTCAGAAGACAACTGCCGCTGTGAGAACCTCAAATCCCATATGCGTATACATCTGACGACGGAAACACATTAAGTTTCTGAAATGCTACTTTTCAAAGAACTTAAGATAACGAACGGTGTCCAAAATAATAGCCATGTTCAGGAATAAATACCCTTTTAACAGAACTGAATTGCTTCAGGAAAGTAGAGACAGTCGAACGTCGATAAAGAACACACGCCGTGCTTTATTTCACAAAATCGCAGGAATTTGAACCTTCTCTGTTTTACTGCATTCGCCACTGGCGGTTCATAACAGAAGTCAGGAAGAATAAAACATGTTACGATTGCACTAAACTCGAGAATTCAACACTTGTTCCCTGTTTTACTATCGGCTGCAGCCAACGAAAGCCATTTCAATCCAATACCATTTCCTGGAAGTGCAAAGTAACCCATATTACATTTATGCTTTTATTTTATGTCCAAGTTTGTGGGTAATGAAAGAACGCGTTTTAATTTATTCAAAACTTCCAGCTTAAGACATAAACTCCTATGGTTGATATTTTACTATCGATAAAGTATATTGATTCTGTAGGCCATCGCTTATAATCGCATTGATGCGGTTATGGCTTAGCCGAGATGCAAGTAACCATATTCGCAGAGTATCTTGGTTCGTACTTCATAATAGTAACTAGACGAAATTTTATTCAGGAGGAAATTAAGAGGAGATTGGATTCGGTTAATGCTTGCTACCATTCAGCCCAGAACCTTTTTGTCTTCTCCTCTGCTGTCTGAAATCATAAAACTTAAGATATAAAAGACTGTAATTTTGTCTGTAGTTTTGTGCGGGTTTGAAACTTGTCTGTGACATTAAGGGAAGATCTCTGACTGGGGTGTTTGAGAACAGGGTGCTGAGGAGAATGTTTGGATCAGGCTGGGATAAAATGGTAGGAGTTTGAAAAAATTTGCACAAAAACAAACTTCATAACTTGTACTCTTGGCAATATATAATTATAATTATCAAGTTAAGGGGTTAATATGGGTAGGGCATGTAGCAAGCATGCTGAGAAAAGGAATGTATGCGGGATTTTGGTGGGGAAAAAAAATAAAAAGGTCACTATGATGTTACAGGTGTAGATGGGAAGATAATATTGAAACATATCTTAGACAAATATAAAGCGGCCTCCGTAGTCTAAGGGTAACGTTCCCACCTCATGACGCGGGTTCAAACCCGGCGGAGGTTGTGGAATTTTTAAAGGCGGAAAAATTCAGGGAACAAGTCCTTCGGGAGGGACTTTAAGCCGTGGGTCCCTTTTCGTAGATTTACGGCACATAAAAGGTCCTTATGTCTCTAGGAGACCTCTGAGCAAAATTAGGCAAAATGTTTCCAATGCCTCCGATAGATGGGGAAGTTATCGGATACCAATGCCAATAGAGGGCCGACATCGCTGGCAGAAACGGGAGATAGCGGCCACTAGTATCGGTAGGGTATGGCGACAGTAGAAATTAGTCGCGGTGCATGGGGAAATCCACCCCCTCTATACTGAATAACTGAATAGACAAATATAATGGGGTGGTATGGGCTCAGTACATCTGGCTCAGGATAGGAACCAGTGGCAGGATCTTGTGAACACGGTAACGAACCTTTGCATTCCATAAAATGTTGAAAGTTTCTATAGTAGGTGAGCGACTGACTGCTCATCGACGTATACTCAACATTATACGAAGTACTTTCCTTACATCCTGTCTCCCACCGAGCGGGTTAGCATATCGGTGGCGCTCTTGACTCATACTGCGCAGGCTCTAGTGAGACGCGCACACCCCCTATATTGCCTCGTTGGAACTAGTTCATTAAGTTTAGCCGTACCTATCCCTAACTTCCGTGACTTCTTGACGCCATTTTACCTTCCCTCCGATCCTTAACACACATATTGTCACGTGTTCCCTTTCAACCAATCATGTTCTTTCCTTCTGCTTAAGACGGAAAATTGTCTTGAGAGCTTATGTTTCTGGCCTCCAGAGGACGAAATAACAAGTAGACTTCATAGTGATTTTAAGTGATAGTTTCTGTTTTTAAGATCCGTTGCTAGGAGACGACTACTGAAGACAGAGAATCCTACACCGTGTTATAGCGATAGCGTTATAATTGAGTGTGATTAGGAGAACTTGTAGCCTAAGTGCCAATAGACCCAATCATCCGATCTATAACCCGCTATTTTCGTCATTCGTACCCCCCTACATTTGACAATACTATATCAGTGTACACACGTGATATCAGCTATTTTTAGAAATGCTGTACTAATTTTTGTGAATGAGCCGATCTCTTTGACTGTGGCAGTGTTAATGCAAGTGCCTCTAGCGATGGATTGAAGGATGCAGATAGCGCCTCTACCGAATGCAGCTAAGGAACTAATGGCACATCCACTTATGCGGGTGCTCTAACCAACGAGGAGTAAAGAGATGGCTCGCCACGCGGTCAGTGTGTCCATACTTTACTCTGGAGTTCACCCATATGCTGGTTCCCTGGCAATATGGCGACCAGAACAAGAGCTGACCACCCATATCCATCTGTTGCCACGGTTATTACTCCTCTGAATCTTCTCTTTACTCTGTCATTGTTAAGCACACGGACAATTTTATATTTTACCATTATGAATGATAAACTAAAAATCAAATACTAATTCAGATTTACATGATCAGTAATGTATCCCGGAACCCTCTAGAAACAAATGAAATGGAAATTCAGAAGCTGATTACAGTTTCGAAAAACATAGACAATTTGAAATTTAATATTAGAATTTCAAAATAAAAATAGCCTGGGGACCAGCTTCGAATGCCTTTTGTTTATCAGGAACTAACGACCTTTTTAATTATTTTTACTGGAAATTGCAGGAAAACAAGCGATTACAGGAAAAAAATGTTGTTCAGTGTATTACAAGGTTAAATAAGTTTCGATTCAGTTTAAAGAGCTTGTGGAATATTTATACAGAGCTAGCAAAAATGATTTTTAAATTTTGCATATTCATTGTGAAACGATCAGGCAAGATAATTTATCCGAAATGTTCAGACATTTGATTACAAATATCGAAGAATGTAATCGAAGCGTTTACACATAGTTGCAATGATTTTACCGCCAGGGACACTACACTCCAGAAAACGGCGACGTATCTGTCAAAAAGCAAAAACATCTCCTGCGGTTTAATAAAACCACGTGTCAAAGTGAGAATTGGAACTCTCGTACGGAATTTAGAGTGAACCCACCTTCTGAGACATCCGCGCCTCCATTTCACAAACAGTATTGTGAGACAGGGTGTTCATATTAATGTCCCATACTCGGCGAAATGTGTGGACGGGACTGGAATACAAATTTGATGTGTATAGGGTTAGCAGTATCGCATGTCTCGAACACATCTAACCGGTAAGATACATTTTGGCGGTTGTATTTTAATGTACACAATTTCGGATATTGTAGATTTTTTAATTGTATCATAATAAATTTGTCGAAATTATGAAGACAGTCTGTGCTCACTCTGTATTGTGTTTTAATTTGAAAGCCCAATGTTTATGCCGAACGACTGGGGTGTTTGTTTCTAACATTAAAGGTTCGGCCACACAGAGCGCTACGTACGCTATGTTCCCTATGTTAGCTGCGTCGCAGAGTGTACACAGCGTACGTAGCGAACATAGCGTAGCGCTCTGTGTGGCCGATAGCATCATGCACGAAAACAGATTTCACATTTGGAAGACGCTGGCAACTACGGACATTCCTATCTCGGTATGTTGAGTGCCTGTTATTATGACGACGGTGCGGCCCGCTGTTAGTTACAGGAGAGCTTCATGAGGAGCGGCTGTTTCTATAGAAAAATTGGATGTATTTTTTTTTTTGCAAATTACTTAGCGTCTCTGTCAGTAACTAAGAAATATTGTCACATATCCGGGCTTTGTATGACGAATAAGACTGGTTTTTGAATTTTATAATCTAATTCACTAGACGTTTATACGACTGGTTATAACAGTTAACAGATCATTTTCTGACACATTATCATCTTCTTACGACTGGACACTCCACTGGAAATGTTATGAATTCCAACTGAACTGAACTGAGCTCCGCTACTCCGTTGTACTTTCTCGTCCTCTTTTGTACTCCTTTAATTCAAAATCAAAATCAAAGTGAAAGTTACTTTACGACTGCCGGTTTGCCGCCAACCACTTCCTCTTGGCGTCAGGCCCCTTGAAGCCCAAGACCAAAGAATTCTTCCAACTGAACTCTTGCGGTAATAGTCCTTATGTAACATCCTCTCTGACGATAGGATGGGTTTGTCTCTTATGAATACGCTTGGCCTTCAGTAATTCAGTATAGAGGGGGTGGGTTTCCCCATGCACCGCGACTAACAGTCTATTGTACCGGAGGCACTGGAAACTACTTGGGCGGGAAACATTTTGCCTAATTTAGCTCAGAGGTCTCCTAGAGACATGAGGATCTTTTACGTGCCGTAAATCTACGACATGGAACCCACAGCTTAAAGTCCCTCCCGGAGGACTTGTTCCCTGAATTTTTCCGCCCTTAAAAATTCCACGACCTCCGCCGGGTTTGAACCCGCGTACCTTGAGTCATGAGGTGGGAACGTTACCCCTCTACGCTTGGCCTTACTTTTAAGAGGATATTTCTCACATATAACATGTCATTGAAAATTCTTTCTTTTGTACTACATAAAAGCCCTCTGTCAGTAAAGGCTTTACAGAGCAGATCATGCCTAACTTACATAATTTATGCTACAACGGCAGCTTAGTCATTTGAACGGTTATAAGCTTTTCAACCGCCAAGTTTAAGCCTCTTATATTTTCTATGTCCGGCTTCGCCTTGTTCTGTACCACGAACATGTTCATTCTCATGATTTTGCATGACTTCTGCATGTTGCATGCACGGTTTTGTTATTTAATCGTATACATTCGGAAATTTGAAAGATGTCTGCAAGTCGCGGACTGATGTGCGCCTTTGAAAATTTCCAATGGTGCGCAATGCCTTATTTTGCATGCGCTGCAATTTTAAGATGTAGGTGTCTGCCTCTAATTCCCAGGCGTCACAAGTGTAAGCCATTACTGATCTGATCACTTCTTTATAGAGGGTTAGTATAATGTTTGCGCTTAAACTTTCACTTATATTCTGATAAATGTCCTGAAAACCTTGGTTTCGATCATTTGTATGTGATATCTGCATGTAATCATCGTATCGAAGATTACACCCAGATATTTACGTGATTGGCAAAGGGGATATTCTGTCCATTCAATTGAAGATGATCCTCAGGGTGCCTAAGTGTAGGAGAAAAGTAGATTGCCTGAGCTTTATCTTCATAACCCTCTTCGCGGTCCTTCGCATGTATACAGCTGTCGTCAGCAAAGAGACCTGGATAGACACTAGGTGTCTGGGGCGTAGCGTTTGTATATAGACTGTACAATGTGGAGAACAGGACGGAACCTTATGGCACCCCTGCTTGTATATCCCTTGGCGTAAACATTTCGCCTTCGACTGAAACTCTGAATTTTCTCTGAAAGAGGAAAGAGTTAAGAATCTTCCTTTAATTCTCGAAGTCGAAGTCACATTGCGACTGGCGGTCAATCAGTAAGTCTTGGTGACGAGCCCCAGCTGGGGCTCATGTCCAGATATTAATTATTACCGTTTGACAGTTACGGTCTTGTTTCTGTGGGGCACCTTCTCTGACGAGAGTACGGGTCTGTCTTTTGTATATGCTGCTGGCCCTTGCCAGCACAGTCTTTCTCGGGTCCGAGTCTCTTGGGACTCGCGACCATATTTTACTGTCTCAGATTTGAGACTTCCCTTTTCGTCGCCTCCTACGACTCCCAGGGTCACGGTGGAGGTATTCGACTCCGCCTCCACACGGGTCTGTTTAATACGTCCAGAGTCAGAGTCACGTTACCACTGACGGTCAGTCAGTCTGTCTGTCTTGGTGTCGAGCCCCAGCTGGGGCTCATGACCAGATATTTCTTTTGTATGAAAGTTACTGTCCTGTCCATGTGTAGCGCCCTCTCTGACGAGAGTAATACGTCCAAGTCCAAATCCCCGTATTTATATCCCCCAGGTACTCCCTTTAATTCTCCTGACTATTTCGTCTTATAATTCCTCGGCACGGACCCCAAGGAAAACGCCGTTAATGCTTTCAAGGATGTGTTTATTTGTCCGTTACCTAACAATGGATGACCTTCTATTGTTGAAAGCGTAACTTCTGGAATGTGTTTACCAAGCCGTTACCTAGTAATGGACATATGATTCACCATATAGTTTGGAATGGTAGGATGAAACAAGTATGATGAATTTGAAGAGATCTGAGAGGATAATCGGTAGTGTCTGCTTGGATCTATAAAGGACGTCATGGAAGATGTGTAAGGAAAATCGGTATACCGCCCAGGATTTCAACCGACTTTCTCTGTTGAGGAACCCCCCCCCCCTCAAAATGAAAACCGGACGAAATCTTATAAAACGTTTTAAAGAGTGCTATGGCTCGAAAAGGGCTGTTTCGGCAATGATGATCTTCAGGTAAATAATAGTTCCTCATTCTGAGAATTATAACGACACACACAAATACGCTAGGTGATAAATGCAGGGTTTGCTAAATGTTTCCGCAGTATGTTGGCGACAATACCATAGCGCAGGCAGTTATTGGCCGGCTTTCGAAAATGCGGTCACTGTTCGATCCGAGGTCAGATCAAGTGAGATCTGTGGTTGAAGAAGAGGCTCTGAGGCGGGTTTTCTCTGAGTACTTCGGTTTGTCCTGCCAATTCTCATTCGACCCTGATGTTCCACACTCATTTATCATCCGGGGCTGGTACAATATACCCTGTAGTGGCCGACGTACCAATTGGACTCAGTATCCGCCACCTCCACCCACCCCCCACACACACACTAAAACCAAAATCACTGTGCCTTAAAGGGCAAAAGAATCTAGTGGCTACTCAGTTCTATTAGCTAGAAATAGTCGTCTTAACTGTTTGTTTTGAAGATTCTAGAATCTCTGTTCTATCATGATAGAAATATTAGGTTTCACATATACCGAGCAAGTTGGTGCTCGAATCGCATCTTTGCCGGACCGAGGTTACCATGCTTCTCTTCGGTCTCTCCAGGTACATTTATGGATTAGGCACGGCCGCTTCCTTCCAAATCCAATCCAGTTTATGTCACTCTACCATCCGATCCTGTGTAGTTTAGATATTGTAGCATGTAGAGCCGTTGCTATGCAACGACCACGAGATGGACGGATATACCAGGATCGTTTCTGGGCAGCGTCCAGGGAAACGCCTTTCTGCTTAGCAGCAGATTCTTAATAATGAAGCAGTTGGACTACAACAATGGAAGATCTGTGTTTTCTGCGTGGTCCGTGCCGAGAGGTTATAAGCAGGGCATGGTTAGAGGTTGGTAAGATTCTGTGCAGGAGTCTTTGAAAAGAGGATATGAGGCGGAGGCAGAGGAACAGCCATTGTTATAGCTGTCAACAAAAAATGTCTAGTAGCAGACTGAACACACTAGACTGTATGCCCTAGTGAGCTATAAATTGTGTAAATAGCGATAGTATTACAGTTATTTGTAGTTATGTCATGTAAGCCTTCAATAAATCCAAACCCCTTCTATAGTCACACATAAACGTGACAATGAATGAATGAACGAAAGAATGAGGGGTAGGCCATAATAATCCAGCCCTTGCACCTAGGCCTTGAATGATTTAATGTACTTCCCCTTTTTGATTAACCCTTTATCAATCCTACACTTTGAATGAAATGTAGGACTGTTTATGGGGCGTCATAGTAGTCGCTTGGTTCCATAAAGAAACTTTCCCAGGTGACGAAATCTTAAATAAGCTATGACCTCACAGTCACAGAGGATGTGTGTGTGGCTGATTCATCTTCTTTTAGGCACATTTCGCAAGTGGGGTCACCTGTCAATCCCAGTTTGAAAAGGTGTCGTTTTAGGTGATATCCTCTAAATAGTCCTCTCGCCCATCTACAGATGGGCGAGAGATCCTCCGTTCTTCTGGCAGAGGGTCCTGATATAAATCTCTTTGCATGTTTCAGTCCAGTTGCGGCTTCCCTGTGTTTTTGTGATTTCTCTTCATGCAGTCCCTGACGGCGTTCTTTGTAACTCCAATTGAGATGCTGTAGGCTGGTTCAGGTCCTGTAGACGGATGTACAGATTCAATTCTTGCCAACTGATCTGCCATTTCATTACCCACGATATCCTCATGAGCTGGCACCGATATCAGTTGAACGCTGTTATGTTCCGCTAGTTGTATGAGGGGTTGGTGGCAGTCCTAGACCAGTTTCGTGTGATCTGGTACACACGACGTTATTTACAGCGTCTTTAAATAACGTAAAATCCTCACGAGAGAAGAGGCAGAAGTATAGCTCTTCATGTATCTTGGTTTTTATAAAGAGGGTAGGAACATGAAAGATTGTAATTATGTTTTAATGGAAATTGAAAGCACAATCTGGCTTCAGAAATATTTCTAAAGGATCTGTGTCTTCATAAAGCCTGTTTTGTAATCGTCTGATGAAGATAAATGGTTCTGACGGCGTATATACCATAATAGCGAGACACGGCCAACCGCACAATCACTGTTTATTGGTGCTAAGACGGTGGTTTGTTTGATGAAGACGTACACCCAAACTTAACGCCACCTGAACACGAGGACTGAACAGTTAACGAATTATTACTGAATAATATTCAGAAACACCTGGAAAGCTTCGAAATGTGGTGTTGGAGAAGGATGGAGATCAGTTGGACCTATTATGTGAGAAATGAAGAAGTGTTAATTAGAGTCAGTGAGCAGAGGAATATCCTACACGAAATAAGAAAACGGAAGGCTAATTGGATTGGTCATGTTTTACGCAGAAACTGCCTTCTAAAAGAAGTTATTGAAGGAAAGATAGAGGGGCGGATAGAAGTGACAAGAAGACGAGGAAGACGACGTAAGAAGATGCTGGATGACCTTGGGGACAGAAGAGGATATTCTCATTTGAAGGAGAAAGCTCTAGATCGCATTAAGTGGAGGAACTGTTTTGGAAGAGACTGTGGACCTGTCGTCTGACAGATTACTGATGAATGAATGAATGTGCACTAAATTTGGATATCCATACTTGACTCAGTATCATTGAACTCCCCCCCCCTCTAAATATATCCTCCGAAATATTAATTTGACGTTCAATTCACGTATTTTAGTCTTATTAGACCTTATCACTCGGAATGTCACCAACAGGTTCATGCGCAGTTTTGTACTGGGGGGGTGCTCAGTTCTAGTTTCGTCTGGGACACCGAGAATACTGACTTCGGTCTTTCGTGGTTTCCCTCAGGCAAAATCCGGTGTAGCCCTTTGATTAAGCCATGGCCGCTTCAAAGGATTCAAAGCGGGGTCCAGAGCCCGTTGACCTAGTAATATTTTCACCCTAAGCGTGCATTAAATTGCGATTTTGCTATCGAACTCTGGGAATCACCGAGTTTCCCACCCCAGTAACGGGCGATGTGCACAGTGAAATGGATCACATGACGGGAAATCACAAGATTTGTTTCAGGTATGCAGTATCAGTGCTCATATTGAGGGTGAGTCATGTGTCCTTCAGTCTGTTTCATTGTTTCTAAAGCGTTAATTATTTGTCATTTGTGTAGGATCTTGTGTGATACAAATATTCTTGATTATTTTTTTCCCCTTGGCACTACAGCCCCAGTGGGCCTAGGCCTACCTCCATGAACTTCTCCGTTCACTTCGGTTTTTCTAGATCTTACACATTTATTAGGACTCCTTGGGTGGGTCATCAGCTTGTCGCAAGGCTTCTACCTGTACACAAACACAGAAAAACGCTCACACACAAACTGAACATCCATGCCCTGAGTGGGATTCGAACCCACGATCCCGGTTTCCAAGCGAGCGAAGACGGTACATGCCTTAGACCTCTCGGCTACTGTGACCAGCGACTATTATTACTGCATGTGTTAATTTTTTGTTCACTTTCTTGGCCACTTTTTGCAGAAAAAAATGTTTTCTACTTATTGCTCCTGAACTCCTGTGTAATATACACTCGGCGTCTTCATTTCTTAAACATAGAAAACAGATTCTATTTGGACGTACGCGGATCACAGTGGTCGCGCTGTCTGAGGCATGAACAGCCTTCGCTCGCTCGAACGCTGGGATCGTGATTTCGATGGATGTCTGTGTGCGTTTATTCTGTGTCTGTGTTGTCCCATGTGTAGGTAGCGGCCTTGAGACGGGCTGATCACCCGTCCAAGGAATCCTTCCGTCTGTATAAAGAAGATTATGAAACTGAAGAAGAGGCCATGGCCCAACAAAGGGCTCTAGAGCCATTAATGAATGAAAGAATTTGGACATGCAGCAGACATGGAGAAATAAATGAATGCGTACGAACATTTTGTCAGTTAACGTCAATGAAAGGAACTACTTTGAAAGAAAGGGTATAGATTGGAGGATAATATTAAAATTGATATTTGAAGCATGCACTGTAATGCAATGAACTATATTAACTGGCTCACAACATATACAATTCGACCTTATGAACATTGCAGCGTGGTTTAAATTTTCACAAAACTGGGTAATATCTTGAAAATTTACCGATTTTTAAAGAAATATACCCCACGAAGGAGTTTGTTATGAAATTGAAATATAAGCTGCAGATGTTGGATAACTTCGATTTATAACTTTTTATCAAATTTTGTGGAAAGTATTGGATTAATTTAAAAGTTATTGGAGCGGGACACAGACATTCACATGGACACGATTATATCATGAACGCATAAAGGAAAGCGCTCTAATAACTCCGAAATCACAAGCAGTACAGAGGAAGTCCCTAGCGGCAAGGGCCCGTTTCTTTTCCTCGCTTTATGTAGGACACTGTACAGCGCAGTATACACGTCATTTTCTGGAATCAAATTATGAAAGGGATCCACTATGTTAAAACTCTGCCCTGCCATGTTTCTAAATCACATTATAATTTTATCTGATGAGTATATGCTCCTACAATACAATTTCGTTGACCTGTAATGTACAGAAATCCATCAACGTACGTACTTGATTAGGCTTACCTTGTGAATAAGCTTAATAAAATTATATAGTTGCTTTGTAAAGTAACTTCAACATTTTTTGTGCGTATGATAGAAAGCAGAAACCCATAATTTTAAAAAGAGACCTCGGTAAAGGGCATATGTACTTCTTTTTTATGGCTGAACTAGTATGTAATTGAAAATAAATTAAGCCATGTTGGATTCGTTTTCATGTTATCTTCACTAAGTCCCATTTTTTTCTCCCAAAAGTTAAGAGGTTCATATAACGAGGATATTAAAAAAAATGGAGAATATGGGGTGAATAAAGTATGGGGCTTCATATGGAAATGATAAATTTAAAAACGGTCACAAGCTCTGCTCGCAAGAAATGGAGACTGAGTCACAAAAAGTGAAGAGACTTAGTACATCGTCTTCCAGGTTCTTAAGCAAATGCGATAGTCTTCAGATTGGAGCAGTAAGGAGGAGGTTTTCTTTTTATATTCTGCTACTTTTATAAAGATCCTACAGGATCTGACACCACCAATTTGACTAATGGGGAGAACCAGAAACCCCGGCCTATGTGTCGAGACGTTCGTTGTAAGGGGGAGCGAGATTAATGACCGGAGATCCAACGCCTGGGTCACAAGGGCATATATTCTGTTCCTCAACTGCGAACCCATCTTTGTACAAGGTTTACAAAGTACTGCATTGATGCTATTTGTAATATTAATTAATGATCATAATGCCTCGTACTAAAGTGTCCGATCTGTACTCGGAAACTTCACTTAAATCGAGAAGACTTGTTCTGCAAAGGAAATGCGACATAATAATGACAGGATCAAGTCTAGGATTTGTAATCCTATCGAAGCTTCTATCCTTACATTCTTCTTCTATTCCTGTTGGTCTCGCATTGTAGCATAGGACATCTGTGAAACGCTTCAATTTCTTAAATTCAGACAGTCGGTAGGACTCGGACGAGGGGACTACCCCGTCGTAAGGCTGATACCTAACAACAACACAGAATAAAAACAGACATGTATGCATTGTTTTGGATTCAAACCCACGATCCCAGTGTTCGCGCGAGCTAGGACACTTCATGCCTTTGAGCGCGCGGCCACTGTGATCAGCAGTCGGTACATTAACGGATTCCAATGTTTTGGGCGTTATTTCGTGTGCGTCGGTTTTCTGGAACCCCAATGCTTTCAATCCAATTTTTCTTTTTTGCTTGTGAAGGATATAATCCGTAAGTAGACGCCTATTACAGATCTACGAGTGCGTCTCCCTCACAGTTGAGGTAGATGTAATTAGAGGAACGTCATGTTAAAAAAAAAACATGAAAATGAAGCTACACAGAGCGCATGGATTGCATTCACAGGTGTTAAGGTAGGCGGAGAGGCCCCAATATTTATATTATTCGTATTTTAGCATCCTGTTGCATTAAGGTATTATTCTTATTATTCAAATACACTACTAATAATGCAGCAATGGTTTCTAAATATAAGGTGTATAAGTAAAAGTAAAAGTAAAGGTATCCCTGTAACAGGCCGTGAAGGCCCATAGGCTTGTGAGACGTTGAGGGTCCCAATTTATCTAGACAATCTGCTCAAAGATGGCGGTAAGGTTGTCAGCCTTACGCCCCGGCCGCGCTTTACTCCCCAGGAAAATTATTTCATTGATTCTTGTTACTAATTTCTGTTAGAGGCTGAATCCACCCCAAGGTCATATATGGTGTATAAGAGACACCTAAAATATATTTTTCACTGAAAGTCTATATTTAATACTTTAAATGTTATTGAATATCATAAATGTTTTTTTGATGAAAAACAGTGCCACTAATTTTGTATACGTTTGTCAGACTATGATATAAGGAATTAAATATCGGACTGTCTGTTGTTTGACGCCATTCTGCAGAGCATGTAGATATAAGGCTTAGTAATCCAGCTTCTTCTTCTAGAGGTCGTGGTTTCGATTATATTTCTGCCTCCTCTAAATCCTGAAACATGCCTTTATTCCTTTTCCTTGGTCCATATTCTATGCAGTATCCTTCACCAACCAGGCGCTATGTAGGTTTTTCCTCTAGAGGTGAAATAATATTGTTAAATAGACCACAAATCAATCTGAGGTGCTCGACATTGCTGGTGCTTTAGCCGCTGGCGTTGGCGTCTGTTTACACAACACATCTGCAATATTAATCATAATAATTTCTTCCACAGTTTTTCCTTTTGTGTCGACTGTGGCTTTACTACAGGTGCGTCCGATAAATCAATTTAATAGCTTGAAACTTTGCGTTAAACCCATAAAAAATGAAGTAGAGGCAGTACACAGCTCCAAAAATATTATCCGAATGGTGCATTGCGGATACTTAAAGATATTTGAACCATTTAGATACTAACAGAAGAAGATTAACAAATAACTAACTAACTAACTAACTAACTAAGTTCTTCTTGTGAAGCCACCAGTTGCTCAGCTACCCAAGAATTTCCAAGCATTTAATGAAACTGAAGGTTCATTACCTTGTTCGCAAGAGCCCGCTGCTAGCCCCTACCCTGAGCCAGATTAATCTAGTCCATGCCACCCCATCCTGTTTCCCTAAGGTTCATTTCAATACCATTCCCCCACTTATGTCTAGGTCTTCCTGGTTGTCTGTTTCCTTCAAGATTCGTCATCAAGACCCTGTAACCATTCCTTTTTCTTTTCCTTCTTCCCTGTTCCTGCTATCTCATCCGTCTATACTTGTCATTTTAAAATACTTGGCGAAGAGCGCAAGTTATCAATACAAATGTTATGTTTCTGGACATTATCGATCGCCTTGTTTTTATTTAAAGACACCATCTTGTTTATGTTTCCGAGGCTGGATTCTGTCTCTGTCTTCAGGTAGAACTCACTCAGTTTGGCCCAATCGATAGAGCCAGCTCCAATCTCCGGCCAGATCCAAATCCAGTCTCCGAAACGTCGTGTTGTACATAAAGACAGGACGATGGATAATGCCCGAAAACGTAATATTTATAATAATGTAGCATCTTAACAAACTGTTAGATCTTATTTACAAGTTAGAAGCTCCTCATTATGTAATTTTCTCCAACTTCTTACTGTTTCCTCCCTTTTGGTCCAAATATTCCCCCTCAACAACCAACTCTCAAACGCCATCAGTCTGTGTTCCTCGATGTCAGAGACAAAACTTCACATCAATACAAAAGTACAGGTAAAATTTCCTATATTTTTAGACAGGAGCAAACAAAGTGTAGATTGAAGAAAGCAGTCTCCTGGGATTTGGCACCGTGTATATGTGGTGTTAACCGACGTTTCGGAGGAACGTATCGCCTCCATCTTCAGTCTGCTTTTACCGGTTCTCACGGTCTCTTCGCTTGCAGAATTCTTATATTTTTTCTTCTACCTTGAAGATGGGGGCTATACGTTCCTCCGAAACGTCGGTTAACACCACATATACACAGTGCCAAATCCCAGAAGACTGCTTTCTTCATAGTCACCGCCGTGAAAGCCTCAAATCTTACAAAGTGTAGATTAATAAGTATGGAATATAAAAATATTAACATGTTCCATGCTGCGGACGAGATATCTCTCATAGGACCAGTAATTTGACTTGCGTCTATTTCATTGTAAGGAGCTGAGAGAAGGTAGCGTGCCCCCGACAGTTAAAGTGCACGATCTCTTTCGCAGTCTAAATAATAAGTTAACATGTGGTGTAGGTGAACCTACGAGACGGGCTGTGAGAGGATCAGGGGAACTATTGGGTTTTCCTTGTAGATGAGATTATCACTGTTTTCTCTCAGTTTCAGTAAGTGAAACGTCCTGGAATCTTAATAGAGTAGGTAAAGGTAAAGCTATCCCTGTAACAGGCCGTGAAGGCCCATAGGGTTGTGAGACGTCGAGGCTCCCACATTTTTTCTAGACAATCGGCTAACAGATGGCGGTAAGGTTGTCAGCCTTAAGTGCCGGTCGCCCTTTACCCCTATGAAGATTCCTGGTACTCATTTCTGTTAGAGGCTGAGTCGACCCCAGGGCCATAGTGCGACTGAAAGGATTAGGTCAATTGAAAATTCCACGTCATTGGGCCTCGAACCCGCAATATTCTGGCTTGTAGCACAGTGCCTCAAGCAACTAAGCTGTCCCGTGCCCCCATTATACAGTAGGCTTTATGCTAATGATGTATACCGAATACTTAAACATTTTCGATCATTAGTCGTTTAAACAGAATGTACCTACGAGTAGTTTTCTGGCTGTGTTGAACTCAACTTAGACCTCTCAGAATTTATATCACGTTCTTACAGGTCTTGCAAGCGGATCTGAGACTTATAACAGTGGCGTAGATGCTACACGATTTTTCTCAGGATCTCCAAATGAAAGATATACTGTGTGTCAAAACAGACCGCAGTCTATAGAAGTTACTCTGATCTGATCTGATGTGATGCCGTGTGTTTTCGTAGATTGGCAGATACGTTTCAGATCAACCTTCTGCCTCCAGCTTCACGGTGGTAGTAGATAGATAGTATGTTTCTCTGAAACGTCGGTAACTATCTAACGGTCTATATGCATAGTCGCAAGAACATCAAATTTCAAATTAGGTCTATAGTTCATTTCCTCGGATATCTGCCTCACAGACTGAGCTTACACTCATGAAAGTAAGTACATCATGTGGCGGAGGTGAGTTTTCAGCTTCATGCCCCCGCCGCTTTAGCCCCAGGAAACAAACCCCGGTGTACATTTTGTAGGAAGCTGGGCATGTCGATCTAGACGTTATGGAGAAGATTCGAACCTCGATTTCTCGGTCGTACACCCGGTAACCTAGTCGCTATGTCGACTGAGCTATCCGATCTACCAGTATATAGTGTAATGTTATGAAACGGCTTGTGGGCCATCGTGTTTGCACAGGAGACAGAACTGTGTGATGTTAGCAATATAAAGCGTGATTTGAAGAAGGAAAGGGGACATGTAAGGAAAAAAATAATACGAAAAAATAAAAATAGAGCAAGACAACTTTAAAGTTATACGAAATAAGCTATAGAAGGGGGTGAGTGTGTTTGGTTGAGCGGGTGGCTCTGACACTCAACTGCAAAAGCGCAAATTCTGACCGAGCCAACATTTTGATGTGACACCCCCTGTTATCGGGAAGCAAGCATACCAACCCTCTGACATGCAGTCTTCCCCCACACGTTGCCAACTATCTGTCCTTATCTTCCGCGTCACTCAGTAACGGAATTTACGCTGCTGGAACTCCAGCACAAGGAAGCAGGTTAGATTCCCTACGTCCCTAAAAGATGGTTGATATGTCGAAAACATTCTCGTTTCCTGTCACCGGGGTGCGAACGACAGGCCATGTGACTGTCGCCCTCCCTTATCAGTTTGGGACCAACTCATAGGGGGCTGGGATATCGACAGACGATCATCTGAGCATTACAGTTATGGAGGCGACGTAACAGGTAAATTTGTTTCCTGATATTCCATTATTCTGTCATTTTCGGCTTTCTATCCTTCATGTTCACTGTCTTTTCTTTGTCCCTCACTTCATATGTTCTTCCTCATGATTTTATATGTGTGTGTCAGTTAACGGCGCAGTTAATAGAGGAGAATATTCATTCATTCGTCAATGGCTTGCAGTCCTTTGTTGGGCCTTTGTTGCTTTTTCAGTTTCTTGACTCTCTACACAGTCGGCAGGACTCTCTGGAGTGGGGATCAGCCTGACGCAAAGGCCTCTACCTATACATAGGACAACACAATCGCAGGATAAACACATAAACACATCCATGCCTCGAGTGGGACTCGAAACCACGACGCCAATGCTCGAGCTGGCGAAGACCGTTTATGCCTAATACCGCGTTGTCACTGTGATGGGCACAAGAGAATATAATATAATGTAATTTATTTTTAAGTTCTTTTACAAGGTACGCGGTACACCTTCGAACATGTGATTATTACAATACCCAGTCTATTTCACGTATATTTTTTATACATTTTATTTTATATCTACATTTTATGATTTTCTTAGCTTTGTTTTCCAATTTGTTCTGTTTGTGAAAAGTTATGTTTTTCTATGTACTGATTCCTCGTTAATATTAAACCACCATTTACGTGAACATTCTATTGTGAGGTCTTTAATTTCAACTGTCTTAATGTCAGAGACCAAGTTTCACACCCATACAGAACCACAGGCAAAATTACATTTCTTGATAAAAATCTAGCGAACACTTCTCGCACATTAGGTGTAACTTCCATACTGATTCTGACGGCGCTCTCAGCGGTTCGGCTCTCCTCCTTTGCCTTCTCTCCTTCCTCCCTTTTATACGTCTTGTTCTGTCTATTATTTTCTCCTCTTCTCTTCCGTCCTTGTTTACTCTCCATTACACTGTTCTTCCTGATATTTTTCTTTCTCCTTTCATTAAACTTCTCTTGCCTCTTCTCCTTTATCTTATTATTCCTCTTCTCTGTTTGGATATTTTTATGTTCCTCATTTTCTGCTCCTTCTTTAGGTTATAATCGTCTTTCTTCCTCATATTCTCCTTCTGTTCATTTTTCTTCAGCCTCAACGAAGAACAGTACTTCCTTTTCGTCACGTTGTGTCAAGCAGACAGAGAGGCAGAGGCACTGTGACAGTTCCGAAATCCGTAATTCGTTCATGATTTACGCGTGTCAAAACTAGTACCGACAGGAAACAGCATAAGCTTAATCCTCTCATAAGGCGGCTTATCCGATGTGCTTATAGCAAAACATTTGTCATTAAGACAGTAAAATGTGCATACAGTGACGCAATTTCACTGCTTCATTGCCCTTAGGACGGTAGTTGATTAGCCTTAAGCTGTGTTCGAAATTTCACGAATACCTCGCTGTAGGAAGCCGAGTAAATGGGCTCAAGCGGTAAGCCTTTGGATTGTGTCTGGCTCGAATCTCGGACCATCATGACTGAGGACTTTAGTTCTAGATTAGTGCTGGGATTATACTTCAAATCAGGCCAAGGCCGCTTCCTGCAAAAACATTTCCAATTCAGTGCCTTCAACTCTGACCTCATGTCACTACAGACAAACGAGTGAATTATGTTTGCCAGTTGTCCCATCGGATATCTTATATTGCATTATCATCATCATCATCATCAGTAATCTGTCAAGACGACAGGTCCACAGTCTCTTCCAAAACAGTTCCTCCACTTAATGCGATCTAGAGCTTTCTCCTTCAAATGACAGTATCCTCTTCTGTCCCCAAGGTCATCCAGCATCTTCTTACGTCTTCTTCCTCGTCTTCTTGTCACTTCTATCCGCCCCTCTATCTTTCCTTCAATAACTTCTTTTAGAAGGCAGTTACTGCGTAAGATATGACCAATCCAATTAGCCTTCCGTTTTCTTATTTCGTGTAGGATATTCCTCTGCTCACTGACTCTAATTAACACTTCTTCATTTCTCACATAATCGGTCCAACTGATCTTCTCCATCCTTCTCCAACACCACATTTCGAAGCTTTCCAGGTGTTTCTGATCTACTGCCCTAAGTGTCCATGTTTCAGCCCCATACAAAGCTACGCTCCAAATGTAGCATTTCACTAGTTTCTTCCACTATGTATTTATTCCACAGATGTATATTATGACAAGCCACAGTGCTTTGAGACGATATATGGACATTGTAGATCCGCTAATAAGACTCAGCAAGTGAGTTATTTATTAGCGCGAGGGAACACAAAGGAAGCGAGCAACCGCAATTTCCGAGGAATGTTATCAGCCCGAGTTGAACGCATCTTACTGACTGGAGCAGCGCAAATTGAGGAAACGGCAACGCAGTAGCAACGCAACTCCCGGAACTGAACTCCCAGGCAACGGAGCACTTGCGTTGCCGCGTATTTCCTGGCTTCAGCTATTCTAACATGCTTCTGTGATTCATTTTCTTCTTTAGATGACATGAAAGGTTGATAAAGCTGCTAATTTTGTTTCTGTGCAGTTAGCTGATCAGGAGTCTAGTATATATGACAAATGCCACCCTGTCTATGCTAGGCGGAACAAAATAGATTTGGCTTGGGAAAGAATTTCTCATAAGAGGAAGAAGTGCGGATTCAGGTTAAGTTCTTTCGAAACAATATAAGCGCCCCAGCTTAAATTGTCACAGAACGGACACACCCGATGTTTTCTTTTCTTACTATGGCATTTAAGCATCCTATTGCATTAATATATCATATATTTCCATCTTAAATGCAGCTTCTTATGTGGTCACCTTTCTTCCACACCAAATGTTTCGGCTGTATACAGCCAACATCAGGTGTCCTCTATCTTGCTAAAATTGTTACACCGTATGTCAGAATTTCGTATTGCGTTTGAACGCGACATTTTCTGATTAAAATGAATTGACCATAATTAAAACAAATTAATTAGCATCCCAATATTTTCCTTATTGTCGTCGTCATCTCTTCTCACGCCGTCTTAATCGGTCTCAACTACCGCCATATTATTACAGGATCAGTATTAGTAAGTAACATTGCAGAAGGCAAGTGCACGATATTGAACATTACGATCACGCGCTAAGTCGGACGAACAGACCCACTTGAGATGACGGGAGCAACTAAGCAAACATGAGTTTCCTCAGTGTACGCCAACTAATCTGGAAACCAGTTGTCTACTTTAAATCGGTGAAGTTTCTCGGAAGTTGCTGTTGCGTTGAAGTTGCCAGTTTGTTTGGTGTGGACTCGCCCTTAATGTAATGTTTTGAGTTGCTCGGTATGTGTATGCAGATGAAGTATGCATTTGTCCGTTTCTTCATTCTTTTTATTTAATGATATATTCCGTGATATTCCGCTTGCAGGCTCTGTCTTATGTGAACAGAGTGTACTTTGCTTTGCAATTCGGCTAAACAAGTAGTAAAAGGAAATTCGTGATTCCCTCCGAAAAGTAATACTCATTTCATTTGATGTGAGGTTCTCACAGCGGTGATTCTGAACAGTTCCATATTTTGTCATGTGACGCCGTGCAGTCCGATGAAAGTTCAGCTAAGTTTCGGCCCAAAACAAGCGCCAAGCACAGCTCTCTGCTGTACTCTTCGAAGTTTCCACATTCACGTTCCCAGCTTGTAACTTGCCTGGAAGGAAGTCACCCTCCCGAGTACCACGCGACGTCGTGACACGACGATCGTACGGAGCGGCGTCTGTTTAAGTATGGATGCGGCAGTTTGCAAGAGGATATTTATTTATAGTAGAACTTATTTCAGTCAATAGGCCTACACGAATCTGAAACGTCTCATCTGCTATGAGACTCACTCTACGAGACCTGATGTTTTCGGATTCTGTCCTTCCGGGATGTGACACCGTCTAGTCTCTTAGGTTGATACCAAGGTCTCGGAAAAGATCCTACGAGGATGTGCAGTGTTGCCTGTCAGTAAACATTACTAACGGAGTATTATAAGTTTTGATGTTGTGTGTTTGTATTATAGTCTTCTCGGCTACAACGCCGTGTGCTGCTATCGGTGGACATGAATGTTTCGGAATAATATTTGGCTCCGTCTGCAGAGTTGAAGTGTGATGTTCACTGATACAATATGGTGACTGTAGTGTGTGTTCATATTGTAGTCTTCTGGGTTTTGACATCGTACTTTCTTGTAAGTGGTTACCGTATTTTCAGAGGAACGGTATGTCTCCATCTTCAGGCCTCCTCCAAGCCGGTCTCTGTTCAACTATTTTATTGGCCTGGACCGAGTTTTAGTCCTCCTCACTCTCCTGTGGTACTGAGTGACCACTCTCCTTCCAACCTGCTAGTGGGGTGGAAGTCCCTTGTACTGCGGCCACTTCTGGCCTACTGTACCAGCCTCAGATGATAGGCGAGGGTGATTGTGGAGCAGTTGGTGGAATGAAGATTGGCAGGGGAAACCGAAGTACTCGGAGAAAACCTACACCAAAGCCACTTTGTCCACCACAAATCCCACTTGACCAGACCCGGGATCGAACCCGGCCGCCGCGGTGGGAAGCCAGCGACTAACCGCTTGAGCTATGGCGAGGCCTCCTTGGGCAGTAACTAGTTATTCAATTGATGGACAAATTAGTTGGCTATATGGAATGTGGGGTGAAAACATTGCTGTTGGAAATGACATCCATTGGGCCCCGTTCTTAGGCAGTCAGATACAGTTCATATAATTGTGAAAGCAGATGTCTCGTAGTGCGTTTTGCCTGCAGTTTTTTGTTTCGTATCTTAATGAACATGCTTGTAAATATTTGCATATCCTCACGCTCATGTCTGTTGTAAACGTGATAACAAGTCCTGAAAGAGTTCTGTTTACTACTGCTGAGTTGTAATAGCTCAGTCGCAATCGTTGCTGGATACGGCCTGAACGTCAAGGAAATGGGATTGGATTCCTGGCACGGCAAGAGGTTTTCCTCCTTTCCACAGCTTAAAGATCGGCTGTGGTGTCCTCCCAGCCTCCTCCATATTGGGAATCGGAAGATATTTTCCATGCTTTGAGTGGTATTCGAACCCAGAATTCCAGTGTTCGAGCGGGCGAAGACAGTTCGTGCCTTGGATCGGGCGGCCACTGTGATCAGCAAACAGCACATGGTATTCCCAAGCGGTCATACATCCAAGTACTAACCATTCAAAATGTTGTTTAACTTCGGTGATCGGACGAGAACGTATGTTATCAACACAGTACCAATATAATTTGAGATAAGAAAGAAACATGTTTGCCGGCTGAAACACAAAGATCTGCATATTGTAGTATAGCGCGTTTTGAATACAAGGATTGTACCAGTTGACGTACATATGTGGGACTGTGGTGCCTGAAATCGAAATATCAAAGGTACTGAAGTGTCTAATATTTCTGACTTAAACTCATAAACATTACAGTTCCAATAATAATAATAAACAGTGCTTGAACCTTATGTGATGAAGATCAAAGATAGGGAACTTGACATTTGACGTTTAGGACATGCACCCTGGTTCCTGCAGTGATAGCGATAGCACCTCTCACCCGCCACGTCACACACAACACGGAGCTGGGGCGTCTTTTGTCAACACTTGTCACACATACACACACACATCCCCCCCCCGACCATGTCTCTTTCAATTTCAGTGTCAGGAAAACGAAAACGGTTTGATAGGAATTTCAAAAAGTTGATGGCATTCTGTATGGGGCACTAACGCCTTGACACAAAAATTTCCTTTTCTACTCGTCGAACCGAGCAGCTGCTTTCAGCCTTCGCATTCACTGCACAAGCAAAGAGGCATTGTTGGTTCGGAATATACATAAGACCTTGATGCCCCATGTAGATTGTGCAGTAATGTACACACAGCACTGAAGAGGTTGGTTTTCTTTCGTACGTTCAGAAGAATTGGAAGTTATTTTCAGTGACTGACCCAAGGACTGAATTGTGGAGTGAATAGGTGGACGGATGAATGAAGAAGTGAATCAGTTGTTGATTTAATCATTGATTGAATAAATAGTGCGGTCAGTTGTTGGATGAATTAATATATGTTTGTAAGATCTGAGGCTTTCACGGCGGTGACTATGAAGAAAGCAGTCTTCTGGGATTTGGCACCGTGTATATGTGGTGTTAACCGACGTTTCGGAGACCGTAAAGGTTCTCACGGTCTCTTCGCTTCCGGATTTCTTATATTTTTCCTTCTACCCTGAAGATGGAGGCGATATGTTCCTCCGAAACGTCGGTTAACACCACATATACACAGTGCCAAATCCCAGAAGACTGATTTCTTAATATATGTTTGCTCGAAATTTAGTGTAACTGATTGAATGATAGTAGAGCTTCCTTCAACCAAATGATAGATACGTAGATGATCAGGGAATCTCCATCTTTTATATTACTCGAACGTTCATACCCGTGTTTACCGTGTCGATTACGGGCAATGACTTGCTAACGGTATAGACTTGTAACCGGTAGGTACTCTGTTCAAATCACGTCCGTGACACTGGCTGGTCTAGCTGAGGATCTTCGTGGGTTTGCTCAGTCCCTCCAGACAAATTACCTCGAGTGGATCACGACCGATTCATTGAAAGTTCTTTCCAATTCAACATTCATCGATCATACCACCGCCCAAGCCTATAGAGTCTCGACACTAAAAGCGTCATTAAATTAACAAATAATTTACGTGTATAACATAGGTGATTATATAAATATTACTAAACCCTCTAGGAGCCGGGATAGCTCAGTCGGTATAGCGACTGGCTATGGGATGGACGACCAAGGGGTCAGAGTTCGAGTCCCGGTGGGGTGAATAATTTTCACTTCTCTAATCGTCCATACCGGCTATGGGGTACACCCAAACTCCTACACAATGGGTACCGGGGTTAAAGCGGCCGTGGCGTGAAGCTGACCACTCACCTCGAACTAGTGCCGAGGTCAAGAAAATGTGGATCTATACATCCACTCCCCCATACGTCTTCATGACGTACTGCTTAATTAGTTATGGACAGGGACAGCTTTACCTTCTTTACTGATCCGTCTTAAACATCGATCTCTTATAATATTCATCAGGTACCCACCACACAAGATTAACTGACTACGCCTGGGGCCGCGCCATAGCTCAAGCGGTTAGTCGCTGGCTTCCCACCGCGGCGGCCCGGGTTCGATCCCTGGCCTGGTCAGGTGGGATTTGTGTTGGACAAAGTGGCGCTGGGGCAGGTTTTCTCCGAGTACTTCGGTTTCCCCTGCCAATCTTCATTCCACCAATTGCTCCACAATCACCCTCACCTATAATCTAGGGCTACTACAATAGGCCAGAAGTAGCCGCAGTACAAGGGACTTAGTCCCACCCCACTAGCAATAAAAAAAACTGACTTCGCCGCTTCGAATCAATATTTAGGGCCTCGGTTCTGGTACGGGTGAATTACACTTGAAGGCGAACTTGATTTTAAACAGATTTTTCTTTATATTACGTGGTAGAAGTTGTGGTGCATGCAGGTGTGGAGGCATAAGAAGAGTGGTCTATGGCTTGAAGTATGACCTCTGCAGAAACATTGTCCAGAGCTATGGAAATTTATGTACGAGTGAGAGTCAGTAAATAGGTCACAAATGGTTATAAAATGTAAAACGTGTGATATTTGAAAGCAAAAAAAAGCATTTCTCTACTATCCTCCACCAACAACCACTTATTCCATCGCTTTACCAGTTCGTCGAAACCCGCAGCCTAGAAGTCCATTCACTGTCGCAGTCTCAACAGAGAGACTGGTCGGGCATCATCTGCGACTTTCGATCGTCTTTCAGTGAATATCTCTACACAGTTGTGAGACGCTTTACGAGACAAAAACTTCCCACCGTAAACAGCCACATTTCTTCATGAATATCCTTTGCACTGAATCCTTTTACCCATAAGGAAACGCAAAACAGAACGCCAATCTTAAGTAATATACATTTCAAGCACCGTCGCCATTTTGACTACTGAAATCAGCCTCTGAACATGTGCATACGCGTCTACTATCTAGGCTGTCATGAGGCTGGACTGTGCTGCTAACTAGTGACACACACATAAAAGTTATTACCTGCATTACAGCTGTTTTACTTCCATCTGTGATCTGTTTACTGACTCTTCCCTGTAGCATAGCTGTATGTTGAGGAATGAAACATTTTATAATACAGCGTAGACGTGATCAGTAAATCTGTGTGTGATGCGACTGTGTTCTGAAGCAAGAAACACTGTACCATTCATGTATATTAGCTATGAAACATGTGTCCTGAGTTATGAAGCCTGTGTATCATGAGCGTGACCTGAGCTCAGAAAGATTTCAGCGTAGCTCCGCTCTGAGCTATTAACACAGTGTGCAGCATAGCTTTATTCTACGTTATGAAACATTAGTATTGAGGTATGAATCACTGAAATTTAGCTGTAGTCAGGGCTATGAAAACTGTGTCAAGGGCTGCGCTTAGTATTAGAAGCCTCGCTGAAGCAGACCAGTTGAAGCAGCGCTTGCCGTCGGATGTTTGTACAGCAGTTGGCTAGAAAGTCGAAGAAAAATAAGAGACACATCGAGTCCCCCCCCCCTCCGAATCCTGTCGGGCCACAGATTGAGATTGATTTTCTCACAGATTTCCCATTACGTTGAATGTCGCAGTGGCGAGTCCTCTTCTGTCATCTGTATCAATTATCTTATAAAAGTTAAACAATTCTTACTGTGACATGACCCCCGAAAGCCGAAATAGCGAAGTCAGAATAGACGTTCATTGCTATGCAACGACTCGATAAATATATTTCTACGGCAACGAATGCGAAAGTGACAATCGAGTAACTTCCTTTGTTATGCAATGGCACAGCAAACATGCCTTTCCAGCGATAGAGAGGCTGTGTTTTCTGTGTGTCCGTGCAAATTTGTTTTAAATAAGATTTCTGTTGAGAGGAATTGAGTCGAGTTTCGAACGCCAGTCTGCCGCGGTATGAGCTTTGGAAGGAGGAATGAAATTGAGCCGAATTTTCGGAACTAGCAGTTGCAGAAAATGGAAAGATAAGAATTAGGCTCCTGATAAAATAGCACGACGTTCATGTCCTCCGCTGACTATTGTAAATCACTGGATTGACGAATGAGGAACGAGTTGGGAAGAGATTGATCGTGATTACGCTACTTCAGAATCTTTTAGTTGATTTGAACAGATAGCATCATGAAATAAAAAATTGACAGTAAAGTCTTACTGATCATAAAGTACACTGCAATAATTAGTCTCCGTATGCAAGTTGTGAGGAACATCGTCAAAATATTATTGTGTCATCGTGTTTGTAGTTCAACAATTAGACTCAAGAAATTCAGGAAATACGTGTACGGTCTGTGTTCATAACGATGCTCGCTTTCCCGTCTAAGCGCAAATCCGCATTGTCAGTGGCCATCTGTAGGAGTTCCGGCGAACTCTTTGCAGCTGA
Organism: Cryptotermes secundus; assembly: GCF_002891405.2. Lineage (NCBI taxonomy): Eukaryota > Metazoa > Arthropoda > Insecta > Blattodea > Kalotermitidae > Cryptotermes > Cryptotermes secundus. Next base: position 2,098,038 of record NW_019731264.1, on the reverse strand, counting down.
AGCGTAGAGGACGTTACATAAATAATATATATGTAAATAGAGGTATTAGGCTTATGATGCCATCTCCATACCAATGTCCGTGTGTATGTTCTTCAGTGTAAATGAAGGACAGCTTTACGGATGACGGTGAGACTAGTGCAAGATATGGAACCGTACTAATTCCTTGCGGCCAGTAATACGAACATGGCGGAAATGGAAATTCTGAGGTGCGCGCTACAATCCTGCCACGTTATGTACTGTCCCAACATTTCTTACGGTATAACATCTTATAAAAGTAAGAATTTTGTTCCACCATCTTTGTATGAAGCAAAATAAAAGATCATGTACACGAATTACGTATTGATTTTCCTGTGGTCTCCCAATTCATGCTGAACTACTTGTGCTGCAGATAGGAATTTGGTGTACAGATAAATAATAAATGTACACTAATCTTCATACTAAGCTTTTGTCTGTGTGTGTGAGTGTGCGCGCGTGAGATTGTAAGATGATGAAGTGGAGCTTTTAAATTTGGTATGACAGTTTTACATTTCAGGCACTCGGTAAAAAGGACTTTACACACGGATTCTCGAAATGATGTCCTGTGATTAATTCTTTTTTTGAAACGTGGGTTTGCTGTCACAAAGATATGGTAAGTTCTGAGGCTGGTGACCGAAACCACGACCTACAGATGAGTGAGATGACAAATATGCTTGTCATGGAAAGCCTACAGGGGGTTGTCCTCCGGCTTTGGGCTGGGAGTGGGATAAGAAATTCTTGTCTGTAAGAAACAAGTAGGCTAAAATACAGGATCATTCTAAATTATTGTCGGCGTTTCGGTTCCTCTTTATTGTTAGTGGGGTGGGACTAAGTCCCTTGTACTGCGGCCACTTCTGGCCTATTGTACCAGCCCCTGATGATAGGTGAGGGTGATTGTGGAGCAATTGGTGGATAGAAGATTGGCAGGGGAAACCGAAGTACTCGGAGAAAACCTGCCCCAGCGTCACTTTGTCCACCACAAATCCCACGTGACCAGACCCAGGATCGAACCCAGCCCTCCGCGGTGGGAAGCCAGAGACTAACCGCTTGAGCTATGGCGCGGCCCCAGGCGTTTCCGTTTATAGGCCACAAAGACACAGACAATAATTTAGGATCATCCTGCATTGTACATCGTACATGTCACATAAACTTTGACTTGAAACAGGTGCTTTTGGAACACAGTAACGAACCTTGGAATTCCATAAGAGGCTTGAATTTCGTGAACACCTTAATCACTGGTAGATTTTCAGTAAGTTCTCTGGTACATGCAGTTAGTTATTTAGAGGTATTCATGGCTCTAATTATTCGCGTTATGACTTTCTGGGACATGACAACGTGTAGTCTTCTATACGAGTAGTAAGGTTTCGTAGAAACTGCGGGGTTGACGTTCGAATATATGGCGAATTATGAGTTGGGTTGAGGGGTGAGGGGTAAGAGGAAGAAACCGTTCGGTATTAATGAATTGATTGGTTGGTTAATTCTTGAATTTTAATTGTATCTTTGTTATACTGGTGATAGCTTCTAGTCTGCGTCGCTTAATACCTTTCCAGCGTTTATTATTAAGAATCTAGAAGTGACTTCAGTGAAGTTAATTCTGAATCACAAAGCGACGGATCAAAATGTGGATTTCTGTTATAACGCAGCACTGCATTTTTCCTGATTAACGTCAGTTTCAGAGGGAAATAATACAGAGACGTGTACCCCAGGTTTGGGGGGGGGGGGAGTTGACGCTTTGAAAAAGTATTATTTTTATGAAATCCAAAATAGTGAAAACCAGATGATATAATTCCCAGGAATAGCCAAGTGTCTGAAAGAATCTTGCAAAGAAGGCTTTGTTTTGCCCATGATTGTTATGATGAACTTCGGTTTAATATTGTTCACCTGAAAACTGCAGTTCACATGAACCCATTAATAAAATTGAAGATAAAAACAGTAAATATATTCCGCCATTTATAACAAGGAATACTCTTCCTTAAATGTAACACAAGTGGAAATATTTTTCTGTACAAATATTGCCCTTTTGTTGTTATCTTTCATAATAATTTGACCCATGTATTCAATTATTGTGCTAGCAGTACGCAATCGAATAACAGAAACCGTTGTATTCATGAATTGTATTTCATTAAACATTTTCCAACATAAGATTTGAAGTAAAAGTCTAGTCCATATTTTTATCACATACTAATTTCCAGTACGATGGACCATTTTTGAGAAATTTCATAATTTCATAAAGCAGGACTTGTATTCAACCTACATTAATAAAATTAATTTATCTCTACATGGATCATAATAGATTTATGTTGTAACTCGCTTCGTCGTTTCTGAGATGGAATATATGAACATATAGGTCTATATTCATGAATACTTTTATCTTCTCCCACGTTTCGGGGGCACATATCTCTTCCATTTTCAGGCTTGAAGAGTGAGTCAAGCAAAGGATCAACATGAAGCACAACATTATATCCCAAAAGATAAAACTCTTCGTAACCACCGCGGTGAGACCCTTAACTCGTATATACGTGTATTCATGTGCTAAAAGTTCCAACTAATTTCAAAAGTTTATTGCAACTGAAAGCCAGCAAATTGTTGCTTACATAAAAATCGTAAGAACGTGTGACTTGCTTCCAGCGCTAGGGAAGGTGTATTAAAATTCTTGAAAAGTTTTCCTTTCTCCGATATTCACATCGCTGTGTCGATATGTTTTTGCGTCTATGGGAATTATGTTCCCCCACCCCCACCCCCCACTCACTGAACCCTTCCAGTCAATTTCTGCCTCGCTTCATGTCATCACTTTCTACAAGCCCCCCTTTGCTTTTGTAACCTGTGTACTATGTACACTACTTATGGATTTGTATGTCAACGTGTGCGGTCTTGACTTGTAACGGAGAATAGTTCGGTTCAATACAAGTGGGGTTTGTATTACTTCATATTAGACGCATGCTATGCAGTACAGCTACCTGAAACACAAAGTCTTCTCGTCGTGTAGATAAAAAGCTTAGACCAGTTTCCTTGTAGTACAGGAACAGTGCCATATTCAGTAACAGAAAGTTCCCAGAAGAACTCCTCGCCTCTAAGCACTTCTAGCTTTCCGGACAGGGTGACAGGGTTTATAAACTAATATTAATGAATATGTAAAGATAACTTCTATCTTAACTTTTTCAAACTTAACCCCATAATTTCATAGTCACTATTTTTTTTTAATTTTAAGATAAAAATGTTTCATAAAATATTTATATGTCTTTCGAANGAGGGGTGGGGGAAGGGAGCCGGGACAAGCGATTTTGTGTAGGGGAGAGATATGACACTAGATCCAGGAAGCCACATGGCCATGACCAACCAACATAACAACCCCCCCCCCTCAGCTCACAGTTAAAGCCCAGCCAGTTAACCTTGCTATCTCTCCCCTACACAAAATCGCTTGTCCCGGCTCCCTTCCCCCACCCCTCCCACACCACTGCTTTCACTTGTTCACTTGCAGTTCATCCCCTTCCCTCTCTGCTCTAACGGTATACTCTTTAGTCTGCTTTATCGTGTCTCACGGTGTTGTCGCTTGCAGATTTACTTATACTTTTTCTTCAACCCTGAAGATGGGGGCGATACGTTCCTCCGAAACGTCGGTTAACACCACATATACACGGTGCCAAATCCCAGAAGACTGCATTCTTTATATTTCGCATTATTTCGTTCTTTCAGTTAATGCCCCAAAACAGAGTGAGTCATAGTATTGTCTTATTTAAATCAAGGAAATTGCTTTATGACGTAAATATTTGTGATACTGAATTAAGTGACGTTGCTCTCCTGTCACTGCCGAAATCTGCACAACCGCTTTGTTATTATTGTTATTAAATTAATAAGCAGTTATTCGCTAACATTATCCAGTATGATGTATGCTGTAGAAATAATGTTATATAATATATTTCACGAATCGCGCCTATAGCTTGATAAGTACATGATACAACCACTCAAGCTGATCATTTCAATGTTTCTGATAACGAACTCTCAGTGTAAACGGTATCAAAACCTGTCGAATACTATTACTCTAACTGGAGAGATTTCAGTCCGGTCCATAGCATATTTCTTCTTAACATGATGCATTCAGACACTTGATTGTAACACTGAATAAGTCGAATATCTTATATATAACGCGTTATAGTATACATTGACACGAGCAATGGGTTTGCACATGACTTATAGTCGGGTTCTTGATTGGATGATTGGAATATATTGACGCCTTATAGACGTCACTCGAAACTAGAGAAGTTGTCACTAGTCGTGTCCTGTCAACGGATTTATAATCGTCCCACTCCGCCTATTTGTTTTCTTGCTATTTCTTCTCAATCACCATCGAACGCCATCTCCAGAACTCGACCCAATTCTTGACAACTCACTCAAATGTACTCTTCTTCGACTGAACTCTCTCACATGCTGACAACTGCTTCCTTGGAACTTCCCGTTATATATCCTCAGGGAGGATCCCGCGCAAAACACCGTCTTCTATTGTCCCATATTGTTTTAGGCGTGTTTAATGATCCGTTGCCTAGCAACAAATGTTCTATTGTTGCGCGTGTTGGCTCTCACGGGAATTTCTTTACCGAGTCGTCTATCAGTGAGTCTATACGTCACAATATGTATGTTTGTGTATATATAATTATATATATATCCAAGGAGGAAAGTTCAATATTCTGGGAGGTCATGTTATCGGTCATTCTAAGCAAAAATGTATGCATTTACATGTGTCCTAGTTCGAACGGTTTCCGAGGTAGAGCTGTTTCACTGTACAGACGAACAACACGCCATGTCCTCACACAAGTTGAAAAGTGCATTGTTGTTGAAGGTGGAATTTTCGAAAATGTATTATACTAGGTAAACTGCACCAACTTTGTCAACTGAAAAATACGAATAAATACCGGTACTAGAAACAGTACGTAATATATCTTTCTTATCAATAACTTTGCAACTGTACAGTGAAATAGCCGTATCTCGGACACCGTTCGGAATAGGACACACGTACATATACACTTTCTTGCTTAGAATGGCAGATACTATGACCTCCCAGAATATTGATCTTTCCTCCTGGGACACTCTGTATATATGAAAGTGAAATTAAGATGAAATTCCATCAAGAGCAAAAGTGTTTCTTAATAAAAGATAGAGGTTTTGCATGTTTCGGACAGTGATGGACGTTTCGTCTCTTTCCGATGATAGCTCTCATTGACTGAAACATGCAAAGGCCCTAATTTATTACTAAAAATGTTGCACTTGATGGAACTTCATCATAATTGTACGTATATGTTATAGAGCACAGCGGCTGAGGAAAATGTCATGATAATAATAATGATCAGTGTTGACGTAGTAACGTTCTGTAGATGTATTAGTTCTGCGATAAAGTATTCTGCAGTACAAACATGAATGATCTGTTCCCCAACATACCAGATCCCCAGCGCGCTCCCTCTGGGGTGAAGGCTATGCCTTATATAGCTCGCATCCTATAAAACAAAGAATATAAGGACAAAGAAGACACGATCATCTACTTTTATCTCCTTCCCTTCCTATGTTTTCTTATATTTCTCTGTCTCTCTTTTAATCTGTTCTTTCTTGAACTCGGAGGGTAGGTTTGAAGTTCACGAAAAAAAAAGATTAATGAACGTATCGAGATTAATAGTGAGTGTGGCGTGGCCTGAAGCGAGATTCGACGTGACAGTGAGGAATACAATCAGAGGATATCACACGATTCGGCGAGCAAGGATAAACTCCTTTACATTTTGGCGAAAGGAGAAGTGGAATGATGAATTCTGTGAACTTCTTTTCTTTCACGAACGTTTTAATTTCCTGTGACTCCAAAGAGCCTTATTTCGTTTGGACGTACTTTTCATATACCCCCAGGAAGCGGAAAATATCTAAGTTTCAGAGCGAGTATAATTTAAAGGAGTAGTTACATTCTGTAATAAACACCAGAGGCTTGAAAGATCTTCGTAAGTGTGCCATGCGCTTTGAAAGCACGATTCTGACTCCTGAGAGGGATTGGCATCTCCGTGGCGACAGTAATTTTATATAGAAAAGCTGATATTCAAAGTATATTTTTTTAAATCATCAAGAAGAAAGAATTTATTGGAAGACCTAAAAATTATTCCACAAAATTACTAGGTTTATTCAAATGAAATCCGTTCCCGGTGCCGCAAACGAATACGTCCAGCCAGAGCTTCAGGTGTTTACATGGCGCACCAACAGCCAAGGGTGTTTTTGATTCTGGAATACATGTGTTCGTGCCCAAATAGTGTGCCTGAATCATTTCCCATAAGGACTACTTTTAACGGCTCCTACCAAAACAATTTTCAAACGGGTTTCATTTGAACAACTCTCATAGGAAGATCTACCTATGTATGCATTAATATATGAACATGTTCATGTTACACGTTTGAACAAAGTTTCTAATCCCAAGGTGTTAGTTCTTCTTCGCGAATTTCTCTATATACATACAGTTATTAGATTTGTCAATATTTCTGTAAAGGAAGAGCAGAATAACTTGAACAGAATCATAAATAGTGCATTTGTAAAATGTATGAACTAGCCGGACTGCAACAATTCGTTCTTTTTCATCACCGTTTGATTGACGTAACGTGACAACCCCTGAGTGTGAAGTGGGTTCTGCTGTATACAGCATTCACGTAGGTTTCGAATCAGTAATTTCTATACTGAATGAGGACATTAACATTTTCGTGTATTTCATGTTTTTTATTGCCCTTCTATTCGATTAAACTTCATCCTTGTTAAACGCCTGGAATAGAATGACGGTCTGGCTACTGAAAGGTTTCGGATTTTTGCAACAGATGAAGAGTTTTTCAGTAGAGTAACCATCCCTAGCGTTCTGAAAAAAAGAATCAAGCAGGGAAAAACTGAATGTAACGGAATTCAAACATAGATTTAGTAGGATATGGTGAATATAATAAAATAAAAAGTTGTAGAACTGACAAAAGGCTCACATTACACAAAATAAAAATCTAATTTCGATTACTTTAAGCATACTTATCCTTTTAGAAAACGAGACGAAAATTAATTTCTTATCACCATCTTATCACTTTGGGGGTCGGGATAGCTCAGTCGGTATAGTGACGGATGCGGGATGGGCGGCCCGGTTTCGATTCCCGGCAGTGTAAGGTTTTTCTCTCTTCCACATCTTCCAGTCAATCTCTGGGGCCCACACGGCCTCTTATCCAGTGGGTACAGGGGGTCCTTCCCCTGGCTTAAAGCGAAAGGGGCGAGATACTTGCACTCACAAAGAATGGTGTATCTATAACTCCCCCCCCCATATGTCTTCATGGCATAGTGCTTAATTAACTAAGCACAGGTGCAGCTTTACCTTAATAGGGACTTAACGAAATATCAAAGTCGCACATCTTAACTAACTTCGGTGCTTTTCTTTGAGCTGTTGATATTTTACCAGTTGCTCTGATCATTGGCTCTTTGTGTAGATCCGAAAGTTATGGACTTTATTCTGAGCCAGCTGAACTCCGTCATTTTTTCGCTTCACGTCATTTTAATGGTCTGTAATATTGTGCTATTTTATTTGGTCTTCAAATCGTCTCCTATAAGGTTCTCTGCATAAGATTTCTTTTGCTTTCATTGGTTCTTCCTAAGCGCGCAACATACCCTAGTATTCGCCTCCTTCAAGAAGCCTACTTTTCCTCAAAAGGTTTTATTCTTGTTTAGAATCAAATACACACACGTTATGATTTTTATTTTCTATTAGTGTTTGGTAATATTAGTGTTAATATATTTCCCTGTTATGCCTTGATATTTCAAATAACTGATTTGTGGCTTTTATTGACAAAAATAATCCAGTCTGGAAATGTACATACACATGAAGATATTTATTTTTTGCGGTACATTAGCTTTCATATGTTTCAGCAGTAAGTGACAAGACTTTAGACACTATGGTGGAACCTGGCAAAGAATTCTCACGGATCGTTCCACTCCTTCATCCGACTTCCCCTCCTGCCGTTACCTTTCTCTACCCCCCACCCTTCCATTCTTATGGTTGGATTCATTCCACAGCATTAGGCGTGAGGGGCCAGTAGACAGGCTAGGGTAGTGGAGTGTGAAAACAAATTCTCTCCTGCCAGCCAATTTTTGCCCCACCTCCCGTGAATATTCTTTGACAGTCTCACGTATAGCTAGAACAGACCACTGCAATACAAGTATGTTCACTCGTATTATCCGAATGAGCCCAATAAGATTTTATTTGCCTCATTATCTCCGATGTTTATTTCCAGGAGAAAGTCCCCCTTACGTCCACATCCCTCTAAGTTCATTAAGCATTCATTACCGCATAGTTGAACGCTCTAGAGCCTGTATTCTGCTATATTAGCAGCGTTATTCAATCCATTTCAAATAAGTGAATAAAGTACATGACTCCTTACGTCTAATGCAGTGTAGAGGGTCGGATATTTCATGTTTTTTATTAAGTCTTTTCCGTAACGAAGGATGTTTCGTACAGACATGATAGCGCTTAGTGAACCCTATATTTTACATGGTAAGTTTCAGAAACTCTACAATTTTCTGTGCGTTATTCTTCTAAGCTCTTAATATCCGTATTATGCAGATTCGAATGGTAAAATAATTGGTAAGTGACGAAAATTGGAATGCATTTGGATGGAAGCGATCATAGCCTGATTGAGGTACTGTTTTGAAATATACATGGAGGGACTGAGGAAAACAAATCTCATTCAGGATAAGAGGGGCCCCGACCGGAATTCAAATCGATCATTTCCGGAAAGAAGTCTGCAGTTTTACTGTTACGCCATTCCGCTCATTGAAATAATAATGTTGGGTTTGATATTTAGGCGAAGTAGGTACTGCACTGGGCCAGTTTCAATGAAAATTAAATTTAGTTAACAAAATATAGTGTAACCTTTCTGTGCTAAGTGCTGTTACAGTGTGTCCGTCGAGGAGTTTCATATATGAAACCTACGGAAGACGGTAGAATGGACTAATACAAGTTCTACTGTAATAGTCTTCTAGGTATTTATAATGGCATTTGACTGACAATGATAGACATTCGTTAAATATGAATGAATGAAATTCTAGGAACTTTGTGCAAGCATGTATTGCCAGTTAATGAAAATATATATGATGGATTGATTCAGGAGGAAATTAAGAGAAGATTGAACTCGGCTAATGCTTACTACCATTCAATCCAGAAACTTTTGTCTTCTCGTCTGCTGTCCAAAAACATAAAAACTAGAATATACAAAACTATAATTTTGCCTGTGGTTCTGTATGGGTGTGAAACTTGGTCTCTGACATTAAGGGAGGAACATAGACTCAGGGTGTTAAGGAGAATATTTGTGTTCGAAGAGAGATGAAGTGACAGAAAGTTGGAGAAAACTGCATAATGAGGAGCTTCATAACTTGCATTCTTCTCCAAGTGTAATTAGAATCATCAAGTCAAGGGGGATGTGGTTGGCAGGGCATGTAGCACGAATGGGGGAGACGAGGAATGCGTATAATATATTGGTGGGAAAGCCAGAAGGAAAGAGACCACTGGGAAGACCAAGGCGTAGGTGGGTGGACAATATTAAAATGGATCTTAGAAAGATAGGATGGGATGGTATTGATTGGACTGATCTGGCTCAGGATAGGGACCAGTGGAGGGCTCTTGTGAACACGGTAATGAACCTTCGGGTTCCATGAAATTCTGGGAAATTCTTGAGTAGCTGCAGAATTGGCGTCTCCTCCAGAAGGGCTCAGCTCCATGAGTAAGTAAGTATATATGATGAATAGACTGTGGTCTCACAGATATGGAAACTTTATTCAGCACGATGTTAGTAGCTTCCACTGTAATTAGTTCCTTAACCAATAAATATGGAAATTTGGAAGGATTTATCTGTCTGTGAAGTAAACAAATCGTAATTGTGGGGGGNGGGGGGGGGGAGATTACGAGTGCGCAGCCGCTGGTTTCAGAGTATTACTAATTCCGCCGGTAGGTGTCTGGTTCAGTCTGCAAAACCTTCGCTTCATTCGAACATACGAGCAGTTTGTGGTCTTCTTCGTGCGCATGTTGGGCTGATTTTGATTTTTTTGAGCAGACTTTGGATTAAGTTATGTTTGTTCTCTTTAATGCGTACTTCTAAGTGTCTGCTTGTTTCGCCGATGTAAGATCTGCCACAATCATATGCGATGTTGCAGACGAAGGAGGAAATAGAAGGAATCCGCCCACATGTCTCTGCTGGACCATCCGATCAGTCAACCCAGCTTGGACATATCTCCCGTCTGGACTCACATTATCACAGCAGAAGCAAAAAAATTCTTGAATTTCATCAAGTGTAGATTATGTGTGAAACTTTTGTTTTTATATTGGTAACATACAGAAAATTAGTGACTTTAGTGTTGACGTCTATTCTGATAGTACTCTATTTTTTAAAAATAATAGCCGAGAAATAGTGCCTCAATGTGTGTTGCGTTTTCTAATGTTTGTAACGTTTAATATTGCCCCCTACTGAACTGAAAAGTATTTTTCAAATATCGAGTTCCAGCGTATGAAATGCCCCTTTCATGGCCAATTTATTTGCAGAAATCACAAGGAGAATGTAATTTTACGTTTCTTCAAGATTTTCGGGATTGTTGGGGCCAGACATAGAACCGAAATATGATTCCATGAATTCTTGACTGAGACCGACAGAAAATATAGTTTAGGTACTGTAAGAGTATATGGCTTGAGGAACTAACTCCATGGAGCTGAGTCCTTCAGAAGCCTCCAGTCGCTCAGCTACACAAATATTTTCCAAAATTTCATGAAACCCGAAATTTCATTAAAGTGTTCACAAAACATTTATGAACCGCATAAATTCAGTCCATAAACCACCATATTATTTCTTTAAAACCTGTTTTAATATTATCTGAGTGTTTCTAGTGGTCCCTTTTCTTCTGGCTTTCCCACCAAAATCCTCTTCTCTCAGGGAATGCTACATACCCTTCCCATCTTCTCCTTTTTGACTTCAGCATTCCAATAATATTTGGGGACGGGAATAAGTTATTCATATGTACCTCATGTTGCAGTATTAACTATATTCTTATTACTTCATCCCTCTTTTGTCTGATATTCCCCTCAGCAACTTATTCTGAAGCGCCCTCATGCTATTTCCTTCCCCTAATGAGAAAGAGTAAGTTTCACATCCATACAAAACTACGGATAGTATTATAATTTTGTATATTAATTTGGAGACATAAATGAGTTTCTGTCAGGATAACAGGTCCCTTCGCCCAAATTAGAATCCCTGACGCTCTGAATACAAAGACGGAGCGCTGGGCGTCACATTGCTACACGGCTCGTGTTTCACGGGCCACTGGTTTTAGTAGTAGAAATTAATTGGAAGATATTCCGCGCTGTGTACTATATAGAACAATACATTCCTAATAGGTCTGTTGCCAATGGAAGTGATTGATGGAACAAATGTAATGGTGGGAAGCGTGACTTGTTGCGTCATTACTTACAATCTACATGAATGGAAAATTTTCTCCGTGTTTATTCTTTACCTTATCTTTCTCTCTTCCTCTCCCATTCTTAAGGAACTGCTTCGTCACTGAGAAAGAGAACAGAGTAAACAGGACTTCCTATTTGCAGATTTTTCTTTAAATACCTTCTGAATACACTCTAGGACTCCAAAGACGGACGAGAAGTGCTTTGAGAATATCAAATGGAAAGCAGATCTTTTGTCATATAGCCTTTAGGTTCTTCACGAGGGGGTTGCTAACGATATGTGTTGTATTCACTTCTATCAGGTGCATTATATTCCAAGCTATATATATGACATCTGTCTACCGGCAAAGCGGTTACTCTATGTACTATCTATTTTAATATTAAAGAACTCAGTACTTTATACATGAAATGTATTTACGGGTTACTAGCCTTTGTAGACTGATCACACTGGCCGCGCGGTACCGCGCAGAAAACACAGCATCTATTGTTGACGAGGCGTGTTTACCGCGCCGTCGCATAGCAACGGAAATTACTTGATTGTTGCTTGCGGGAATGTGTTTACCGAGTCGTTTCTTAGCAACGAACGTCTATTTTGACTTCGTTATTCCAACTTCTCTGGCGTCATGTCACATATACTGATTTCATATAAACTATGAATGCATTAGCTACATATTTCTAGTGCCCTACGTGCTTAACCAATATTATGGAATAAATTCCAATGTCTAACTTTTCGGTTCAGTGGTTCATTGCTCTCATTTGTAGTTCGGAGATCACACGTTCGAATCTTGTACAGTTTATTCTTACAGCGAATTTGTAATAATATACGTCAGTTCGTTGACACAAAAGTCCAGTCACTATCATCTTTCTATTCGCCACTGAGTAACATGTGAGGGCAGTCAAGCTTGAAATAGAAGAGGAACTGTCACGAACATGGCCGCACATGCAGACACCTTTTCCTGGTTATTGATTTCAATTATATATAAGTCTGTGGGTTTGCTTGTCATTCAACCCACCGTTTCATTTCAAATCAATCACTCAGCCTTCAAGTTGACTTATTTATAGGTCTATTAGTGATAGCCGTCATTCAGTGTGTGGCAATGGCTTTGTGGTAATGTCAGGTCGGCAGCCCTGGAGATTGTAAGGCAGGTGGGTCTGGATCTGGAAACTTATCAACCTTAGTTAGTTAGTTAGTTAGTTAGTTAGTTATTGGAGAGGGTCGGTTTCCCCATGCACTTAGACCAGTATTGGTCCATTGTGCTTCCCTCTATGATATTCTACCAGTCTCTATACTCTACCGATATTGGTGCGTCCCATCAGTCCCTACCGAGCCAGCGAGTTCGGACTCACTGGCTTGGCAGTATCTATAAGGCTTCCTTGAATTTGGCTCAGTGACCTCCTTAGGAGATATGAGGTTCTTTTACGTGCCGTAAAGCTACGACATGGGACCCACGGCTTAAAGTCCCTCCCGGAGGACTTGTTCCCTGAAATTTTCCGCCCTTAAAAATTCGACGACCTCCGCTGGGTTTGAACCCGCGTACTACGAGTCATGAGGTGGGAACGTTACCTCTAGACCACGGAGGCCGCTAATAGAAACCTTTAGTGTATATCAGACGAAATTAATCTATTTGTGAAATCAGTAACAGACAAAATTATATTCACGAAGAGTTTAAGAGCCTATTAAATTTTGAAAATTCTTCTTTACGGTTTGCATCCGGTTGTGTAAATACACAATATTGACAAGCCAGTAAATACTTCCGTCAACACAACGCCAGTGTCTTCAAATGAAGACGAAAATAGGTACTGTCTTATGAATATTATTTATTATATAAAGTTGATGCTACATATTTCGACTTTAAAAGTGTAACACCTTGAAATTTTAATTTATGACATAACCGCAGATCACAAGGTATGTGCGTTTACACAAAACTACTTTCGTCAGAAAGATGTATTTGCTGTGATAATAGTGACAAGAAATCATAATGTGGATCCGTATTAAGCCTGTCGAAGAATTTTGTTTGTTTGTATTTCTTGTAATCCCTGATGATGACCTAGAAAAGGTTGAAACATATAGCATCTCCTATACATAAATAATAGTGACACGTTTAGGATATTTACGTTATGTTGACGGACCCATTTACTTGTTTAAAATGCTTGTTGTTATTAAGTTCATGATCTTTCTTCTTTCTGTTTGTTATATGGGAAAAACAGAAGGAAAGAAACCTCTAGGAAGACAAAGACATAGGTGGGTGGACAATATTAAAATGGATCTTAGAGAGATAGGATGGGATTATATGGATTGGATCGATCTGGGTCAGGATAGAGACCAGTGGAGGGCTCTTGTGAACACGGTAATGAACTTTCGGGTTCCATAAAATGCTGGGAAGTTCTTGAGTAGCTGCGCAATTGGCAGCTTCTCAAGACGGGCTCACCTCCATGAGTGAGTGTGTGTGTTTGTTATGTGAAAACATGAAGAGTAAAGTATATAAAAACTTTATGTTCTTTTGTTTTTGTAAATTGCTGTTAAACTTAGTGTCTCAGCCAAAGAAAGTACACAGACTTGGAGGTTTTGGAAAGGGACTGGAAAGAATGTTATTATGACTTCAGAAGAATGTAGTTACAGGAGAATGCAGGAAAATGTATAATGAGGGACTTCATAATTTGTAGATCCCACGAGATATTTTGTGGGCACCGAAAAAAGAAATGCAAGATTGTTATGGTGTACATGGTGATTCATAATTATAAACGTTAATTATAAGCATCGTGTTCTGTGCTCATAGCAAGCAGAAACTTTCATATAAATATATGATTGCAATGACTTCATTAGCGAGATATGTCAACATTGCATACGTCAAGTACGAGGCAACAGTGCATACTGGATAAAGCAATTATTCAGTCTACAGACTCCACTACTCATGGTGTTCTGTGTTATGTTCAGTACTCAGGCGCGTTACGTGCCGAAGCATGACGTAGAATGAGCTGCACACCTGTACAGTGAAAATGTCCCCAATGACGACATCGAAGTGGCAGGACATTAATTTCTTTGGAATATCACCCGCGAGAAACAGGCCGTTTGCGGTCAAGAAAAAAGGGGCTTATAGGCCATGAACTCATTGGGGCGTCGGCGGGTAATATAACGTTCTTCGTGCCATAGACGATCGTCTGGCAGAGTTAGCCCGTCGTCAGCATGTTGGTGAAGGTGTTGCGTGTTCAGCTGCTGTGTCTGTTCCACGTACAGGACATTCTAGCTTTGCAACTGGCGCTGGAAAATGTTCTGCGACTGGTTACTGCAGCGTCTCCAACCCTTCTCAGCCGCGTGTTGCTGATGGCTGAAGCAAACTTCACACGTGATGAGATGTTGAATATTAACCAGCACACATAGGCTGATGACACTCAGCATTACTTAAAAAACACGATTCCAGTAGCAGTGTGCAGTAAATGTTTGAGCGGTAATAATTGGTGATCTCATCCTAGGTGAATATCAGTTATCACCTCGACTATAAGGGGTATCTTATTTACAGCTTTGCCTGAATAGTTATTGCATCTACTCTTCCACTTGCCATTGGCAACGAGGCAGGCAATGTGGCTGGAGCTCCTTTCTTTTCTCCTCGCAGTACCAAGCGATATTTAGGTAGCTATAACTGAAGTCGATAAGTAATACAAAAGGAGAAAATTTGGTGGCCTCCGCGATCACCGGACATCACTCCTGCCAACTTCTGCTTGTGGTGCCATCACAAGAGCGTCGTTTACACCCAGCAATAAAACTGGAGGGGCGAGGTCTTGAATGTCATTGAAGCGGGTTGCCTGATACTTTTTAGCGGGCCAGGAATTCTTGGTGCAACAGGGCTCACTTATGTATCGACTGAAATGTTGGGCAGTTTAAACATAGTCACGTGTATTAGTGATCGTAGACGGGTTTCGGACGGGATAATTGGATTTATTGCACTTTATACATTCATACCTCGGGACTACATGCAATACTGCGCTATCGCCCATTTACATACATTACAGTTCACCGTTACACACGCACTAGGATTCTGCTTGCCTGTAAGTGCAGAACACTGTGCTTATATTTAATGCATGTAATTAAGACAGCCGATTATAGTGGCCATGCGGTCTAAGGCATGAACTGTCTTCCCTCGCTCGAGCGCTGGGATCGTGTGTTCAAATCCCACTCCAGGCATGGATATCTGTGTGCGTTTATTCTGTATTTGTGTTGTCCTGTGTGTAGGTGGCGGCCTTGTGGCTGGCTGATCCCCCGTCCAAGGAGTCTACGGACCGTGTATAGGATTAAGAAACTGAAGGACCAGTAAAGGTCTGTAGAGCTATTAATAGATACTCGTAGATAGATAAATGGATGGATGGACACACAGACAGGGTGGCAGATAGACAGACAGACAGATAAATAGATAGGGTAACGTACTACAGTATTTCATTAGTTGAAGGATTAGGAGTGAGGGTCTCGGTTGTAACAGCTCTAGTCTGAACTAAGCTTGAGTTTCAGACGATCGGTGACACAGACTTGTTCTGCCATCTGTCAAAAACTGCAGCTTGTTTTTGTTAGCGTTCCTGCAATATAAATAAGTTACAATGGAAACACATGAAAATCTGATTAAAGTTCGGAATTGCCCCATGAATATTTTGTGGAAGTCTTCCATATCGAATTACAACATCTGCGAAATGTATGATTTGAGGTTGGGATATAAGGCCGCATAGTCATTCGAAAGTCAACCGACGTTTCGGTGTAGCATATCACCTCCATTTAGGGTCGAAAAAATAAACCAAGCAGGAAACCAGCATGAAGCAACTAGTAGACACAGCTCTGGTTTGTCAACCCAGAAGATGGAGGCAACATATTCCTCCGAAACGTCGGTTGACTTTCAGCGGATTACAAGTCGTCGTATCTCAGAAGATAGGATCATTCATGTGTAAAATGGTTTGTCTTGTGTACGGAAAAGTCTTTTTATGACATTGCGCAAACCAGTCTTATGGTAGAAATCGAAATTGCTCGACGTTTTATGGAAAATTTTCATATCAAATATGAACAAGGCTTATGGAACGTTTTATAAGATACATTTATGACATTATGTAAATCGGGCTTTCTTATGAATCGGTATCACTGAAAATCGGAATTATGTGACAGTTTTTACTAGATTTAGCACATATCGAATTTTGGGAAAATATTAAGATTACCATCAACCGGGGTTTAATCCCGTGTAATCTGGTGTTTACCGAACTATATATCAGTACGTCCGAAAATGTAGAGGTTGATTATATATTGTTACCGGGGTTTCCGTGGCCTATAATTTTCAAACCGGCAACAGCAAAATAAAACTGCTCGTAATGTCCGAGAATTTCTTGACATGCATTTTCCTGGGCGCTGGGTTTGGAGTGATGGACCAATTCCATGCCCTCCGCTCTCACCCGATATTACGTCGCTTGATTTCTTCCTGTGGAGTCAAGTTAAGGACATTGTTTACAGCCCCCTGTGAACTCCCTAGATGGACTGAAGCTCAGAATTGTTGCTGTGGTCGACACAGTTACACCGGAAATGCTGGAGCCCTCTTAGAGGGAAATTAAATACCGCTTGGACAACTTAGGTTGCTTAGGCGCGCTTCTTGAAGTTGTTTAGCATTCTGCAGCGTTGATTCTATCATTAACAAAACCTATTTAGTTCATTTTCATATTCCACAAGCAGTTTTATTTTATTTTTTTCCGGTTTGGAAATTATAGACCACGGAAACCCCGACAGTAATTTAGAATCACTCTGTATTACTCTGCATAGTCACTGCTATTGTAATCTCATATTCAACATAACGACGTCCGTTGACAGTCGGCACTGGGACTGGTTCACAGACGGACATAGAAGATTTTCTTTTTTTGACTTTGTAACAAAAATGTTTTCCTCACAAAATTTCTCTTGTCTTAACGATTATTTACGAACTTCAGTAATACACCTTTCTCCATCGTTGCTTCATGTGTAGTTGGTCACCTTACGGTGCGAATAATAATAATAATAATAATAATAATAATAATTTTAATTTTTCCGCATTGCAAGTTCTGCAGCATAAAGGCGCACGAAGAATAAAGCAGGAACCGCGTGGTAGCACATCAAGTCCCAAACACGTCACTCTGAGACCAGATGGATGTGAGCTCTTGCCCTAAGCCCGTTAATGGATTTTTACTCTGCCGAATAATAATTGCCCTCAATTAAAGAGAGAAAACAGCGGTGAGGGGCCAAGGATGAGAGATTACAGAGAGACATTCAGTAGCTAGAAGAGTACGCTTACGTCACGTGTTATCTGTTGAGAAACTTGAGTGCTGACCCTGTGCTCTAGTCTGAAGCTTAAGCAGACAAACATTACAATCTTGTACGAGACGCCCTTGCGAGGAATAATGCCGCTGCGAAATAAAACAAATGCAATGTGGAAAGTTACGAGTACACCATTCAGAGCTTCGTAATCTGTATTCATCACACTGGGACGATGAGTTTTAGTGGGATACGTAGAACGCATGGGGTCAAATTTTTGCATAAATATTATATTACAATTGGAGCCTGGATTGCTCAGTCGATATAGCGACTGGCTTGACAACCGGGTTCGCTTCTCGGCAGGAAGAACGCATGGTTTCGCTATATAACAGCGTCTGGGGCTCTCATTGTCATATCCAGTCGATATCAGGGGTTCTTTCCCAGGTGATAAAGCGGCCGGAGCGTGAATCTGACCGCCTCCAACTAGTGACGCGGTCACGAATTGTGGAGCTATACAACTTAACTTCCCCATTCTTCATGTTGCGGTGCTTAATTAATTAAAGAAAGGGACAGTTTTACCATTTCATCCATATATTAAGACCACATTGCGACATAGCATACGTGGATGATTAATATACAATGTCACGTAGTATGTGTGACTGTAGAAGGGGTGATTGGAATTCTTGATCACTTACGCACATATCTAGGAACTACAAGCAGTTACAGCGACACCTTTATTCTCAACAAATTACCACAGCAAACGCGAAGCCTTTTCCAGTTTGCCTTATCTTCATCAGCCGTTCCTTGGCAACGGCTTTAACAGTGGATATGCTTCAGCTTCATGCAGTCAGGGCCTCTCTCTACAGCCTTCCTTGCAGAACTCACTAACATAAATTTGTTCTTTGCTTATAACATTTCGGCATGGAACACGTAGAAACATACCGTTTCCATTGTTGCAGTCCAGCTGTTGTGTTATTAAGAATATGCTGCCTAGCAACGGGAACGTATTTACCGAGACGTCACCCAGAAACGGTCACAGCTTACAAAGTCACCGCTTAGCAACGGGTCTGTACGCCACAGTAGTCATGTTTATTATTAGACAATGCTCTCAGTATCGAGACAGTAGTTTCGGAGAGGAATGGGCAGTAGATGGAATGAGTACCAGGAATTAATTAAATAATTTTCCTTGGGAGTAAAACATGACCGGCGCGTAAGGCTGACAACCTTACCGCCATCTTTGAGCCGATTGTCTAGATAATGTGGGACCCTCAACGTCTCACAACCCTCTGGGCCTTCACGGCATGGTACGGGGATAGCTTTACTTTTTAATGGGTAGTAGATAGTGTAATGAGAAGGTATAGGGGAAACTGAAGGACGTTCCAATGCCACTTCTTCCATAATAAATTCAACGTGACTTGACCTGTGATCGAGCCCAGGCTGCCGCTAAGGTTGGAGGCAGAAGGCTAACCGTCTGAGCGACGGCGTGGCCGTAGATAATGTATCAGTGGTTCTTAGGGACATACATGCTGCAATAGTATGGACTAGACCACGAGATGGAGCTTCTGGTTCGGTAGAAATGAGGACATTCTTTTATCATTTCCAGGTCAGAAGGTGTAACGAGTTCATAATTATGCATACATTATTATTATTATTATTATTATTATTATTAGAGGGGTGGGTTTCCTCATGCACTTAGACCAGTTATTGGTCCATTGTGCGTCCCCCTTTAATTTATACTGTCGCCATACCCTACCGGTACTGGTGCGTGCTATCAGCCCCGTTCAGCCAACGAGGTCACCCCTCGGTACCTGATATTTCCCCCATCTACCAGAGGCACTGGAAACTACTTGGGCGGAAAATGTGTTACACGGGACCCACGGCTTAAAGTCCCTCCCGGAGGACTTGTTCCCTGATTTTTCCGCCCTTAAAAATTCCACGACCTCCGCCGGGTTTGAACCCGCGTACCTTGAGTCATGAGGTGGGAACGTTACCTCTAGACTACGGAGGTCGCTTTAATTGTGCATATAAGTGCGGAATTAAAGGCAGGAAAATAATATTAAAATGAAGATGAGAACTATGTTTGGTGATATAATGTTTTGGAGGAATATATCGCCTCCGTCTTCAGGGTCGAAGAATAAGCCGGGCAAGGTATGAGAATTAACGATACATTCACAAGTGTAGTTCTGTTAACTCACCATTTATTCTCGATAAACCTAAGATCCTTGTGCCAAATACTGATATAGCTTTAAACAGCAGGTTAGAGCGGAAGTACCTCAAGTGTGGTGGGCAGCGTTGCACGAGACACTGATATTTTATTCAGAAGATTCTAAAGTGAGATTTCTCCTCCGATCGCTTTTTCCCATTAAATCCCCTCCCTTTTTTTTTACAGCGTATTCTTTCATCCGATATTAACCCCCAACATGCATCAGCATTGATGGAACCGCTGCATAATGACGTCATAAAACAGGATATAAAAAGCAGAATGACAGTGTTTTGATGTAAACCGACAGATGGAGGATGTGGGCAAGAGGTGGGGGGGGCTTAACGGAGTTTATACAGATTCAAGCCATGTGTGAAAATGGATACGTCGAGTTATTCTTCCTTTTCCCTCTTCCTCTTCTTCTTTTATTGTCTTATCTTTTATCTTGCTCTCATTCTTTTTCTTATGCCCTTTGTAACCTTTCTACTTTCAAATTTCCCATTTCTTTCTAGAATAAAATTGACGAAGTTAATAAATATTACATGACCGTTAATCTTTGCAGGCAGCACTGTAGGAAACTTTACCTTTAAAGCATATACAGATTTTTTTTTTCTTTAACGGATGGCGCCCACTGACCCGTTTTCATTCAGAAGTAACGTGAAATCTGTGACCCTCACAGGCTCCTTGGACGGGAATTAGCCCTCCGTATAGTCGCTGCTTGCACAGGAGAACACAAGGAGACATACGTCCATGTCTCGAGTGTAATTCGAACCCACGATCCCACTGTTCCAGCGACTAAGCCATTTCGTGCTTTAGACCGAGTAGTCACTACAGTCGGCTTCGAATAATTTCAGCTCTAAGTAGTTTAAATAATAATTACTGCGAAACTGAACGCTGGAACAGCTCAGTCGGTATAGTGACGGACTACTAGCACGACCGTCGAGAAATCGTCTTCGAATTCCTGGCGAGAGCACGAGATTATTCTCAACAACGTCTAAACCGGCTCTGGGGCCCACCCAGTTCTCCTAACCAATAGGCAGCGCGTGTTCTTTCCCCTGAGTTAAATGGGCCGGGACATCAAGCTGTGTGTGTGTTTGTTGTGCCCTGTTTTGTTGATGCGTTGCGATGGACAGACCCTTCGCTATTTAAGTAGGTTGTTTCAGAATTAGGTTTGAAGTGCAACATATCACGTGGCTTCCTCTGTGACAGATCAAGAAGAAGCAGGCATTGCACCTTCTCACTTTGCCAGTGCATTGAGTCATATGTTTGGTGGGAGGGGCTTATCTCTCTTAGGTCCAGGCAATCAACACTTTAAAATCTTCATTTCTTCTAAATAACATAAAAATTCTGTTCGTAAATCACGCGGACCTTATCACGTCTCACCTACAGTCAGCCTGTTGACGCTGTCTGGGGAAATAACCTCTATTTGCTGCAACGTAAAGGTGAAGTTGGGCATGTACTGTCTTCGTTCGCATGGAAACCGGGATCCTGGGTTCGAATCCCACTCAGGGCATGGATGTTTAGTTTGTGTGTGTGCGTTTTTCTGTGTTTGTGTACAGATAGAGGCCTTGCGACGAGCTGATCACCCGCTCAAGGAGTCCTACCGAATGCGTAAGATCTAGAAAAACCGAAGTGAACGGAGAAGTTCATGGAGGTAAGCCTAGGCCCACTGGGGCTGTAGTGCCAAGGGAAGAAAGAGGTGAAGTTGTCCCTGTGCTTAACTAATTAAGCACTACACTATGAAGGCATATGAGGGAGTAGATATATAGATCCACATTTTTTGACCTCGGCACTAGTTGGAGGTGAATGCTCAGTTTCACGCCCCTCTCGCTTTACCCCCTGGGAAAGGGCCTCCGGTATCCGTTGGATAGGAGGCTCGGTGAGACCCAGATCCGTTATGGACGACATAGAGAAGTGAAAATTCATGCTCCAACCGGGACTCGAACTCCGACCCCTTGATCGTCCAGCCCGTAGTGAGTCTCTATACCGACTGAGCTGTCCCTGCTCTCGTTTACTGTAAGCGCCATATCAAATATTAAAATATAAGAGCATCAGTACGTTAATGCAAGTGGCAGGCCTATACATGTATTCAGAACCACTGGGCTTTTAAGTGTTGACACAGTACTGCTATAATGAAACGTTAGATGTCTGTACATTTTTACTTCCTCTCTGTCGGAACTTGATGAGACTATGTTTAAGCTGAGTTTGACACATTGTAAGGTTAGGAACAAGCAACTCGAGCTCTGTATTAAAGGAAGACAGTTTAAATAGTTTCACGTGGGATGCAGAAGGTGAATTCAGCAGTTGCTTAGAATTTAAGGGGAAATCAGTAATTAAACTTTATAAAGTGTCGCTCTGTACAATTCAGTTTCCAGTAGAGCCCCGTAGAGCTGAAGCCAGAAGAAACGCATCAAGTAGCCGCGCATGCTCCGAGAGTGAATCCGCCCTATTCAGCCTAAAATGGGACTGATTGCGTCTCATTTCATGTCACGAGTGTCGAAGAATATGCGACTGACTGGTTAGAATAATTACAGACCGAATATATAATTGATCGAATGGCTGATCCTGGTTGATTGACAGAGACATGCTTCTATTCGCGAGGATAGGCTCGGCTCGGCTCGAACCTGTCAGTACAGTGACAATCCTGACTGAGATATTTCACGGTTTTCTCAGTCACTCCATTCAGATGCGAGGATAGTGTCTCGGTTAGATCAGGACTGGTTCATTCCAAATTCTTTTCAATTCTTCAGTCACCATTCCTCGTATCATCTGATGATATTTCGGTGTCGTTCTGTAAATCACCAAACCGATACTGACTGATTGACAACCTGTTGACGGTTGCAGGCAAGACCTTCTCGATGGCTTTTTTAGTATTATGTATTTAAACTGCAGATAAGTTTTTACCCGTGGCAGTGGTACTACAATAAGGCACAACACAAAAATAACACACATCACACAAAACAACATACCAAACTAAACAAAACACAACACACAAAACTACACAAACAATAGAATGCAAATACAACTACAAGAATACAATTACAACTGCAATTATATAAAATATGACGTAAATGAAAGTGTTGAATGGGTTGCGAAGCATAATATTAGCTTAGGCTGCAATGTATGTCGTTATATGTTCAGATAATTTCGGAGCGCGCCCTGCTTCTTGGAGTTTGTCTAAGAAACATGAATAATTAAGAAAACTTAAAGATTTAAGCTCTAATTTTTTGCAAAATACATACGCGTAGTATTTTAGTATTTATTATATTAGTGAAACTAGCAAATTGAAACAGGAAACGAGGAAAGAAATGTGAAATGAACGATGAAAGGAAAGAGGAGGAAGAAGAAAGAAAGGAAACACACCAATGAATGAAGAATAAAAGGGAGAAGTTCACGTGACTGTCGAACAGTAAAACAGAGGCGTAGGGCACTGAGCGAGTTAGCAAAGACGTAACGCCTTAGACTTGTATTAATTTTTGTGGATATTCTCACTATCTGTAGGCACATGGCTGGATGATCTCCCGAGTAGGCCACAACCACTTCCTTCCAAAACCTTTACAATTCATCGTTACTCAAACACGCTGTTTAGTACAAGTCCTGAGAGCGTCCTATAATAACCCGCACTTAAACGCTTAGTGGTACATCTTTGTGCTGGGCCATTGTAATCGTATTCACACGAAACAAAAGTATTTTCCAAAAATGTAATTCTGTTTCCTCCCTTCTGTAATTTCTTAAGCAGTCCCAATAATGGTCAGGTAACCAGAAATACGTCTGTATTATCAAACGTATTCTGTTTAGGTCACCACTTAGATAACAAACTAATGTTGATAGTCTATAATATGAATAAAAAAATGTAAGGAAATTTCGGTACACCGGACGTTAAGAAGAAGGTTTGGGGGGGAGGGACATAAACAATTCTGGCAAGTGGGTACTCAGAATATACAGACAGCTACTGTAATAGGAAAATGAGTCCAACATTGATGCCAAAGACTGGGAAAAGTGAGGAGCTATTTCTGTATTATAACATTTTTTTTATTTTTTGAATTGACACTACAGCCCCAGTGGGCCTAGGCCTACCTCCATGAACTTCTCCGTTCACTTCGGTTTTTCTAGATCTTACACATTCGGTAGGACTCCTTGGGCGGGTGATCAGCTCGTCGCAAGGCCTCTACCCGTACACAAACACAGAAAAACGCACACACACACAAAGTAAACATCCATGCCCTGAGTGGGATTCGAACCCACGATCCCAGTTTCCAAGCGAGCGAAGACAGTACATGCCTTAGGCCGCTCGATTACCGTGACCGGCATTAAAATATTTGCTCGTCATTAATTTGAAGATGATCACATAAGCAATTAACACAAATTTCAATTAAATATTTTATTAATCTCACTCGAAGCACAGTCCTCCTCCAGTAAAACTACGAAATGTCTAATTGTGAAATGGAAACAATCCCTGTTCGTACTGAGAACAATATAAAACATAAATGGACAGTGGATAGTGTATAATTTGTAAAGTTAAAGCAGGTGGTATGTATAGTTGCCACTTTCCTTTGAATAATCAAGTAATGAAAATAATGAACCGTTATGTGAGCTCAGTTTATAGGACCTCGTGTTGAGTGAGCGCCGTTCTGGAGCAGCGCTCACGTATGTCCGCGTGTGTTGGACTGGTCTGGGTAGGGCACCAGCTAGCAAGTCCGGCCGAATGTCTGGAGAATTAATTGCTTCATAAGTAAATGCTAATTAGAATGGGACAAATCTCCTAATGCGTGAACTGAGGAAGGAAACGAAGAAAGATAAATGAGCACCACGAAATGAATGATTTTTTTGAAGTCGCAGAGCCGTTCATGAGAGCTTGCGTAGTAATTTGAGAAGAACCGGGGCTCTTCAGTGAGTGGGACCTCCTCTCCACGTTTAAACTGGGCTTAAACTTCACTATCTATAGAATTCATTGTTTCAAAGTTTTGTTCAAACGGCTGCCTANATATATATATATATATATATATATGAGAATTGGGAAAACAGACGAGTCTAGCTGGTTGACACCGACCTTAGTTTCTCTTGCTGACTGAAGAACATGAAGAGGGAAGACAAGGTCGAGTAGTACTTCACGCTACGCATGACGTCATCACAGGGAATTTAGTGACATGATGCGAGAGGATTGTTAATTCAGGGACAGTCTGAGGGAAAAGCGTTGTTCCCCAAGGAAAGTTGAACAGCTGGAGCAAGAGTACCATGTGGGATATTTGGTTTCGTGAGATTCTAATGTCACTTCCAAGCATAATTTGATAAACATTTTAACTTTCGTAAGAAATGACAGAAATGTATTTAGTCAAAGTGGTCGGAAATTCCCGAAATAATATGTTTTTCACTATTCTTTATGTCTTTAGACAAATAATCTGAAGGGTTAAATGCGTTTGAACTTCTGTTCGGCTTCGTAGAATTTTAGGCAAGCGATCTTTAGGCCGGGAGCCGAGAAAATGCAGTCGGTATAGCGACTGGCTACGGGTTGAACGACCGAGAGATCGAAGTTCGAGTCCCGGTGGTGGCAACATATTCACCCCTCCACTTGCCCATACCGGTTCTAGGGCCCACCTAGCCTCTTATCCAGTAGGTACACGGGGTAAAACAGCCGAGGCGTGAAGCTGACAACTCAGCTCCAACTACTACTGAGGTCAAGAATACGAGGATCTGTACATCTATTCCCCATACGTCTTCATTGCGTAGTGCTTAATTAGTTAAGCATAGAGACAGCTTTAGTTTCTTATCCGGAGGCCTGCAAAGGCGTAAGCACTTCTGTCCGTTGAGGAGCTGTCTGTAGGCCTGGGAAAACGGTTCCTGACACCATTAGAGAAGTTATCTGTAGGCCTGGTTCCTGGTACCTTCAGACAAGCTTCATGGAGGCCTGAAAAACGTTTGAACTTTCAGAAAATGTACATAGAATTTTCATATAATGTATTTAGTCCTTACATAGCGAAAAAGTAAGCAACAGGGTCTTCCTTCTTACTTTATCCGTTTCTGTTTTACGCCTTATTTTCTGTGTATCTAACTGCCTACCCCCCTACCTACTCTGTTCATCAGGTCCACCAACGGAATAAATGATTCATTTAATGTAATATATTCCAATGACTCATGGGAGTTCGATAGATCGATCGATTGCTTCCGACACATATCAACAGGGAGAGACGCATAAATATATATCGCTTGTCATTCGTGCCTCGAACGGGATTTGATTCGAAGATCGTTATGTTCCTTATGTTATTTAATTAACAACTATGTCTCCATCTTGCCTAAGTAGTTTTGTGTTTCTTATCATAATTTGGTTCAAAAATCGTATAATGTTCTCTTAAAAGTAGCACAATTTCGGTGAAAGTTATTTGAATCTCGGCCGCGCCATAGCTCAAGCGGTTATTCGCTGACTTCCCACCGCGGCGGCCCGGGTTCGATCCCGGATCTTGTCAAGTGGGATTTGTAGTCGACAAAGTGGCGCTGGGGCGGATTTTCTCCGAGTACTTGGTTTCCCCTGCCAATTTTCTTTCCACTAAATTCTCCATCATCATAATCACGCGGAGCAGGTTACAATAGGCCAATCAGTGGCCGCCGTGCCGAGTGGACCCAGTTGGACTCCACCCCCCCCACTAAGGAAATCAAAGAAAAATAATTTTATTTGAATCTCACTAAATTCAATGACCACTTAAAATAGCGCATATTTATAAACTTTTTTTTATGAAGTCGACTTGGTAATTACATTTTTTCCCTTTTCTAATTTCTTTCTGTTCGCTCTATCCCGCATATTCATCAGTCTCTCTTTAATGCATTTATCATGCTTTTTCTTTTCTTTAGCTTCTACTATTATCCAGTTTGTTCTCTTTACATTCTCCTTTGTTCACACCACACACTTGGTGCTGTATGGAGTCTGATGTTTCGCTCATCGCCGACTTTCATTCCTCTCTCTAATTCAGACAGTTTTTCTTACCATCCGTTACTACCCTGAGCCACTACAAACTTCGAACTCATAGAATTTTGTACTCTCCCCTTGCCAAGGATATCCAATATCTTGTAGTCTTGTTGCTCTCTGCTTCCTTTCTTCACTTACAACATCATGCACGTTTGGCCATACGAGTGTAATTTACGTCATCGAATGTAGAATTAGAAGAGTTAATATGCCTGTATTTAGGATGTCCGGATTTCAAGTTTAAGCGAAGAGATCAATTGCCCTGAATAAGGATGTCGTGCCTTTCCTTACCTGACCAGGAAATGCATGGAATTAAAATGTTATATGAAGCCTGAAAGCCGGAATAGCCCATTTATAACCAAAGGCTCTGTAACACACATGCCGGAATAGTCCATTGTTACAGAAAAAGCGAATAAGAGAGAAACTGTAAGACATGGTGACCTATATCGGTTCGCCTGGAAACTAGTTGAGTCCAGGCCTAGGAAAGTTCAGTCTCAAGGGACTCTTCGTTCGTCATTTGTCACAGCGGAAGAGAAGACACTCATAGTCCAGTAAGGACTGCAGCGAGTCTTAGAGAGTCATTGATTGTCAGCTGCTATAATTGATTGTAATTACGAGTGGTTGTAATAGCAGTGCCACTAAATCCGGTCATCCAATCCAGAACCCTTATTATTAGTCACGCAAACCCCGGACACGTGACAGTATTTCTTTATTAATGTTAGTTATTATCCATCTCACATTCAAATTGCTTTTCAAAACCTTTAAAATTTTTAAACCTTCAAATACGTATCTTCTGTATTATTGGTGTGTACATATTTCGACCAACATTGGTCATTTTCAGGTGTCTCTAAAATTGCTGATGAAACTGCTGTTCTTCCGTTCCTAACCTCATTTATGCTCTCATGTTGCCCTGTAATGTGTCATGTTATGAGTGTTTGCTAAGCTACACAGCTACACACGACACAATAGGAGGAACTGCCCATCACCACAGGACACATGGGCGCACAGACGAGGACATACCCCAAAAAGTGAAGCACAATAGTCTCATCAACAATTTTAGAGTCACCTGAAGATGACCAACTTTGATCAAAAGTTATAGTGTGCGTACACTATTGTTGCAGAAGAGATTTTAACGCTTAAAACTTTTGAAGATTTTAAAAAGCAATTTGTGCGTGGGACGGATAATAAATAATAATAATAAATAAGCGGTATGCAGCAGAATGCTACGATACAATATATGAAGTATACCTTAGTATAAACCGCGGCAGTACCTTTCTACCTGTTTTCCCAATCATGAGGCTATGCCGTCGATATGTAAGATATGCTGTTAAACAAACGTAATTAAATAACTGAAGAATAAGTCACACATTGTAATGTAGGCATTCGCTAATCCGGTTAGAGTTAATCCGGATATCAGATAATCCGCATCGAAATATGAAAAATCGTAAAGCTGTTCACAGTTGAGTACATGCTTTAAAAAAATAAAACATGACAGTACTAAAGCAGATGAATCACTGCCTGTTCAGACAAAACTTTACAGTTTTTTTAAACCTGCGTTCAAAAACAGGCAGAATCTCTGAGTCGTCTACCGGTGAATAAAAGTATTGTCTTGTTATAGTTTTAAAGAAAGGTCATTTAGTGTTCTTAAATTATTTTCATCATCATTACTCATATCATTAATTTTTACATTTAATTTCTTTTCTAAGATTTTTTTCTTTTAGGGCTACCTTTTGCTTCACTAATCCGGATTATCGCTTAATCCGGATGACCTCTCCCCTCCCAATTAATCTGGAAATGCCAGGGTTTACTGTATCTCTCTAAAGGCGCGTCCACATTACTCGTGCTCGTGCTCGTGCTAGTCGGGAGACTCGTCTGGCTTTTACTTGTGCTCGTAAATCTTCGTCCACACTACTTCAGTTGCTCGCCAGGCTTCGGAGGGTGAGGATCCGTATATTTACTCGTAGTGTGTATAGCCTGTAGTCGTATTTTAATTTATTGGCTATAGTTTTTTAATTAAAAATTGATTGTCTCGTGACTTGGCATATCCTCCACATTACTCGCGAGCATAGGGAGTCACACGAGCACGAGTAATGTGGACGCGCCTTTAGTCGAAGAGTTTTAGAACATTGCGATGAGAGAAACTAAATTGCTTTGCCCTGAGTGCGGTCGAGTGAAGGCTCCTTGGAGGCTGGAGATTATTATACGAGTAAGGGTAGGTCGGACCTGTCTCACAATTCAGTGATTGTGGTCGGTGCTGTGGAATATGGAGTATTTAGGACAACAAAGAGAAACCAGAAATACTTTGAGGAAAAGCTGTCTGAGCGTCAGTTCCTTTATAATACTGGGCTTGAATCGAAAATCATGATGCGACAGAAGAGCTCTAAATTCTCTCGAACCGGTTTGTTCTAGGTTCAGTTACGTATATTTCCTTGTCTCGTCACCAGAATGCGTGACAATCATAACGTAAAGGCAGTTAATAGATCCTGTGAAGATGTGGCATAGTTATGATATTTGGGAACGAGAGTAACAATCAAAATATGATTCATGGGGAAATTAAAATCAGGAAGTGCTTGCTACATATATAGAGGCCGTGAGACGAGGAATGTGTGTAGGATATTGGTTGGAAAGCCAAAAGGAAAGAGAACACAAAACCAAGGCGTAGGTGGGTAGACAATAGTAAAATGTATCTTAGAGAGATAGGATGGGATGATATGGATTGGATAGATCTGACTCAGGATAGGGACCAGTGGAGGGCTCTTGTGAACACCGTAATGAACCTTCGGGTTCCATAAAACTCTGGGAAATTCTTGAGTAGCTGCAGAATTGGCGGCTCCTCCAGAAGGGCTCAGCTCCATGAGTAAGTAAGATACAGAGGCCGTGCCATAGGTCAAGCGGGTAGTCGCTGGCTTCCCACCGCGGAGGCCCTTGTTCGAACCCGGACCGGGTCAAGTGGGATTTGTGGTGGACAAATTGGCGCTAGGGCCGGTTTCCTCTGCCAATCTTCATTCCACCAAATTCTCCATGATCATAATCACGCGAGGCAGGCTACAATAGGCCAATCAGTGGCCGCCGTGCCGAGTGGACCCAGTTGGACTCCGCTCCCCACTATAGTCATTCATTCATTCATTCATTCATTCATTCATTTGTAATCTGTCAAGCTTTCTTCTTAAAATTAAAATATCCTCTTCTGTCCAGGTCATCCAGCATCTTCTTACGTCTTCTTCCTCGTCTTCTTGTCCTTCTATCCGCCCCTCTATCTTTCCTTCGATAACTTCTTTTAGAAGGCAGTTACCGCGTAAGATATGACCAATCCAATTAGCCTTCCGTTTTCTTATTTCGTGTAGGATATTCCTCTGCTCACTGACTCTAATTAACACTTCTTCATTTCTCACATAATCGGTCCAACTGATCTTCTCCATCCTTCTCCAACACCACATTTCGAAACTTTCCAAATGTTTCTGATCTACTGCCCTAAGTGTCCATGTTTCAGCCCCATACAGAGCTATGCTCCAAATGTAGCATTTCACTAGTNTATATATATATATAGAAAATTATAACTTTGCATCTAGTTTGGATTCGGTGCGAAACTTTGGCTCTGCCATTAACGGAGGAACATAGACTGAGGGTGTATGAGAACAGGGCATTGAGGAGAATATTTGGACCGAAGAGAGATGAAGTGACGCGAGGTTTGGAGAAAACTGCATAAAGAGCAGCTTCGTAACTTGTACTGCTCGTCAGATATAATTGAAATAATCACGTCTAGTAGGGCGAAATGGACAGGGCATGTAGCATGCATAGGAGCGAAGAGGAATGCGTACAGGTTTCGGTGGGAGGAACCAGAAGGAAAGCGGACACTCGTAATACCTAGACGTAGATGGGACGATCATTTTAAAACTGATATTGGAAAGAAATGTGATGGGGTTATGGACTGGATTCATCTTTCTCAAGATTGAGACGTGTGGTTGAAGGACTCGGTTGCATAGAGCTAGTTAGTTACGTTAAGTTACGTTACGCTCATTTTAAACGAGTCTTTCTTGTGGGCCCAAACAGACTGATCACTTACTTTCAGTCCCTCGGGAGATTTTGATGAAAATTTAAATGCATTTCTTCTGGTATATGAATGTTGACGTCTTGAAGCGTAATTCATCTTAATATATTGCAATGAAAACTTTACTAAAATCCACGAATAAAGTTTAAAGGTTGAGCCCGTTAACAGACGTTAATGAAACACTGAACAGCATGAATATTTTTTTATATGAACTTCACAGTGAAGGTTTCATTTGCTTTCATTCCTGTTGTTAGGCCCAGGTTAGTTAAGTATCTGAATTCAGTTTTGAATTTATATCTTTTAGTACTTGCATATACAGAGTGGCCCATAGATCACTTAACTGGTTAGTAAAATATATAGTTCAGTATCTTTATAAATTTCAATATTACCGAATTTGCAAAAATTGTTCGAAATGAGGTCTTCCATGTTTAGTTCATAACTCACAGCACTGTGATACCGTTCTACAAGTTGATGGGCATAAAAATTTTGGTAGAGAACATTTTAGTTTCATGGACTTTTTGATCATTCTCTGTTTTGTCCAGAGCACAAGATATAGTGTTTATAATATTTAAATCTGAAATCTGCCAACCGTTCGACAAGCTCGTGGAGCTTAGTTAAAGGTTTCCAAAGGCGACATTCTATTTATTTGGAACCGAAATGAGATCATTATTTTAAACCACCCGGTAGTAGTGTAGAATTTGTAATTGGGAGACGGAAGAGAATAAGGAATAGAGTTGTTGGATTCAATTGGCTTTGTACTTTAATAGAAAAATACTCCTATTCTTTTTCTCTTAAATAGTTACTTTAATATAAATTCCTGTCTCGCTTATTGTGATGAGATCCTTGAAATTCCTCTCATAAGTTGAAAGTCAGCGTTGCAGATAATCATATTTCTTCTTGATTCCGAAAGTCACTACTCAGGCAGGACAGCACAGCCATGAAAAATTATCTTCCAAATATATACTCGTACTGTTTCTTACTATATGAACAGACCGCTTCTGTGGTCTAATGGTTAGAGTTCCTGGCTACAGATCCAGAAGTCCCGGGTTCTATTCATGGCACTACCAGATTTTCTCAGAAGTGGTGGATCTGAAACGGTGTCCATTCAGCCTTGTGAGGATAATTGAGGAGCTGCTTGAATGGAAAAATAGCGGCTCCGTGCTAGAAAACCGAAATTAACGGCCGTGGGGATTCGTTGCGCTGACCACAACACATCCTATATCCGCTAAAGTTGGCATTAACTTCGCCGACAAGCGGCGGTAGCTTGGTCGGTATAATTCGCTTGTGGACTAGAGCCACGGAGTTTTTAACTATATGAACAATTTTTTTCGAGCTCTGTTCCCATAAATGTCGTCTAGATTGAGATTATAAATAATGTAATAATGTAGTAAATAGTGTAACACGTTGCTCGGCAACAGCGCTATAAACACGGCCCAACACGCACAATAAGGGAAGCTGTGTTTTTCATGTCCGCGATGATGTCACAACAGTGTGTGACATGTGTTCTCTATTGATCCGTCCGACGCGCTAGTAGACGGGCTGGATAATGATCACGTGATTTGTGTTTACTGTAGATCCATGTCCGTTCCGCGGCTATATAACGAGAGGCGTAAGCTGTAAGTTCAGAGCGAATTGGAACTAGGAGTACAGAAGAGTACACGAGGTCAGCCTGTGAAGACTTAACGTGTGACGTGTGAGACTTTGTGTGTGCTAGTTAGTGCGTGATTTAGTGAGACTTATAGTTCCTGCGCTACAGATCCTTGAGGACTAGTGCAGCGAGACTGAAAGAGAAGCGCGGAGTGTTTTATTCAGCTATGCAAGTACTTCCCAGCATTTTATCAACCCGAAGTTTCATTACCGTGTTCACAATAGCCCTCCACTGGTCCCTATCCTGAGCCAGAGCAATCTAATCAATACCATCCCATCTCTCTAAGACCCATTTTATTACTGTCCACCCAACTACTTTTTTTTACATTATATTACATTACATTACATTAGATTGCCTTGCATTCCATGGATCCAAAATTAGTCAAAATGACTGAAGGACGGGGAATATGTCATATAAATACAAAACACATGTACAGTCCCAATGGAGTTCTCACACAAGAGAAACCAACAATACACAGTGACTACACACAAGGCTATTTAAAGATACATAAGTTATTTTCTAGACAATAAGTATTCATCAACAGAGTAGAACGAATGTGTATTTAAGTATCGTTTCAGTATTATTTTAAATCGTGCCTTTTCATTCATAAGACTTTTGAGATCATATGGCAGGTTATTAAAATTGTTGATCCCAGCATAATATTCGATTTTCTGAAAGCATGAGAGGTTAGCAATTGGCTTATGAAGACAGTGTTTGTGTCTTGTGTTAACACTGTGTACATCCGCGTTCGTCTGAAAATGTTCTTCATTATTTGTAATGAAGTTTATTAATGAATATACATATATATATTCTCAAGGACAATTTTAAGATCGGTAGTCTCTTAAATAGATCTCTACAGGAATTACGGGATTTGACACCCATCATGATTATAATAATTTTCATTTGCAATGTAAATACCTTTTTACTGTCAGATGAATTACCCCAGAAAATTATTCCATATTTCATTAAAGAGTGAAAGTAAACAAAATAGATTGATTTGAGAGTGTCAACGTTACTAATATGTAACACGAATCTAACTGCACAACATACTCTACTTAGCTTTGGTATCAACTGTTCAATATCGTTTTTCCAGTTTAAATGATTATCAATTTGCAAGCCAAGGAATTTTGTGTTTAGTACCTCTTCTATATATTTTTCATTATATCCTATGTTTAATGGGTATTGTGGTGAGTTTTTTTATAAATTTTATTACATTTGTTTTTTATAGGTTCAGGGACAGTTTTTTTTTGCAGAAAACCATTTCCTCATTTGCGAAAGAACCTTGCTTCAGAACATGCAGAGATCTTCTAAATTTTTACGGGAAATCATAACACTAGTTACATCTGCGAATATTATAGGTATTAATGAGGTCCTTAGTGTAGGAGAGAGGTCATTTATATAAATTATGAAAAGCAAAGGCCCCAAAATGGACCCCTTTTGAACTCCATGTTTTATTATTCCCCAGTTTTAGTAGGTACTCTGGATTGAATTTTATGATTTTATTTCAATCTTTTGTTTTCTATCTGTTAGGTAGGATCTGAACCAACTTTTGGTCTTCCAAGTGATCTATTTCCTTCTGGCTTTCCCACCAATATCCCCACCATTCGTGCTACATGCCCTGCCCATCTCATCCTGCTTGACTTGGTGTGCTTTATAGTGTAATCATTATTTTTAGTTACGACCTGTAGGTGGTTAATAAACCGAACTACCAATTTGAACCCCGTCTTTATTGACTGTGACACGTGACATCATGCTAACCGTCACCATTATCACGCTCTTGTAAGAATAAACTCCAATTATGTTACCTTATTATAACGCTATTGTTGCAGTACAAGTCATTGTTCGCTTCTAAGTTAGTTCCTTAGAGCGTTTCGTAGTTAACGCGTTGCTGTTATATTGTGTTGTTAAGTATTATTACTGCGCGTAACACGGAACGGAAACCAGGAACGAAGTGTCACTTTTGATTATGAACAAAGCTAATGTAATTTTTTAAGTTTTCACGGCAGTGGCTTCTCAAACTTTGGTCGTCTGGGCTGTGACACAGTATAGTCTTGTAGGCTGATGTTGAAGTGTCAGAGCTGTCTGTAACTTCATAGTTGAAGTGCAAAGCGCGAGGAAATAATTCCTCATCCTACACACTTCCGACCTGAGGATGGAGGCAGTGTATGCCCCCAAAACATCTGTGTGACAATCCGGATGATTGCTATCTGAAGGACGATGTAACAAATAGAAAGCTATTGCAAAATAATACTGGGGGGGCATATCCGAACTTAATATTCATAAACTGAATTAGAAATGAGAGAAGTTTGCATGCTTGACGGGCGTTAACCAGGCATGTATAATCCGAAACAATGTATTTATTAATCACCGCTATCAAGCAAAGGCAACCTGAGTTGGTTCTCCCACCCACGGAGTCCCGAGTAGATGGTCGAGCGATATGCCTAACCCCTGCTTAATTCTAAACCTCTTGCTAACAACCATATATTATTTTGAGCATTGTAACGAGCTAGTAGTTACTGAATTCTTGAACACAATTTCTCATGTTCTGAAATTTGCCTTTCTTCGTTCTTTTTTTTAACTTAGATGTAGATTTCGTGACGTAAACGAATTAGGTTGTACAGCAGACTCCTACAAAGAATAGTAAACACGGTTATTATTCAATTCTCTGTATTTATAGTTGAATTAAATCCATCTTTCTGTCACTACTACTTCCATTGTTTGTTTTACAATCTGCACACAATCTTCACTTGAAATGTTCAGAGCAATGTACGAAGTCAAGACGGTACGTAAAGAACTGAAGCGTCTATTCAGTAGAAAGCTTTCTTAAAGCGCCATAGAGGGCATCCCCTTCTGAAGTAATCAGTTTCATCACGCCATGTCGGAGACTCCTGCACATCAGACACACTGAGATATTTTCCATTTTAATTCTCAAATTTTCGTTATCCTTGGTATAACTGCTGAAATTAATCTAGTGATGTGAAAACCACTTTCTTTGCGTTTCTGCTTTTTGCTGGTGCTGAAACCATTAAATATCACCGTCTCCAGTTAAGCAATGAATGAATCATTACCCTGAAGTTTAGAAAGAACAACAGAAACCAACATCTTCCTACCAGTCTCAGACGTTGAAGGAGTTCTAAGCGAACGGAAGGGAGTCCTGCCGTCTCTGACTTCAGATCTGCAGATCCTTCTCACAAACCTCGCATTTGTAACTGAGCTCACCGTTTTTGTGTGCTCCATATCGCTCACCTGTCGATCACAGTGGCCGAGCGGTCTGAAGCATGAAATGTCTTCACCCACACGAAAACTGCGTTCATTCTTTCGAATCCCACTCAAGGCATGGATATCTCTTTCTGTTTATTCTGTGTTTGTGTTAGGTAGAGGTCTTGCGACAGGTTGATCCTTCGTCCAAGGAGTCCTACCGACTATCTAAGATTAAGAAAGTGGAATGAAACGAAGTGTTTCATGGACTCTCCCACCGAGAGGTTGGAGTTCTAATCCTGGTAGGGTCAAGAATATTTTCCACGCTATCCAGACCGTCTCTGTAGCCCACCCGGCGTCCTTTCCAGTGTTTGACACTAGCTCTTTCTAACGGGCCCAACTGAGTATGTTTATCCTTCCCCACCCACCTGAAGACGGAGACAGATCCCGTCTCCGAAACGTCGTGGTCTTTTGTTTTTTACATACCAGACGATGGATGAAGTCCAAAACAAGCCAAAAGAAGTACAATATACACCATCGTCAGAATCCTTTCAGGTCTATTTACGGTCTTGTTTTTGTGGGGCGCCCTCTCTGACGAGAGGACGGGTCTGCCTTTTGTATATGATGCTGGGCCTTGCCAGTGCTGTCTTTCTCGGGTCTGAGTCCCTCGGAACTCGCGACCATATTTTACTGTCTCGGATTTGAGACTTCCCCTTTCCTACGACTCGCAGGGTCACGGTGGAGGTATTCGACCCCGCCTCCACACGGGGGTACCTCCACGGACTTTACTATTTGTCCTCGTTACTTAGCCCCGGCACGGACTGCACAGAAAACTTTTCTACCATTATTGTATGTACCCTCGTTGCCGGGGAAACAGGTCCATAGAGCTGTTCCCCGGCAACGACTGTTGTACTGTCGCCTGTTTTCATGGCTCTTACTTGGCAGTGGGTCTGCGTGTCATAATATTTTATACCTATGTAAAGATAGATTTGGTAATATGTTGAATGTGAAGGTGCCATGGGCGCATTGAAGTCCGTGGTTCATTCCTCAATGAATTCATCTTCAAAAATACAGCACATCTGTTCAAAATTAAACACATACTTTTTAAGAGTACAGTCTTCATGTTTTCAATGCAGTTTAGTTCAGAAATAGGTAACGTTTCTTAGGAACAAATCGCTTCCTTCTTCAGGTATGAAGAGTAAGCCAAACAAGATACTAACAATAATGCAGGCGACAAAGAAAGTTTTATCTTTAAATCAAAATGGAAGTGGCATATTTTATGGAATCTCCGAGTTTTTTTTTAGAATCAGGCGGCGTTACAACCCAGAACACCAAACCGTTCATGGTGACCGCTGTGAGAACCTGAGATCCAAGTACGTACTTATCTGTCTCTTGTTCCTCGTTAAAACCCTTTCAGACCCTGAGCTCTCGGCTGTGCGGTTGGGGCATTACTTCTGGTTACAGAATAACCCCAGGAGCATTAATGCTTCACTGAACGGGCGTGACGGTATTTGTCTCAGTTAGTAACGTTTAGTGTTCATTTTTCTCACAAGAAGGGAGGAGGAAGGCAAAATGCGAAGAATGACGAAGGAGAATTACTGGAGGAATATAAGAAGACTAAAGAAGAATATGGAGTCATGTGTGCCATGAAGTTTGTTAATTAGACAAAATAGGATACGAGCAAAGATAAATAGAAGAAGACAGGTGAGAAGAAGAAAATAAGAACATATCTAATTGCAGAAGAGAAAATGTCGAAACAGTAAGGACAATCTCTGGATAATTTGAAGTATATTTTAGCAGCAATATCTGCACTTAAGAATGGATGACAATGCTAACAGCAGAAAAGCAATCAATTTGACATTTGCATGCCGAGGAGGTTGACATAGGCTCGTATTCTGGAGATGCTAGTTTCGACTCTCAGGCCGGATACCTGCTGCCTGACCGAGGTTCGCGTGATTCTGAGTCCGTCTTGATATTGCCTCAATTGCGTCACCCTTAAAATTCATCCCAATCCCTTATAAAATAATACTTTGCTTGAATAATTAATTAAGCACTATTCCAGAAATGACGTATAGTGGAATGAAGTCACATTTAATGTAATTCTTAATCTTCGGCATTAAATGGAGCTAAGTGTTTAGAGCTCCGACTGCTTTATCCCCAGGGATAGCCTCCGGTATTTATTGAACAGAATAGGCTCTTCATCCGCTCTGTACACCGCAGAAGATACAAAAATTCGCCGCCCCTGAAAAATGAACCTGTAATATCCACTCGTCTATTCCGTA
This sequence comes from Cryptotermes secundus, assembly GCF_002891405.2. Classification (NCBI taxonomy): domain Eukaryota; kingdom Metazoa; phylum Arthropoda; class Insecta; order Blattodea; family Kalotermitidae; genus Cryptotermes; species Cryptotermes secundus. The sequence goes on along the minus strand of NW_019731264.1, from coordinate 2,059,969 downwards.
GTCTAGTCACTGTTTCTAACAGAAATAAAATTTAAGATGTTTGCTTATATACATTGCGCAAGAAACGTCCCTTGATGTTGACTGCCTTCGGTTCAGCTTTCAGGATATAGAGAAACAGTTGAAGGGGAAGTACCCACCTAGTGACTTGATTTCCTGGAATTTGCTTAAAAATAGCACATGATGCACGGCAAACGACATTTCTCGCCGAGAGCTGTACGCAGAATAACGTGGTACCGTGTAAACTTTGCCATCTGGCCACATGGAAAGCTTCGCTTTGAAGGCAAGGAGGCATAACAGCTGCAGACTATGCATCACAGTCCACTTTGAAGCGCTCAGCTACTCAAAAGGAATTCCTCACCTTTTGTGAACATCAAGTGTTCGTTGCTGTAATGATAATTGTGGCGCTAGGCGTCATCCTCAGACAGACAAAGTCCACATATTCACCCCTATTTCTGCACGATCTATTTAATATTATCCTCGTATGTATCCATAGGTCTTCCAAGTGGTCTCTTCCCTTCCGGGCTTTTCACTGCAATTATTTTCGTCAAAATTCCATGCTTGCTATATGTCCCTCATTCCTTAAACTTTCATAATTTGGTCCACTTTTGTAGCGATATGTAAATGCTGGCTTTGAAAATTTCAGAGTATCAAAGAGGAATGAAAGAAAAGGGGCGTAAAGGTATTACAGGAAGAGAACACATTAAAACGAAATAATTAATCATAGAAAATTAATCTATATTAAGTAAAGGAATAATTTGTTGCGTTGGATTTAAGGTTGACCGTATATGTGGGATTTGTCAATAGAAAATCTTTTGTAGAATTCCGATTTCATATATATAATTCCGTGTAAACTGCCGAAGGTGGCAGGTCTTTCGGAGGAATATACAGCTTCGGTCTTCAGGGTTTAAGAGTAAGTCAAGCTTGTTTCATGGTGGGTTCTTGCTTGACGTACCTTTCAATCCTGAAGATGGATGTTCCTCTGAAACGTCAGTTCACTTTCACCGGACTGCACGGCGCTGTATCCAAGGAAATAGATCTCTTTAGATAATTTTCAATGTATACGGCCCGTCTGTATTTTCGGGTTATTCATACTAAGGGAGTAAATGTGAGGATAATATTAAAATAGATCTGGAATAGTGTGTTAACTGTATTGAACTGTGTCAGGATAAGGCTTTTGTGCACACGATAATAATTCTTCAAAAACACATGGAATTTCTTGACCAGCCGAGTGATTTCAACTCATTAAGGGCAGTAATGCCCTCCGGAGTTGTTTAATGACTTGCTCGCAGTTGATTGGCTTTGTGTTGTTCTCCCTACAGTGTTCGTCCACGCGTTGAATCATCTGTAGCCCCAGGCCTCGGTTCTGTGTTCTATTCAACAGGAAACCAATATCCTGTATTGCTCTCCTCATCCAAACAGTCCGATCCCGCTGGCTCAGTCGTGTAGTGTGGGTTCTGTGTGAGATTATCCTTTATGCCTTAGGCACGCCGTAATCACAGACAGGAAACAAGGAGTTGGGAAGAATATGAAATGAAGAGATTGTGGCCTATTTTAAACTATACATTGGCGTTGACAGACCAAATGATAGGGCTGCAAGTAGAACCTTAGTTAGGCATCTGAGATTGGTGAGGTACAGAAACCAACATTAATCCTTTAAAACCCAGTGGTTACTATATGTACCACCTGCTTTCTCTCTCTCTCTCTCTTGCCTGTCGCTTCCCCTTCCTGAAGTACAGGGCATCAGTAGAACGCTTTGATCCACTTCAGTTTTTTAATCCTAAGAGAATCGGTAGGCCCCTCTGCGGGAGATCAGCCCTCGCAATGCCGCTACATAGACAAACACAGAATAAACGCAGGCAAACATCCGTGCCCTGAATGGGATTCGAACCTACGATCCCGGTAATATAGCAATAGAGGACAGTTCATGCCTTACGCCGCGCGGCCTCTGTGATCGACAACACGTGCTTTAACATAATAAAATTCTACATTCTGCCCACAGAGTGTCTCTTTGCGTGTTGCATATGATTCTCAGAATAAACAGTGGTTATTTCTCTGAACGGTTCTAACCGGTTATTTTTTTTCTTGGTGGAAACGTAATGTGTTTCCTCTGAGGTACGAACTGAAATGTTATACACATCAGTTAGAAGTACAGTCTTTAAATGGTTAATATGCTCGGGGTATATTTCACACACGGAGGAAACAGGAAATGCCTACAGAAATATGTATGGAATATGTTTAGGTAGTGGAAAAACTCTGGATTTGTATTCTGTAGGTGCTCGGTTCGAATCTCGGCCGGGATACCGGATATTCTGACTGAGAACCACAAAAGCATCTTAGTGTCAGAACCGAGAGAAGACATCTGTTGCATTTATTTAGCCGTAGTCGGCAGGATAATATTAATATCAATCTTAAGAAAGTTTGTTGCCTTAATATCAAACCAATTAGTTTATTTTAATTAATTAATTTTATGAATGGCTCTGGGTGAAGTCTGGGGGTGGGGGACGGAACGTTGACTGGTCTGTTACCGTAGCAGCGGCAGTTGCTCCGATGCTATTACGTCACCGCTGGAAGGGGGGGTGTCCTGCATAGCGCAATATTGTACGTCACAATATGTAACTTAACACAACAATTCTATAATAAGCGAATGAATACCACTGTATTATCATTCGTTTATTGCGTGGATGTATTGCTATATGTTTCGACTCTGCTGGGTCATCATCAGGAAATTATTACGTGATATGTTACTCTTTATTGGGTTGTTTACCGATATGGATCCAGATTAGTGATTTATAATTTAGTGTTCTATTTGCATATAATTTCAGTTATTAAATTTATATTATAAAAATGTATATTCAGTTAAAAATAAAATTACAATTAACATAAAATTTAAAATTTGCAATTCTTACGATTATTTTCGTGGCGTGATGGGGTATGTCGCATAGTATGCTGATACAGTGGTGTTGATAAGTTTATCACATAATTGCTGTGTTGGCAGGTGCCATATGACACACAACAGGATGCATACAGTAAAGAATCTAGTGACCGCCTTGTGAACCCCTTGTGAACTTCAGGAAGACGTATGGGGAGTGGAGGCATAGCTCCTCTATTCTTGACCTTGGCACTAGTTGTAGGTGAGTGGTCAGCTTCACTCCCTGGAGAAAGAGCCTTTGTGGGCCCCAGAGACGGTCTGGACGCTGTGGAATGCATACAAACTTCTGTATCTGCTGGGAATGAAACCCTGGCCGTCCAGCCCATGGACTTTCGCGATACCGGCTGAGCTCTCGTGGTTCATTACTCGTTGTTACATATACAACTTGATTCTGTGACGAGAATGAAGTAGAAGCCGCGAAGTATCCTATTTGCATGTACAGTTTCGTTGCGAGCGTCGCGTGAATGCATAAATTGTTTCGGCCTTACACGGCAGCTGACAATCTGCGAAACCAATCGAAGGGCGAAGCGCGAAGTTGAACAGGGAAAACATGCAAAACTGTAATCAAATTTTGATGAAAACGAAACCTTACTGGATCGCATTATGGATTTTCTTTTAACTTTATTCCGTCCCTTGGGCCAGGTTCTTGTTACGTTATCGAGAGCCCAAAACATTAGCAATATTTTCACCGACTCTGAGAATTGCCACGCAAATTTCGGCAGAATCGAATTGAATACAGACGTCAGGGTTCTCTGTTTATTCTTGCTTTTCTCGTTCCATTTAACGTACCTTCTGTCAGTCTGAGTCTCTAGATCTCACACCCACACAAAGTAAGCAGTAAAATTACAGGTTTGCCCATTTCAGTCCTTACATTTCGCCGTGAAGTCTTATTATTTTCATATTACAAGTCTGTGTAATGAAGGGATAAGTGGGACTTCCCCGTCAAAATTTGCGCCTGAGAACTAATTGCATGCACATGCACACAGACCGGGTAATTACCAATTTATCTCCGTCCTGTCGTTATTCTCTTGTTATCCTGTCATTCGGTCGTTGTGTAGCAGACACAACTGGCAGTACAGGATGATTCTAAATTATTGTCGGGATTTCCTTGGCCGATAGACATGGAGGTGAAGGCGGTTATGAACAAACCTCCAAACATTCGTCCATGGTGTACATAACTGCGAAGAAACTCGGCTAATTGATTTTTGTGGGCTTCGAGGAAGCGCCTCCTGGATTCAATTAACTTCTTCCTGCGAAGTGATCGGCCTTCCCTCTCCTTTTCGGTGCAGAACACTATCTGTCTCTTGAAATTGCTTTAACCAACGTCGGATAGTTTCGAAAAACCAAAGTACGCACATTGTTTTCTTTTGAACAGTCGCTATTTTCAAGTATGATGATATATTTTCTTCAGGACGTCAATGCAGCGAATGCAGAGTTGCCATATAGAACTTTTTTAGTCACATTTTCGTATTCCGTTAGCAATTTTATTTTCTCACTTCCTCTTTGATAATTATGGGTCAGAGAAACCCCGACAATAATTTAGAATTACCTTGTACGTAGTTAAGAAAGAGAACACCCGGAGGCAGTTATATGTATGTATGCTTGAGTCGACATTACAGTTTCCATCTTTAGAGAAAACTATTCATGTCAGGGTCCATATTTAGTGAAATCATGATTTGGTATACATGAGTGGTGATGAGTACTTCTACCTGTGCTTAATTATTGAAGCACCACGCCGTAAGGACATATATGGCTCCACCATTCCTAACCTCGGCACTAGATTGAGGTGAGTGGTCAGCCTCACGACCCGGCCACTCTACCATCCTTTCGATAGGAGGCCTAATGGTCCGCGGAGTCCGTCTAGACGCTGTGGAGGAGAGAAAATTCCCTTAGCCCTGCCGGTAATGTAGCCTATCGCTTTACTGACTGAGCTGAAGCCAAAGAAAAGTGGGGAAAGTGGAAAGAAGAAATGACTCAGCGAAGTGTCTATCCGTGGAAACTATAGTTACATTGGCGAGTTATGTTTGGAAGCCTCGACTTTTAAAATTCAACTACTAGTCCTCGTGATATATCCCCGGCACGGACCACACGGAAGACGTCTCTTCCATTATTGCCTGTTCTCTCTTTGCTAGGGAAACGTGTCCGCAAACCTGTTCCCTAGCAACAGATATTATACTGGCGCCTGTTTACACTGCTCTTAGTTGGCAGTGGGTCTTCATGTCACATAATTTTTGACGAAGTTTGATCCTACTGACAACCTGCACTGGAGTGCTTTCTTCCGGATAGTTTCACCGTTTATTATATACAGTTATTATGTCAAGGTTATTGTATGAGTGTATGAATAGCTGCTTTTGTCGAGAACTTATTCTGAAGTTACTGGCATTTGTTATTCTTGATTAAGTTTGCCGTAAAAATTCCAATTGCCTTTTTGTTGCTGTTATTCAACAGAGTCCAGTTCTCCCTTGAGCTAGACAGAGTAATTCTGTACATAAAACACAGAGTTGGTGGAATAGCACCAGATTATCTACAGCTTTCATTCATGAATCTGCAGAGGTTTTCAGCCCAGCACAATCATGTTTTGTTTCTTGACATTGTGGTCTAATTATCAGTTGGAATGAAGGATTCTCTGTTAATTTGATACGCTGAACTCGAATAAGTACTTTTAATATAAAATATTTACTTCCAGTGACATTCTACCTGCAAAATAAATTGTGTACTTACTACATAAACCGTTCTCTGATTCAGCTCACTGTTGGTTTCATACCCAACTTAGAGAATAGCATTTGTTTCGTCGCTTCGCGGAGCAAGACATAAAAGTAATGTCTACAGACATGGATTTTGCTGAGATTATCACCATATACGTACATTCTATAAAGAAATTACCTTTATACAGATTCGTAATCTTTAAACATGCTATCACAGATATTCAAACATAGCATATTGTATGATTCTAATATCGCTCTCATCTCAGAAGTTCGCTTGGTATTCATATTAGTGTCATTAATGAAATGTAACTGAAAGTGGGAGCTCCCCAATGACACAACTTTCGTCCAGCTGCTACGAATATAAAACAAGGATGTTCGTGTTTTGCCTAACAGGATTAATTGTCTCCCTTAATGAAATTTCGAATAATGAATCACTGTCCTTCGGTACCCTTAGACGTAAATCAGAAATTGTTATCGTCATATTGAAATGAGCGAAAAACAAAGGAAAGCGATTCTTTCAAGTTCGTGTGCAAAAATATGAAGAAATATTCCTTTTGAAACCAAATCATCAGATTGTCAGATACGTATTTTAATAATCCCCAAACGTAGGAGTCGTAACAGCCCAATCAACATAATAACCAGCTTAAGGCCATGGCTTACTGCCCTTTGGCACCACGTTAAGACCGCCCCTGGGGCCCACTCAGCCCCTTATCCAGTGTGTTCGTAGGTGTTTCTCTTTTAAAAAGTTACTGGAGCTTGAAGATGAAAGAAACAACAAAAAGCAAGCACGCAAAAACAAAATAAAAAAGGTTACATAACCTAGAAAATAACAGTATTTCAATTTATGCAGTCACATCAATCAGTATACAGTGAGAATAAATTTATCCATTCATCTTTAATAGAATTAATATTATAATATTTAAGAAATATCAATACAAATCATCATGAAGAAGATGCGTTTTGGTTTGAAATACACCCATGTCTGTGAAAGCGACGTTAGTCTGGCAGAGGGGCGGTATTACCTGAAAAGCAGACGTTGAACACATTGAAGTCTGAGCAGGAACTCCGAGACCAACAATTTCCAAAGGCAGAGGACAGAATTTAGAATCAAGGTGAAATTGAAAAGGGAACATTACACCGACGTGACACCTGCTCTTACGTCATGTGTACAATTTTAAGCACTCTTTAGAGTACTCTAGCTTAAACATAAAAGTACTTGTGATAATAGCTGGAGTAACAATGACAACGAACAGTCGCAAGCAAGTCAGCTGGCCCAGGCTTGAGGCACGGTCCTACCGTTGTTGATTTTTAATTGTGTAATTATTTATTAATCAATGACAACTCGCTATTGTACAGTAAACGCTAAATTGCTACTCAAACACAACAGTTCTTACTCACATTGCTCTTGCTAATACTGAAAGCAAACCTCGACAACAGAATAGTCCAACCAAGGACTGCAACAAACGCTGAAGAGCAAGGGACGGATTTAAAACATGAAATATATCACACGTAAATAAGATCAAAGTTTGTGACGATGGTACATTAATGCAAATATTATGTTTCTGGACATTAATCATAGTCATGATTTTATCTAAAACACCGTCATGTTTATATTTCAAAACACAACGTTTCGAAGACTAGATTCTGTCTCCGTCTTAAGGTAAAACCTACTCAGTTCGTCTCAATCGATAGAACTAGTCCCTGTCTCCGTCTTCAAGTGAAATCTACTCAGTTTGGTTTCAAACTGGAATTGACAGATGATCTCACTTGTGAACGTGTCTCGGAAAAGATGAATCAGCTACACACATCCTCTGTGACTGTGAGGCCATACCTTATTTAAGATTTTGTCACCTGGGGTAGATTTTTATGGAACCAAGTGATTACTATGACGCCCCCCATATACAGAATCCTACATTTCATTCGCAGTGCAGGATTGATAAAGGCGGCCCGAGCCACAAGTCGACCTGTGTGCATGTAAGGATGCAATCTATGGAAGTAATGGGGAGCGTTCCGTAAGATCACGTATTCATATTTCATACAGCTTTCTTCTTATATTTAAAGAATATTTTCTCTCCTGTTTCAGGTAAGATCACCTGGAAGATTGACATCCACATTGCTATCCTTGGTACAGTAACCACAAGTGAGTAACCATTGTTACGTGTTCTAAATCTCTTACCTTATTTCTTACACGAGAAATTTAACGCCATTATTTTATTAAGAAAAAGGAATAATGCAGAACATGCTTGACTGTATTAAATTTTGCGGGATTTTAAATTCGCAGCAGTCACTATGAAGATTACATTCAAATATAGGATGCGACGCCGTATACTTTGGTAAGTCTTTACCAAAGTCACATCCAAGAAGAGTACGGTAATCCTCGTGTTACGTGATGATACATGTTTTTCACTTGAATTACTAATACGCTTGCAGTTCATCTTCCCTTTCGACATATATACAGTGTTGGTCTAGTTATTTTATTTGTCTTTATGTGAAAACCGAGACGTCTGCTTTAGAAACACGGGGTTTTCTTCCCTCTGTGTGATCTACAGGCGTTTTATGTCGACTCTTTGAACAGGCTGCTGTATCGGAAACACTACGACATATCATGTTCGATCTTGGTCTCGTTACGTGTTTACATGACTGAAATATTTCGTGGTCTTCTTAGTTTCTCATGGAAAATATGAGGACAGTTCTTCGAAATAAGCCTTTTTTCGTTCCAAATTCTTACTTACAAATAACTCGTATTCTTCTGTTCCCTTTCGATGAAATATATCCCATGTAGTTCAACGCATTTAAGTAACGAATCTAGCATTTGAATGTGTATGTAATTCTTTGATAATTCGACTTTCTTGGAAGTTTTTTCTTGATCGAAGGAAGAAAGCGCAGGAATGATTTAATAAAAGCCTTTTTGCACCTCTCAGAAATTATTAATTTTAAAATTTACTTAAAATATTCACGTAGAGACATTAGTAAAACGGAATAGTCGAAATACCTCATGAGATAGTCTTTTCAAACACGCCACAAAAAATAAAAACTTTGCTTCTTACTTGTCCCACTTTTGTATGCAAGCAGCTGTCATCTGTTGGATCGGGTTTTGACGTGTCATCATGAATGACTCTCTAAGAGGAAGTTTGTCGGCGACAGATGCCTACATATTAGAATTACTCAAATATGAAAACACAGGGCGGACGGAAAATGTCGAATGCCAGTAATCATGCTTGAAAGTAATGTGGAATCTTTTAGAGCAACGGAAAACCGTGCTTTCTTATAATCGTTATCCTCTTTTAGTCTTCTTCTTCTTTACAAAGACGGGTAATTCACCATTTACTAGAAAGTAATTATTTCTTTGAACACCCTGGGCCCAACATATTAATCAACTCACTACTGATTCTCTTGGTAGCAGAAACTGAAGGCTCAGCATCGCTAATACCAAAACCCGCCACCTGACACAAATCTGAGCCAACTACATCCACTCCCTTCGTCACAAGACATTTCTTAAGATCCATCTTTAAGTCAATCCTCCTGTCTACTTCCTGTTTTCAAAACTACCTCTTTCAAGTGATGCTCTCACCAAATGCCTTATGAAGAATGCGGTCCTCTCGTTCTAGCGCCGTGTAGTTCGATGAGACTCGATGTTTCGGAGGAGCATATCGCTTTCGGTGTCGTGGTAAGCCAAGGAAGAAATCAATAGAAGCAGATGTCAAAGTGAGACACTCATCTGCTTGCATCTGCTTAATGTTCCTCCGAAACGTCGGGATTTTCCAAAACTACACGGAATCAAAACCCAATAGATCATATTCTTCATACCCACCACGATGGGAACCTCAAATTCAGTAAATGTCTTAAGGAGAGTTGTCTATTTTGAATATAACGCTTTGTAGTTCGTTTAAAGTCAACCGATGTTTCGGAGGAACATTTTATCACCCGCGGTGTGATAACCTCATATTCAACGAATGCCTTGTGGCTTGCATTTTCCTCATCCTAACTACATGTACAGTCCATCAAAGCCATATGACATGGCAGCCAGCAAAAGGCCCAGTAGGTAACCTGTGGACTATAATTCGCTAATTCATAGTTATATATTTATCCTTAACTCACGACATAATTCATTGTTCTTTGGTGCAGCGCTTGTGATTTAAGTTCGTTCCTTAAAATGAGTAATGACGTCATGTCGCTTCTTTGTTTCACACATTCTGACCCACATTATTTTGAAAAGGGAAGAGCATGGATATATTTTTCTAACTGAATAATGACAATCATGTCATTAAATGATCTCCTTTTAATTCATTATGAATATCATATGTGTTGCTGTTATATACAGCCTCGAATATTTTGAAATATTTTCGAAGTAATGTATTCATATAAAAGGAAGTGAGGAGGTCCCTCTATAATGGAAACATACGTTCATCTTTTTTTTATCAGGCTGTACATTCTGATATATTTCCAGAAACGTGATTTCATAAAATTCTCATTAATTTAGTTTCACCTGTGGTCTATATATGTACGTCACTTGTCTAGTAAACAGAAAACAGAATTCTAGGTCTAACATACTCGTGTCTACTTAACAGAATTTTAATGAGTTTTCCCTCATACTTCTTGGAGTAGTGTTTTGTTAATTAAGCACAGTGATAACTTCATTAGGATTTTTTTAATTGATGTCTCGTCACCGAGTTATAATATAAAGATACCCGATAGACTCTATGAAAATGTGGCAAAGTTCGGATATTTCGGAACGACAATAATAAAAATTTGAGTCATCAGGGAATTAGGATTCCTGTAGCTTTGTGTGTGAAACTTTGTTTCTGATATTAAGGTTAAAACATAGAGAGAGCGTATCTGGAAAGAGGATGCTGAGGGGAACATTTGCACCGAAGATGGATGAAAAAAAAACAAGTTTGAGTAAACTGCATATTGAGGAGCCTTATAACTTGTACATTATGCCAGATAGAATGTTCAAGACAAGAAGGTTGAAATGGGTAGGATTTGTAGCACGCATGGAAGAGACGAGGAACACATGCAGGGTTTTGGTGGGGAAGCAAGAAGGAAAGGGGCATACTGGGTAGACCTAGAAGTAGATAGTAGAATATAAGAATGGATCTTGAAGAAAGAGGAGGTCATGGTATGGAAACGTTCAGTTTGACTCAGAATAGGTACCAGTGGATAGCTCTTGTGAACGCAGTAATGAACCTTTGGGTTCCGTAAAATGTTGAGAAATTCTCGCGTAGCTGAGCAACTTTAAGGTTGTCACGAAGGACTCATGACAATGAAGTCAGTAGTTAAAAATATACACAGTTAAGTTAATATAGCTGGCTGAATCAGTAGCAAAAGCAGGCACTTGAAATTAAGAAATGTAAGCCGAAAAGGAAAGAGTTGTGTTGCATTGTGTTGACTAATACGATACTTTCTAATTACAGATGTAAAGTGCAGTACATTAATCAGTTCTCACACCGGATATGGAGAGTGTAAATTGCTGGGCAGTCTCGTAATGTCCGCCCAGTTTTTCATATTTTTCGCCATTAAGTAGCTCGTGAACTAACGCAAGTTTTAGAATTTATTAAATACACTTTGACAAAACGATTGCAATATGAGGGCATTAAACAAAAAATATGGCTTTAACAGTCTCATATTTAAAGTAGCAAATTGTTTTGCAATGAAATTTTGATTGCTTCCCCTGGAAAGATTTAGTGAGAATGGGAAAATTATTGCTTTGAAAGGCTGTTGGTAAAATTGTCCCATGTTGCTATTCATGCATTTCCATGCATCTGAGGGGAAATGGAACTATGGGTTCAGTAACGCTGCATCAAAATATGTATAACAAAACGCCCACACGGCAGTATAGTTACATCCAAACCAGATTTTCTGTTATTCACTCCATTTTGTTAAACCTAGTCAATTAGAAGTGCGTTCGCATTTGGCGCTGTTACTGATGTTAATTTTATTTGTAATAAATTCAGTTCAACGCTTTCCATATTATCTTCGCACGATGTGAGACTGTCAACAGCTTCAGAGGGGTTACCAACTCAATATCCATGGAGCAGTGCCCATTAAAGTCAGTTTAACATCCATAAATTGACTCTCTTTTCCTTTTACACCACACGATATCTCCGTGTTACTTGCCAACATTATGTGAAGCCTCTTCTATGTCAGAAATCGGGAATGGTTTGTGTGTGGGTTATGTAAGAAGTTTTCAATTGGCAGAAGCATCTGTGCGTGGGACGGTCTAACAGTGGCGGATATAAAAACATAATTTGCAGGGCACACTAGTAATGCAGATACAAACAAGGTCAGCATGAAGGTAAGGCAAAACATGAAGAGTTGAGGTAGTGATATTAGAGGTTTAAATGGCATGTCTACTGAAAGACAGAACTGTGAAGTCAACGGAGACAGCCGTTTCTAGGCAATTGCTCAATAACCGCCACGTGATGGCCGCAACAGACACACACACAAAAATGTAGTAACTGTTGGAAGCGTTGTTTCCTTTGCGGTCCATGCCGAATTTCATTTAAATCCGTCAGATCCATTCTTCAGTTGGTCAGTGTATATGGGCGGACGGATTCAGCGAACTAAATATACACTCTTCACGGTTGCAAGCTTCGGCTATGAAAAGAATGTTAAGTCTTAAATAATGCATTTAATTACTGTTTAAAAGTATAGCCAATCTGTAGCGGTGTGTTTCATAATGATTATGTCTCCGATATATATCATAAGAGAGCTGGGGTGGAGATTTTAAGCTGGCCGACAGCCAGCTGTACTGTGCCCAGATGTTTGCCTCGTGACACTGAAAGGGTTAAAAAGATTAAAGGCCTAACGTATCAAGGGGTTATTTATCTTTTTTTTTCGAATTAAACTGGAACGTAACGTTAGTGTGTCTGGCGTATTTAAATCCACCACTGTGTTGGGGGTGATCGGGAGTTGGCGGGCAGAGGGAGGGGGGTGCTTCCTCCTTCCGGAACTTTGGCGTGGGTTGAGCGAAACGGAAACCCAATCCTGGCACCTCACCAAATGGACCTTTTCTTAATTCCCACCCTTTGGTCCTTTCTTCAATAATGACTCGAGCACTAAACGTTACGTTACGTTTTCTGCGTAAAGTAGAACCAGGACCCCCCGTTCTTTACGTAACGACCTCTACACAAAAGTCAACACTCCGCTCTGTTAGCTATAATAAAATTATCTTTACATTAACTCGGCTGTTAGGAAGACCAAAGCGCCTGACGGATCTGCACTTGACGTGTTATATCTATATAAGGAAATCTCATATAACATGTAACCATGTTACGAGGCTCCGTTGGTATCATGGCAGGCCATGTCTTCAGGTTCAGGACGACGTCGGTGGCCTCCAGGTACAGAGGACGGCCGTGTATAAGCATTCGCTGTCAAACAACAAGGGGTGGTCCTCCATCTTGTACATTGCGATGGAGCTAATAACGCCAGTACATCTGTGAATATGGCAATGAACCCTCAAGTTTCGTAAAAATGGAAAAATTCTTGCCTAGCTGAGAGACTGTTAGCTTCTCAGGAAATTCTCTGCTCCACAGATTTCGGCAGTTTGAGGTAGTGATTTCTTGTAAGGCACGACAGAATAATGCGATCAAAGGCTTCCTGCTTTCCTGGCTTCGGAATGCTGCCACGATTGAGTGACTATAGACGGGGTTTGGATTGTTAATCTGATTTGTTGGACACTTACAGAACGTAACTACATACGAGTATAACTAGCGGCCTCAACGGCGGACGTTCTCCTTCCTCTCGGTCCCCGAACTGTCACCGGGCTCAGCTACCACGTTCTAACAGCAACAGGTCACAATTATTAAGCCCCAGCTGTTATCTGACCAGTTTACGAAACCAGTCAACTCACTCACACCAAATTCAAGACAAAATCAAAGTTGCATTACGCTCCACGGTCAGTCAGGCACTCTGTCTTGGTGTCAGGCCGCACGTGGGGCTCAAGACCAAATTTTGTCATTTTCAGACAGTTGCGGGTTTGCTGATATTAGGTGCCGTATCTGATGAGAGGCTCTATCGCTTGAAATTGTCGACAGCGCAGTCATTTTCGAGTCCGAGTCCGAGTCCCGCTTGACTAATGGCCATATTTTACTGTCTCAGATTCGACACTTCCCTTTTCTTCGCGTCCTACGACTCTCAGGGTCACGGTGGAGGTATTCGACCCCCCTCCACATGGGTGTTACCCCGCGGGCTGTTACAGGGAAAGCTTTACCTTTTTAACGTTTTTCTAGAAATATAATTCGCAAGGAAAATATCAGTTATGAAGTAAAAAGGCTAAGGAAATAAAGAAGGATTTCAAGAATTCTGCATCGCACTGACAGATACCGAAGGTTCCCATCGGAATGCGATCTACAGGATCTGTATATATCATTAGGAGGATAATGACATATAATGACTAGGCTCCATGCTTCAAGTGTAATTTTAATATTCAATTATGCAGCTAAATCTTATGGGAATATACTTCCATATTTCTTTATTATTATTCTTAGTGGGACGAGACTGAGTTCACTTGGTACCGCGTCCACTAATGGCCTATTATACAGGCTCCAAATGATAGATGATGGTGATTATGGAGCAACTGTTGGAATGAAGATTGGCAGGAGAAACCGAAGTACTCGTCCGCGCCATAGCTCAAGCTGTTAGTCGCTGGCTTCCTACTGCGATGGCCCGGGTTCGATCCCAGGTCTGGTGAAGTGGGATTTGTGGTGGACAAAGTGGCGCTGGGGCAGGTTTTCTCCGAGTACTTCGGTTTCCCCTGCCAATCTTCATTCCACCAATTGCTCCACAATCACCCTCACCTGTCATCTGGGGCTGTTCAATAGGCCAGAAGTGGCCGCAATACAAGGGACTTAGTCCCACCCCACTAGCAATAAAAAAAACCGAAGTAGTCGCGGAAAATCTGCCCCAATGCCACTTTGTCCACCACGATCCCACATTACGTGACCCTGGCTCGAACCCGGACCGCCGCAGTGGGGAGCCAGCGACTAACCGCCTAAGCTATGACACGGCCCATATAGTCCCTGAGTGTTTACGTGGAGGAGGGAGCAGTTCCTTTACGCTATAATCCGGGAATCGACTCCGTTATACCAACCAAGGCTTGAGCGTGATGCCGCGGGGTGTCACTCTGAATGTCCCTTCTCCAAGCGTGGCCGTGCTATACGCAGGTGTCTGAAGTTGCTGCACTTCCGTTAAGTCCTGATGGAGCTTCATATAATGGAACATGGCTCAAAGTGAACAGCTTAATTAGGATCCTTCCTGAACAGATGTTTTGCCTTCACTGTGTTCGTTGTCAGCCCCATTTTGCGCATAGCATCTCCCTCTAATTGAGCAGTCATATTTAAGGACTTCACTGAAACTTGACTAGTATGTTTGCACGCTACTGGGTCATCCTTCTTATCTTGAGACTGAGCACTATGGAGCGGACGCAAAGGTATTATAATTGCGTAAGGGCCGGCAGTGTATCCACTTTACGGTCCTGGCTCTCGTGATAAAGAGAACGTTCTGTATATGCACGTTGGGCGACTTAAATGATGATGTTCAATGAAAAATGGGATAACATTTTAAACATACTAATATTTCGGTAAATACAGAAGTATTTTTTGAAAAAGACTGTCACCGTGATAAAGTTGCATGCAATATGCATTTTCTTCATGGTAAGTGATTTTACTTTGGAATATTATATGAAATCTCTGCCGATCACAGTGGCCGCGCGGTCTAAGATATGAACCGCTTTCTCCCTCTCGAACACTGGAGTTGTGGGTTCGAATCCCACTTGAGGCGTGGATATCTGTGTGCGTTTATTTTGTGTTTGTGTTGTCCTGTGTGTAAATAATGGCCTTGCGACTGGCTGGGCTTCCTACCGACTGTTTATGGATTAATAAACTGAAAAATCGGCCAAGGTCCGCAGGGGCTGTTTAGCCATGAAGAGATATTAATATTTAGAAACAGTCATCCTGCTTCATATATTAACACTGATAGATTTGTTTGTAGTTGTTTGTGTCAGGTTGAATGGTCACTTGTTATTTTTTATTAATCTCTCAAGAGGCGTGGGACCAAAGTCTGGGGAGAGCATGGCAATTTCGAAAATAAAATCTGTGAAACTCTCATGGACTCCGCATAAGGTAGGGAAAACTTTTGAACTCATGGAGATATTGGGTTTTCGGACTTTATCCATCGTCCTGGTTCTAAGATAACTAAGAAAAACACGACGTTTCGGAAACTGAATCTGTTTCCGTCCTCAGGTGAGGGAAAATACCTATTCTGTTGGTCCCTTAGAAAGAGCTAGCCTCAGTCACTGGGTCCAGTGATTGAGGCCGCACTACAAGCGATTTAGTCCCACTCCACTAGCATTAAAAATAAATAACTACAAATCATGTTATATGTTTATACCTTCCTTGAAATTTCCAAATCCTTTTGTCCCGTATGGAACTGTTAAATTAACTTAAAGAGTTAATACAAATTTTGATAACAATAAAAATTCAATGAAATGTGTGTTTCACGTTTCAGTGGAGTTCTGTCTTGAATCTTCCCACATTTTGTTAAATATAATCATACACTATGTACGTATACACATATGCATTTGGAAATAGCAATTTAATTTTTAATAGAAAATTGTTTTTATTCGCGCGCCATGCTGAAGCGTCAGTGTTCAAATAAGCATGAACTGCATTCATGTTACACATTGAGTCTGAATGTATCCACTGACGAAATGCAAGGCTTCTTATTGTCCAGTGTCCGCTCCATAAACCCCTATTTTCATGTTCTGCGTCAAATTTTATTCTAAAACATTTAGTTACGATGGCATAATGTATAGGCCCCTTCTCCATCACGCGACTCAATGATTTCAACACATGCTAATTTTGTACAATTCTACATCATTTTATTCCGTATCTATGGAAAACAGTTGGAAAGCTAAACATTCTATGTGCGTGATTCCACTACAAGCCATTACAGAGATTCAAAACACAATTTGAAGCTCCAGTTTTGTGGAGAATACACCATTAAAAAGTGCTCTTGTTTTCGGATTAATCATTGTAGGACCCATGCAAGTCGTATAGTACAAGTCACAGTGTAAACTATCGATATGTAACAACATGGAACCTATCGAATCGCGTTCAATTCCAATTGACTCGGAAATAATAGCCGTTTCAATAGCAATTTAAACTTTTGCCACGGAAATTACATTCAGGACAATATGGCGGAATGTAAAGGGGGATTCACTTTCAGTTCATACGTCGTGTAGCCTTTGATTGGATTCCTGATCCTCCTCTGCAACTCTCTCGTTCTGTCAGCTGCGTCGCCTCATTCACCCTGCCTTCCTGCACGATAACGCTGTTTATAATTACACACAGCCTATAGAGTTCGAACAGAAATGTGAAGTGTTTTAACATTCTGCGTGCTTTTGCACAGTTAAATGGTAGTTCTCTCCCCTCACCCCGCAATGTGAGCCAAGAATATTGCTCTTAGTATTGAAGGGAAAAATATTTATTTACAGATGGGTTACAGTGTTACAACAACGACAGGTAACCTCTCTTACCAGCTGCACAACTTGTCAAGAAAAAATTGAGGTACACTACAAAAGAATGTGGATGTATGGATCCACATTTTCTTTACCTCGGCACTAGTCGGAGATGAATGCTTTCTTCCCAGGGGAAAGAGTCCCCTGTATCCATTGGGGCCCCAGAGCCGGTCTGGCCAGCGTGGAGGAAATTCTTGACCCTAGCCGGACTAGAACTCCGTCTCCTCGGTCTTCCAGCCCGTAGCCAGTCGCTATGTCGACTGAGCTATCCCGGCTCCCTCACAGAGTCCTGTACAGAACTGAACTAAGTTCATAGTCAAAGTCAAAGTTACCGCCAGTCATTCCGTCTTGGCGCCAAGCCCCTTGAGACTCACGACCATGGCTTTTCTTTCCAAATGAAGTCTTGCGGTAATCGTCCGTATATAACATCCTCTCTGAAGAATATGCTTGGGTTTTCGTCAAGTGTACATTTCGCACATAAAACATGTTATTGAAAATTCTTCCTTTTGCACAACATACAAATCGTCTGGCAGTACATGCTGTACAGGACAGATCATGTCTATTTTAGTATCTTATTCTAAAACGGCAGCTTAGTCATTTGAAAGGACGTAAGCTTGGCCACCGCCAAATTTAAGCTTCTTGTATTTTCATGAACTAAGCTCGAACATTGTCCCGCATATAACATCTCTGCACTGACCACGCAGAAAACAAAGCTCTTCCATTGTTATTGTCCAACTCTTGCATTATTAAGAATTCGCTGACTAGCAACGGGCGTTGTCCCGTTGTTTGTTTCTAGGGAACGTGGTTAACGATCCAGTGTCCAGAAACGGCCCTGGTATATCTGCCAATATCACGGCCGTTGCATAGCAATGGCTATTCACGCTACAGTATATAAAACTTGTTCACAGTTTTTTGCTTAATAATACACGTATATTGCTGAATAAAATCAGAGTGCTACATTATGACGATAAATTGTGAGAGGAATTCGTGTCTCGTGCTCAAGGTTCTTTTGTATCGCCTGTTTGCTGTGTCTTGCGATATGTCCCATGGTGTGTGTGTGTGTTTTGGAGGTGCTGAGTCAGCTACTCTCCTTTCTCTACCTGTCTGAACGCTACTGAAGCCGTCTGCAAACGGCCGGAATGCGAAATACGTATGTTCGACATTATCATCATTTATTTTTATTAAACAGTGGATGCCCTGGATGGCACCTTTGAATTCAGAGTACTTGCTAAACCTGATTTTCCTCTTGTATGATGAACCAGGATATATCAATCAGCGAATTTATTGTCTAACAGCTGGAGACCGGAGTTTAAATCCTTATTGAGGAAGGAATGTTTACGTCATTACATCGATGTTTCGAGATTTAAAAGTACCTTGAATGAACTGCATAAATATTTTTGGTATACCTGTAAAAACAACAGTCAGTAAATATAACACACTTTCACTCTGTCGTGTCAACTGAGGTTTATTGAATTAAAGTATAATGTGGCAATGTGTTTCGGCTCTCGTTGAGCCATCATCAGGCGTTTTTTTTTCATTGGCGCTACAGCCCTCATTTGGGCCTAGGCCTCCCTCCATGAAACTCTCCGTTTCACTTCGGTTTACTAGATCTTAGACATAAGGTAGGACTCCTTGGGTGGGTGATCAGCTCGTCGCAAGGCCTCTATCTGTATACAAACACAGAAAAACGCACACACACAAACTAAACATCCATGCCCTGAGTGGGATTCGAACCCACGATCAGTGGGTGCACGAACGACAGTGCATGCCTTAGACTGCTCGGCTACCGTGACCGGCCATCATCAGGCGTTACAATTTACAAATCTTAAATTACTGAATTGCGATTCTTAGATGGATCGATATATCGCAAGTATTCAGTGAGTTTATAAAATAAAAATAAAACATTCCGTGACATATGCAGTGATATACAAGAGGATGTATTCCTTGAAGATTGCCCTCAAGGAAGCCTCCTGTGGTTGAAGCTCATCTACTCACTTCTGCCGGAGCTGAGGTTAAAAATATTCGGAGATCTGCCTCTCTCAGGACTTCGTGCTTAATTAAGTGCACAGTGAACTTCACACTTACCTTCGCTTTACATGTTATGGCTTTCATAATATAAAACCTTCTTGCAAACAGAGAAACTTTGCTCATAATAAATGCAGAAACGTTGCGTAAGGAGGGTTTTATAGAGGAGCTACCCAGCTCGAATATTGGTTATGTTATCGGGCCTCTCTATATTATTGCATATTCTCTGTCGAGAAATCTGTGCTCACTTGCACCGGTGCATGGTCACCGCTCTCCTCTCCTTGCTGTAAGGATATTCACTATTTATGGTGATCTCTCTATCTCATTCAACGCTATTTAACGTCTGAAATTGAAATAGTGTTATCTGTCCTTTACCTAGGAGAACATTTCTGTGCTTGAGTGTGTATAAGGAATTGAATAACATACAAACATTAAGCTAATATGCCGGTCACGGTAGCCGAGCGGTCTAAGGGATGTACTGTCTTCGCTCGCTTGGAAACCGGGATCGTGGGTTCGAATCCCACTCAGGGCATGGATGTTTAGTGTGCAAGTAGAGGCCTTACGACGAGCTGATCACCGCCCAAGGAGTCCTGCCGAATGTGTAAGATCTAGAAAAACCGAAGTGAACGGAGAAGTTCATGGAGGTAGGCCTAGGCCCATTGGGCCTGTAGTGCCAAGGAAAACAAAGAAAACTAATATTGCATTCTAATGACGAAATACTAACATACAGGGGCTACTATATTTTGCCGCTTTTTTATCCTCGATCCAATTAGTTCCTTGTGTTTAACGGGGCACCGAATTGACAGACTGATTTCGCTAGATTCGATATACCCTCAGCAGTAACACTGTTCATCCAGTACACTCGGAATTGGCGGTGTAAATGTTGATACTGTAGAAAGTTGAATGTGATACTGAAACAGAAGTGAACCGGAAGTCATAGTCCTTTGTAAAAACTGAAAACAAGAGAGGGGAACATGAGGTCCTCCCTGAATGTGGGGATTTTTGACAGACATGTCGGCTATTCCAATGACGACATTCTTTGTAGTTTCTATCCGACTCGTGTTGAGCGCTAGCGACATGTGAGCTCACTCTGACTGCCGGACATCTCCGTGACACGTCAGCTAAATGTATGTCCCCCCCTTTTCCCTTAGTTACCCTTGTTCTCTGCTTGTCCACGCGTGTTGAATTTCGCAAGAATACATCATATATCATAAACTTGTTTTAAATATGTATGTGTGTAGGGTCTACATACGTGTTGTAGCGTATAGAGCCGTTTCTAAGCGGTGACTACGTAAACAGCGACTGTTTCTAGGCAACGGCTGAGTAAAAAATTTCCAGTTTCTAGGCAGCATATTCTTAAAAATGCAACAGTTGGACTACAACAGTGGAAACGGCGTGTTTCTACGTGATTCTTGCCGAGATGTTATAAGTGAGGGAAGAAGCTTGTTGATAGTTCTGTACGGGAGTCTGTGAAGATAAGACATGAGCCCGGAGGTAGAAGAATAGCCATTGTTAGAGCCGTTACAAGGAAGTGTCTAGTGACAGACTGAGAACACTAAACTCTGTGTTCTAGTGAACTAAGGTGTGAAAATCAGCGATAGTGTTACAGCTACTTATATTTACGACCTGTAAGTGGTCAGTAAGTCGGTCACGGTAGCCGAGCGGTCTAAGGCATGTACTGTCTTCGCTCGCTTGGAAACCGGGATCGTGGGTTCGAATCCCACTCAGGGCATGGATGTTTAATTTGTGTGTGTGCGTTTTTCTGTGTTTGTGTACAGGTAGAGGCCTTGCGACGAGCTGATCACCCGCCCAAGGAGTCCTACCGAATGTGTAAGATCTAGAAAAACCGAAGTGAATGGATAAGTTCATGGAGGTAGGCCTAGGTCCACTGGGGCTGTAGTGCCAAGGGGAAAAAAAAGTGGTTAGTAAATCCGTCTATAGTGACCCCTACACGAAGAAATATATTTGTGTGTTAGGCGTTGCTGCATTGTGACTAACAGAGAACTTATCTCTGTATGGAGGTGAGTTGCTAGCTTCACGATCCGGCTGCTTTATCGCCCAGAGTTATAATCCTAAATATCCAGTAGACAGAGTACCGTATCAACTCAAGAACCTTTGGGATATGGTGGCTCATGCTGTTTATACTCTTGGATGTGAGACGTGTTTCCTATTTTTCGGTAAAACGCAATGCTTCAGTCTTCAGGCTAAAATTATTTTGGTCGTGTCAGTGTTGAAGGAACATTTATCATAAATAAACATGCCGACAAAATCAGTCTGTTTGAGATATGTGGACAGGTTCGTCGCCGCGTGCCGTATGCTGACATCAGTCCTTCGACTCCACACACCGGTTATTCTGCCATAACTCCCGTGAGTTTCTGGGAACGTGTTTGGAGGATCGGACTTCTTACAGCATTCAGCCATTCCTACTTCATAATAACTGTACCATCTATCACTGTCGTCATTAGTGGCGCATGGAAACATCGCAACCAAGGAGGAGGCAGGCAGCACCATTAACAGGACAGTGTACTCGTCCTCTGTCCCGTCCTATCTTATCATCCATCTTCTTCTTCTTGTCAAATATGGCGGTTGAGTGGTTAAAACCCCTGCTTCGGCTTCTGTCAGTCTCTCCTTGGATTCTCAGTCCTCAGGCAGGATACGGTTTCTGCTTGACGGTTTGCGTAGTCTTGTCTCAGTCCCTGAATGTACGAGCAGATACTCGGATGGTGTTTCAGAATGGGCCCAAATCGGAGCCACCCGCATTGTAAACATATTGTCCTACCACTCGCAGAAATAGCCTAAACATACGGCAATAAAAACGTCGGTAAATTTGCTAGGCAACGGAAGCAAAGAAGGAGCTGGGATAGCTGGACGACAGAGGGGTCAGAGTTGGAGTCGCAGTAGGGTCAAGAATGTTCTAGTCTCCACAGCGTCCTGACCGGCTCTGGGGCCCACCCAACCTCCTATCCAATTGATACCGGGGGCTCTTTCCCTGGAGAGGGGGGGCGTGAAACTGACCACTCGCCACCAATTAACGACGGGGTCAAGAAAACGTGGATCTATAAATCCACTCCCCATACGCCTTCATGGCATAGAGATTGATTTGTTAAGCACAGGGACAAATTTATCTTTAATAGGAGCAGAGAAATTACAACACTCTATATTGTATGCCTTTTGGCTTCTAGAAAGCGTACCTTTTCTGAAAATATGAGCCATGCAGCCTTACTTAGACAGATGACGTGCAATGAATTGATGAAATTTAATGAAAACTGTTAGAGCCGCTTACGATAAAATCGCCTTTTCTTTCTTGTAGCTTACCTCAGTGGCTCAGTCACCCATTTATGGCATGTAAAACGTAAAGTTGCCCGTGCGCTTAACTAATTCAGCACTACGCCATGAAGACGTATAGGGGAGTGGATGTATAGATGCATATTTTCTTGACCCCGGCAATAGCTGGAGGTGAGTGGTCAGCTTTACGCTCCAGCCGCTTTACCCCCGAGGAAAAACTCCCGGTAATAATTGGGTAGGAGGCTCAGTAGACCCCAGAGCCGTTCTGAACGACGTGGAGAGGAGAAAATTCTTGATCCTACCGGGGCTCGAAAATCCGACCCCTAGGCCATCCAGTCCGTAGCCAGTAGCTAGACGACTTAGCTATCCCCCGTGACGTGTAAATTGTCGAATACCGAGCATGAAGACCATCCGTCCAGCTGTTCAGATGCTACCAAGGTGCAGAAGCGTACTGATATGCATACTTAAACAAATACTAGTACATACACAGAGAGACATCTTTCAGGAGCCTATTTTTCTCGTGTGCAGGATTGGGCGGGGGGGGGGGGTTAAAACTCTTAAACCCGTCAAAATATTGAATCATTTTGTGGGAGTTAGGTTTTTACAATGAAGATTCTGGGACATGATACCATGTAGTTCGTTGAAAGTCAACCGACATTTCGAAGGAACATGTCAACTCCCTGTTCAAAGTCGAAGAATAATCAAATATGGCCGCTTGCTATCTGCTTTCACTCTTCCCTGGCTTCGTGAAGATGGAGATGAAGTTCCTCCGAAACGTCGTTGACTTTCAACGGACTACACGACGTTACTTCCTAGAAAAGAGAACTTCTCAATAATTTAGTTTACAAACTGTCATGACTGAGGTGTATAGTTATTTCGCTTAATTTCCTCAAAAAAAAAAGGTTATTATTTTGAAATATTCACTAAATGGCTCTTAGAGTTCATTGCATACTCACCAATCACAGTCGTCTCTCCCCGCTTCCACCTCACATACCACCGCAGATGAAACCAAAGAATATAGTACTGACCCTTTCCGCCAGAGATCTCTGAGAGAGAAAGACCAAGTTTCATGAAGTAATACATAGAGATGAAGGAAATTTATCCCTGTAACAGGCCGTGGAGACCCATAGGGTTATGAGACGTCGGGGCTCCCACATTTTCACTAGACAATCGGCTCACAGATGACGGTGAGGTTGTCAGCATTACGTGCCGGCCGTCCTTTAACTCCAGGATGACTCCTGGTACTCATTTTTGTTAGAGACTGAGCCGACCCCAGTGCCATAGTGCGCCTGGAAGAATTAGGCCAATTGAAAAATCCGATGACCCCATCGAGAATTGAACCCGCGACCTTCCGGCTTGTAGCAAAGTGCCTCAGCCAACTATACTACCGCGAGCCCCGCAGTAACACATAGTAGTTTTAACCAGGACAATTATTTCGGACTTTCTCCATTATTTTCAGACTTTTCTCAAACCACAGTATTTCGGAGAATAATTGTGTTTTCATCCGTAAGGGCGGTGAAGTTTGTTCCTTTGGTTTCGTTGGATGAAGTGAAAGTGAAAGAAACTGAGGAAAAAAATATATTCTGTTGGCATCAGAATTTATCAGCGGTAGACAAGGTAAAATTTCTGGTAAAAATTAATAAAATAAACTAAATTGAAATCTCATATCTCTCCCTCTTTTTCCTGTTACTTCAACTTTTGATCACAGACCATTCCTGAAACGCTTTGTTTCACTTCAATTTCTTAATCCTAAGATAGTCGATAGGACTCCTTGGACGGAGGATCAGCCCGTCGCAAGGCTGCTACTCACATAGTACAACACAGGATAACATCCATGCCTGGAGTGGGATTTGAACACGCGATCCCAGCGCTCGAGCGAACGAAGACAGTTCATGCCTTAAACCGCTCGGCCACTGTGAGCGGCGAAATCTTCTAGAAGTGGCGCTAATGCCCTTCAAGAATTCACTATAAGCAATTTTGGAAAAAGAGGAGCAGAAAATTGTGTTCCCAACGTCATCCTGGCGACATTAGAGAAAAAAACCACAATAGAAGCAAATTCCGAAAAGTTTTGGTTTGAGAAAACTCGGGACGATGAACAAACCCCTGAATAATGTACATAAGTATGGTTACACTCCATTGTCATAAACCTTCAGACTGAAGGTAAGAACTAGTTCATACGTAGTCACGAAATAAACTGATTGTCAACCGGATATGTAGTGTTTTTGATTGCTAACCCTCCAACTCGTATTTAAAGAAATTTTTCCTGACACAAATCCTGCCCGGAAAGGATAAATATATCGTTGATTGTTATGGAATTGTGGAACATGCAAAATCAGACGCATGTTATGTTAGAGTTATGTAACTTGCTCCTCTTTATCGTTCTTGAGCGCGGTTATAATGTTACTACAACACGTCTGAAATTCTCATTCTTAAATATTTCTGAAGTCTGCCTCTTTGGGCGCTTCTTTTCAGGTCTCATTGTCCCTTCAGTCGAATGGCGCGAATGGAGGTGTCTTTTATGGAAGCTAACCTTCTGAGCCGTAACCCAAGACTTAAACATCTGTTATGTCGTTCCCACCCCTTCTTTTTATTCCTACATTTTACACCTTCCTCTTTGCGAGATTACCTTCTTGCGTTTATAATCATCACTGTCTCATTTGCATCGTCACCTTTTCCCAATTACGTGTCAATGCTCTTCCCTCATAACAGAGATACGTGTATTTGGCCTAACAATTTTAATATCGATATGAATATTGCTGTTTCCTGGGATTTGACGCCATCTACTCTGATATAAAATTACAAACACTTTTAGAGACTTCCTGTCTCC
Organism: Cryptotermes secundus; assembly: GCF_002891405.2. Taxonomy (NCBI): domain Eukaryota; kingdom Metazoa; phylum Arthropoda; class Insecta; order Blattodea; family Kalotermitidae; genus Cryptotermes; species Cryptotermes secundus. The sequence continues at coordinate 2,034,680 of NW_019731264.1, read as the reverse complement.
ATCGTTACAATTCTGCACTTCTTTCTTATTGCTAGTGGGGTGGGACTAAGTCCCTTGTACTGCGGCCACTTCTGACCTATTGTACCAGCCCCAGATGATAGGTGAGGGTGATTGTGGAGCAATTGGTGGAATGAAGATTGGCAGGGGAAACCTGTCCCAGCCCCACTTTGTCCACCACAAATCCCACTTGACCAGATCCGGGATCGAACCCGGTCCATCGCGTTTGGAAGCCAGCGACTAACCTCTTGAGCTATGGCCCGGCCCCTGATATAAACTTACAAAGATATTTTTAGAGACTTCCTCTCCTTCGTTACAATCCTGCACTTAAGATGAAGTCAACAGGTTCCTCCGAAACGCTACTAACTTTCTACTGAACTATGCAGTCCCACATCCCTCAGAAACTCACACCTTGTCTCTGATCATTCTAATCATTTAATTATTTTTATTAATTATATCCTCGAAAATGTACTTGTAGTCATTTAGATGGCCGGTCACGGTAGCTGAGCGGTCTAAGGCATGTAATATCATCACTCGCTCGGAAGCCGGGATCATGGGTTCGAATCCCAAACAAGGCCTGGTTCTTTTCTAAGTGTATGTGTTTATTCTGTATTTGTGTTTTCCTCTATTTAGGTGTAGGCCTTGCGACGAGCTGATCACTTGTCCAAAGAGTCCTACCGTCTGTAAAATGATTATGAAACTTAAAATCAGAATCTAGGGCCCAAGAGCGCTGTAGAGCCAATGAAAAAATTATTTATAGGGATTTGATATATACAGTGTGTCCAAGTTCTGTTAGGACTGTGTTCATTAAATATACATGACGTGAATTATTTTCAAACTTTCACTCTTTTTATTCAAAATAATCTCCTTTTGAATCAATACATAGCTGGAATCGATTGAAAAGTTTTCGAAAACAGTCAGTGTACTCCTTTTATGGAATCGCATTTAAAACTGCCGTACATTCTCTTTGAATGCCCTGGATGGTGCCTTGATAATATGCCGAATAAAGTCCGAAATCACCGCCGATTCAACAGCCTTCGTCAGTGAACGTCATGAAATCACATAAGAATCAACTTCACATCTAAGGCAGCATGAACAAAGAAATTCGTGTGAGGCGAAACGAAAACCGAAAGCCACTCTCGAGCCACAGATTGCCAATTCATATATTGACAGAAAGTTCTCCTCGCACTTGAGATTTACGTGCTTATGACAGTGTGGTTGACATGGTGTGACTTATTGGCATATTGACAGGCTGCAAATGCCACTGAACCTTCAATTGATTATACAGCCCTGTTGCATGGCATATCTGTATCCGCTATATAAATAGAGCTGTATATCTTCCTACAGCTGGAAGTGAAATCCATTTAAATGTCTTATTACTTAATAAGGTTATTCTATAGAAATGTCGAACTGTATTATTCCTACACATCTTGAACAGCCCAGTGCAGCTGTGAAAATTGTGGCTATATGCTTTGTGGTTAACCGATCACAGCGGCCGCTCGGTCTGAGGCATGAACTGTCTTCGCTCGCTCGAACTCTAGGATCATGAGTTGGAATCTCACTCAAGGCATCGATGCATGTGTGTTTTTATTCTCTGTTTATGTTATTCAGTGTGTAGGTAGCGGCCTTGCGAAGGGCTGATCCCCCTCAGAGGAGTCGTATCGACTGTATTTAAAATTAAGAAGCTGAGAAATCGGCCGACATCCAACAGAACAACTGTAGATAGATAGATGGATAGATAGATGGATAGATAGATAGATAGATAGATAGATAGATAGATAGATAGATAGATAGATAGATAGGTACGTACGTATGTACGTAGGTAGGTAGATAGATAGATACATAGACAGATAGACGCAGGCAGACAGACAGATGGATAGACGGACAGACAGATATATTTTGTTGTTACATGACAAAACGGATTCCTCATCTTGTCTGTGAAGGCAATTTTCATTAAATTCGTGTAACTGCCATCGAGAATTCAGCGGTAGTCTCATGAAACTTGTGTCTTCGCCATTTTTCTCCCATACCCTTTCCAGTTCTACCCATTTTTGAATGAAGCAGCGAGGTCAACTTTTAACACTAGGCAACGGCCTGTGAACGGCAACAGGAATGGTGTTCTATGCGTTCGGTGCCAACATGTTATAAGCAGGACAGTTGGCGAGGAGTGAGTTCGGAGTTAGTTGGGAGGACTGGAAAGTTTGGTGGTGAGTTAGTGAGTTAATGAGAGAACTGCATTTCAATGCCCGTAAGCTGTTGCTATGAGAAGCTGCTATTTGAGGCACGGTGATAGTTCGGGAACCCAGAGGAAGGGGAACGTCAACCGTTGGAAGCCGTTACCAGAAAACAACAGGTGAAGACACAGAAGGCTGAGAAAACTTTAAGTGTGTGTTCTAGTGAATTGTAAAGTGTGTGAATTAGAGAAACGGTTGTAATTACTTGTAGTCACGGATCTGTAAGAGTTCAGTAAATCCAATTACCGATCCAAACACCGTCTACAGTCACTTCATATGCGTAATGATAGTATCCATACTCACGGAAAAGATAAGATGCACACGTTCCTTCGTGATCTGTTATATAACTTACATAAGCTTGTATTCGACGTGTTCGCGCTCGACACTTCGTTGCTATGGTAACCCGAAATTACATAATTTTAGGTCTTTTCGCCATTACTTTACTTCATATAAAATGCTAATTTAATTAAAATTGAAATAAAATAAGGGACATGCATATTGAAGTTAAGCATAATGTGGCGTATTTGCCCCCTGCAAGAACGGCTGAGCCACAGAAACAGCAATTGCTAAGTAATACACGCACGCAACAATAGATCAATGGGATCATGCAACCCGTTTCTAGGCAACGGCTCGGTAAACACACTTCCGTATAGGCAGTGACGGCACACAACACTACAGCAGCAGTGTTTTCTTTGTATCCATGCATTATACGCATGCTCAATGACGTCACACAACAATACAGGGGATATGTTTTCTGTGTGAACCGTGCGGAACCTATATAACGAGGATCTGTTGTAGCCTGGGCTGACCTAGTCATCGTATATATATATATATATATATATATTTAACAACATATAGTATGCAAATTGTATATACTGACAAGTCTTATTAGTTCTGGCTGTGACTCTGGCAAACGACAGATCCGTCCTCTCGTCAGAGAGAGCGCCCCACATCAACAAACCTGCAACTGTCATACAGTAATAAAGATCTGGTCTGAAGCCCTAGATGGGCCCTTTATTCCAAGACAAGACTGGCCGACTGACCGCTGTTCGTAACATAACTTTGGCTTCGACTCAGATTAGTTCAGTCGAGAGAATGGGATATAGCGACGCAGAGCAGTTCAGTTGTCTACGCAGTCGAAGAAGAATTAAAAGTCCTCCCGTGAAGATTTAACGTGTGATTTGAAGACTTTATGTGTGCTGTACCGCAGTGCTATTGGGTGTGTGTGTTTAAGTGAGAGTTTTATAGTTCTTGTGTTATAGATCTGTTTCCAGGAAACGGACAGTGAAACCCAGTGAAAATAGACTGGGAAGATTAGCGTGAAGAGAGCTTGTAACCGAAGTGCCAGTAAATCCAATCATCCGCTCTTGAACCCGTTATTCGTCACGCGTGCTCCCCTACACGTGACGTTTTGGTGTCAGAAGTTTGGTACACGTGATCGATAACTGTAATTAAGTGGCATGATATACATTCCAGCTTCCATGAATATCAACCATGCGTTTAAATGTGTACTCATGCGGACATACAGGCACACACACAGATGGCAAGGTGATATCATATGCCTACTTTTATTAATTTCATTCAGGCATAAGGACAGTTGGTTGAAAAAAGGAAGTGTAACAAGTAGAACCAGTGGAAATCTTTTCTGACGCTGTTTTCGATCCGCAATCCGCAGTGCTTCTGTTCGCTGCCGGCTCTATTTGACTTCAGGCTTCAAGACTGACGTAGCATATACCTCTGAACTGATCCGCGCCATGGCTCAGACGATTAGCCGCCGGCTTCCCGCCGCGGTGGCCTGGGTTCGAGCCCAGGACAAGTCATGTGGGATTTATGGTGGACAAAGTGGCAATGGGGCATGTCTTCTCCGCGTACTTCGGTTTCCCCCGCCAATTCTCATTCCACTTACTGTCCCACATGGCTGGTACAATTTACCAGTTAGCAGCCGACGTACTAAGTGGACTCAGTCTCACCTGTCTAAAAAAACTATATAAAAAATACCTTCGGACTGACGGTGAACCTCTTTCTAACTGCACGGCGTCGCATGCCAGCAGGTACCAGTAATACGTTTCAAAGTCACCGCTGTAAGAACTTCAAGAAGAACGCAGACATAAAAAATAACCGAAAACACAGACTGCATAATTGTTTCTGTGCTTAAATTATTAAGAACCCCTCCATCAACATGAATTGAGAAATGGATGTACGGCTTTGCCATGCTCAACCTCGGCAGTAGATGGCGGTGAGTGGTCACCTTTACGCTCCTCCCACTTTACCCCGGGGGTAATTCTCCCAGTATCCATTGAATAAGTGGCTGGATTGGTCGTAGGGTCCATCAGGATACTGTGAAGAAAACAAAAATCTCTTATACATGCCGGGAATCGAACCCCGATTCATAGAAATACAATTATTACAAAAAGGTGAAGCTGTCCCTGTAACGGGCCGTGGAGGCCCATAGGATTGTGATATGTAAAGGCTCCCAAATTTTCTAGACAGTCGGCTCATAGATGGCGATGAGGTTGTCAGCCTTACGCGCCGGCAGCCGTTTAACCCCCAATAAGATACCTGGTTCTCATATCTGCTATAGACTGAGTCGCCCCCCGGGTCATAGTGCTTCTGGAAAGATTATGTAAATTTAAAAATCCAGTCAACTAATCGGGAATCAAACCCGCGACCTTCCGATTTGTAGAACAGTGCCTCAACCAACTGCGCCACCGCATGCCTCAGAAAGTCCATATAATCAGTAGAAAATAAAATAGGTAAAGACAGGGAAAACTTGGAAATATATTTTGATAGACCGATAGTGCATCCTACAGTAGGAAGCAAATATACGCCAAGACGGAAGGTGACCCTGGAAACGATGGCATAAGATTGATTGACTTCCAAGTAAAAGAAATGAAGAAGACGTTAATTAGTTGTGTTAAGGCGTCAATAACCACTGTTATTCGATGCGTAATAAACACTTAGTAGTTCCCATGCATCCGCCCAGCTGTGCGCTTATAAATGCTGCAGCGTTTCAATGCATCTACACTGCTCATCCCTTAAATGTCAGTCTGTAAATCATAGATGCAGCGACCTCATGCATGAAACATGCAGTGGCCGCAAGCAATACTGTTCTCTTCCGGCGCTGCAGGCATTAGATAAGCAACTTCATGCAGTTCTACTTGCAGAGGTCAAGCTATAAACCCAGACTACATGACTGGAACAAGAAATCCACACTGCTCATCGATGCAAGGAAAAATTATAGTAAACGTATTAGCAATATCAAGGACATCTTCGGACTCACTTCTTATGTAGATGCCTTTTAGTAACACATTTCTTTTTTCATATATTGTCCCGATTTAAGATTCGTGATTTATAAAACCGAGTTTGGAGTGGATGGATGTATTGACACCTTATGTACACAACTCCCAACTACAAGTAATATCGCTGATCTAAACACTTTATAGTTCGCCTTTATACTTAATAATATTCTTAGTCTGAGCATGTTATTATGCAGTCAGGATCGAACGCCAAACCTTTTAATACTAGGTCAATATCAGCTTTGATAATTTGTCGCAGACGCAATGATTCTGGTGGGTGGTTCGAGTCTCGGCTGGGATATATACCCTGACTTAGGTTTCTCAATATATTACTGACTGCCTCTAGACAAATTCTGGGTTGGTACCACGTAACAGGCAACAACAGCGCCCAAGTCTTTTTCCAGTTATTTATTAATTAATAATACACCATTCGCCACCATAGATACTAAGTTTTTTTTATTGCTAGTGTTGTGGGACTAAGTCCCTTGTACTGCGGCCACTTCTGGCCTAGTGTGCCAGCCTCAGATGGTGATTGTGGAGCAATTGGTGGAATGAAGATTGGCAGGGGAAACCGAAGTAATCGGAGAAAACCTTCCCCAGCGCCACTTTGTCCACCACAAATCCCACTTTACCAGACCCGGGATCTAACCCGGGCCGCCGCGGTGGGAAGCCATCGACTAACCGCTTGAGCTATGGCGCGGCCCTTTTTGACATTGGTGTATGTTATTCGGGATTACTGGTTTTTTGGACATCGTCCATCGTCATTTCATCCGTAATGAAGTTTATAATTACATTAATTTTTTAATATAACTCTAAAAGTCCTTTGTATAAATCAAGGGGTTCGTGGAAATAATTATAGGAATCCATATAGTACTGAAAGTAAATATTGTGATATTCCGACTGCTCGATACACGCAGGGAACAATGGGACGATTGTTTATAGCTCGTCGCTAGACAACAGTCAATGCGCCGATGGACTGGCGAGATAGTTATCACGTGACTTGTTTTCTGTGTGGTCTGCGCTACGCAACATTACTGTGTTTTTGTGCGTGGTCCGTGCCGAGAGGATATGAGAGAATACGGAAATGGGAATTGACTTCAGTTGAGTTCGGAAGTTCCAAGGGAACAGCAATATGACCAGAAGAAGAATTAGAGGTAGCTTAGTGTGTAATGTTACTTGTGCTATAGCTACAGTAATCTTCAGTGTGTAAGAAGTGATTGTAGTTACAACTAGTGAAGATCCAGTAAACTGATTTACCAACCCCAACCGGCATCTAAGTCACTGAGATACGTGACAGTATTTTTGATGTTACGTTCCACTGGGTTAAATTAATTGTATACATCCAATTGTTACTCTTGAGTATGGACAGTTAGGGCTGTTCGGAGGCACACTGTAGATGCATTATATATGTGTTGAGTGGAGGCTGTTACCTAGACACGTACACACACAAATAGCTTCTGAACAAGGTATGCGTATAATGGCATTTGGCCAAATGTGAACATATTGATGCCTGCCCACCTCCGATCAATATGGCTACCCGAGTTCAGAAGACAGAACCCAAGTTGAGGGACTAGCCTACGCCTTCATCTGATGTGAGAGTTGAAGGTTATTAACTTTTGGGATATGACGTCGTACATTCTGTTAGAAGTTTACTAAGTTTTTGTAGGAACGTACTGCATCAATATGTATGTTGAGCAAACATTGTTCCCTGCTACATCACTGTTTTCTGGGGTCTCTCTTCGAACCTGAAGATGGAGGCAGTACATTCTTTGGAAACGTCAGCAAATTCTCACAAAACTACAAGGCGTCACATCCAAGAAGAAAATATTAGTTCTCAGTTTTCATGAAGTCTTACTTCACTAGGGATTTAGATCTGTGTTGCTTCAGCGAATTCATGAAAGGTACCTCGTGTTTCATACGGTCCTCTGCCCACCCTCTGGGCCAGTTGAATGCAGGGCTCCAAAAAGTTCATTCATACTTCCTGCTAATAAAATTTTCCATCTCGTAATATGCTTCCTATAACCTACTCATTGGAACAAGCTCTTTCTTAAGAAGCTAATAGTTTCCCAGTTATTCAAAAGAATCCTCATCTTTTATGGAGCTTGACTGTGTTGCTGAAACCCTCCATGACCAAATTCCATACAAGATTAGGTCCTATTCACGTCTTCAATCCATTTTCTCCAGAGTCCACCTGCACATTGCCTGCCGTTACCTTAACAAGACTTCATGAATCTGCTTTTACCGGTTCTAACGGTCTCTTCGCTTGCGGATTTCTTGTATTTTTCCTTCTTCCCTGAAGATGGATGCGATACGTTCCTCCGAAACGTCGGTTAACACCACATATACACGGTGCCAAATCTCAGAAGACTGCTTTCTTCATTGTAAATGAAGTTCGAAATTTGTATCCTGTCTGGCTACAAACAGAACTGGCACTGAGATATATATACATTGATATTCTGTTGAATTCTTAAAGTGTACCACACTGCAGGGAATTTGCGCTAAATCGCTGCTCTCGCTTACCTTCAAAGATTCTTGGAAAGAAATTTCTGGCAAATTCTAATTCTGAATCCCATTCATACGAATACAGAATAACCGGAAGTAAAATTCAACGGGGAACAAATGTCCAGGCCACTGACTCTGAGCAGCATGGCGGTTAGAAACAGACAGAGAATGAACTTATAAATTATGTGAAGTGGAGCTTTGACTTCGGTCAGAGTTTCAGTTTTGTGCCCTCTGGTAGACTCTCTGTATCTTATGAATTGTTAACTTGCTGCCTCCATCTTCAGGTTTATACGGAATTTAAGTAACCACCCACAAGACTGCACGGCGTCGCAATGTATAAAATCACAATCTACTAAAATAAAGTGATGAATCAAACATGGATTAGCGACCGAGTCACATACAGAGAGGCGGACGACTAAGTGGATATAAAGGAAGGAAAAAGAGGAAAGGATGAACGAAAGGAAATACAGTATATCTAGAAAGGAAGAAATGGAGACAAGCAAGAAAGAGAAGACGACAAGGAGTAGAGAAATAAAAGAATTAAATGGTGAAATATAGGAAAGGAAATAAATAAATACTGGATAAAAATTAAGAAGTAAAGGATAGTAAGAAGAGATAAAGGAACGATAACAACGAAGCAAAAGAAGGAATAAAATGAAATTGATAAAAGAAAATAAAAATTATGTCACTAAAAGTGTGATAACGATGTAAATACGAACACAACGAGTGGTGTAAGTAAACCAATGAATGTAATTTAATTCCAGTCCGTACTGCATAATGAGGCACTGGATGTCCTGTCGAACAAATCAAAGCAGCAGCCCAAGCGGGGTATTAGCTTAGGGCAATGCTATTATAAATACCGCAGCGAGAGCACAGAAAATTATCACTGCAATTCTAAACGAGATTATGCTCCCCCGTGCCAACACAAGGTGACAGTATAACAACCAATCGTAATCCGGTTGGTGACGCCCTGCTAGAGACACTGCTCCGAACAGTAATCCGTTTATTTACAAAAATATAACATAGGGATGGACAAACACAACACTCGACGAGACCCGATTTCCACCCCCTGTTACTCGAGACTGATAATTAAAAAGAATCCAAAGTAACATCGAAGACTCTACCATTGATTTTACATATTGATGCATAAAGTCACATTATAATAATCTCTACGTAACGTAAGGTAAAGCTATCCCTGTAACAGGCCGTGGAGGCCCATACGGTTGTGAGGCGTCAAGGCTCCCATATTTTCTAGACAATGGGCTCACAGAAGGCGGTGAAGTTAAGTAAAGCTATCCCTGTATGAGGCCGTGGAGGCCCATACGGTTGTGAGGCGTCAAGGCTCCCATATTTTCTAGACAATGGGCTCACAGAAGGCGGTGAAGTAAGTAAAGCTATCCCTGTATGAGGCCGTGGAGGCCCATAAGATTGTGAGACGTTGAAGCTAATTTCAATCACTTGACGTCAGTGTATGAAGTTAGGTTGAAAATACTGCTTTTTGACGGACCCAGTGGAGTAAGAATAAGTGGCTCAAACCTCTTCATCTGGAGAGAGAAGCACACTTGATTCCAGAAGTTGCGTATGTAATTTTTGCCCCTATAATTGTTGAGTATGTCACTGTTGTGAAGGTAACTTTTGTACATGTACGCAGCAATCGAACCAGTGTCGCAAGAGCGGTTCGCATATATCCATTGCTAGATAACGATCCAATAAACACGCATTCTAGGACAACAGAAGAAAAGTGTTTTCCGTGGGGTTCGTGCCGAGGAATTTTAAGGGGGAACAGGAGTTACGAAGCACAATGAAGTGCAACGAAAAACGAGTGTGCAGAAGGTAGATTAGCGGTAGCGCGATAATTGGTTGTGATTAAGAGTGATTGTAAAAGAAAGCGTTAATAAATGTAATCCAGAAATCGTTATTAGTCACGGAACCCAGGACACGTGACAATATATATAGCGAATGAATTAGTAAGTTTAACATTGAATATAATGCAGAATAAATTACATACACTAAGGGTTAAGGCATATGATGAGTTCATTGTAAACATACGATTTGTAACAATTTTATAATCAGCACTCTGTCATTGCTCTCCAAACTCTTCAATCGCATACATAAGCTATCTTACTAGACGGGAAAAAAGTATAAGTATTACAAATTATTTTTGTCGCAAGAAATTTATTTGTTTTCGAAGCGGTTACAGATACAAACATATAACAATTTGACAACAGCCCGGAAACTACTAAGTTTATCTGGAGAAGCTCGTCATGTGCTCCATTAGTCAGTCTGAATACGTCAACACGATATTCGAATTCTTCCCATGTACGTATTTCGCAACTGTGACTCTTCGACGTTAGCTACGCCCCGTGATATTCGCTCTCGAAGCTCTCAAGAGGACTGTGGCATCGGAGGTTGCTATACCTGGCTCTTTCATATAATCCCATATATAGAAATCGCATGGAGGAAGCCCCGGAGATCTAGGGGGCCAAGTAACGGGCACTGCTCGTCCTATCCAAGCCGTTTGCACGTGACACGTCATTTTCCTTTGATAGTGATCGGAGCGCCACTCGCGGCTGATACGTTACAATCAATGCTGTCGATGAAAATTTAATTAGTTTTCCTCGCCGGTTTAGATTTGTTTTGTGTCGATAGCCGTTTCGGAAATACTCTAATATCTTTGCTCCCAAATAATTTATAATAACACTGTATATTTTTAAAGCTGCATGTCCACTGGCTATCATGTCAGCCGCGAGCCAAGATCCGTGTAGACAGCGGAAAAGCACTGAGACATAATAAGAGCCCTGAAGGCTATCATTTTGTAACACTCATTTGAGAAACATCTCTAGGGTTGTCATCACTAAAAGTCACTGCGATTGCCTCCCGTAATTGGCTCTGTGATTCAGAGTATGTCCGCATCCATTTGTGCATCAGATCTGAAATCGGCCACTGCCCTCGCTTAGGCAGTCTTCGTGGTTCATAGTCAACTAATGTACATATATATACTTGTATAAATATCTTAGTTTCGGCTGGAGTACTCTGCTTTCGCTCCGCTGCCTCCCAAGAGAGCCGCTTGCCATACAAACCTGTCTCTTCTCGGAATACAACACCAAAACAATATACTCTGGAATAGTATAAGATATAGAAAATCCAGAAATATAATTATCCTAAAGTACTGTGTATGTTTAGTAGGCCCTAATTGCCTTGAGTTTCTTAATCCTGCAATGTTAGTAAAATTCAGTTTTGCTCTAACACCTTCAAGGCTAGCGGTTACTACATGTATCGCCTGCTTTGACATGCTAAATCTCCACATTCTTCCCACAGAGAGTACTTGTATTTGCGTGCTCCGTATGGTTTCCAAAATAAACAGTGATTTTCTTTCCCCAAATAGCATTAACTGGATGGTCTATGTAACGGAGAAATAATGTGTTTTCTGTGAGGTACAAACAGAATTTTTATATATTAATTAGAAAAAATGCGAACTTAAAGTGTTAAATGGCCAGCGACACGACTACAGAGTTAAAAGCCACGTCATGATATCTCCAGAATTGTATCTGTTGGCGTTACCACGTGATCGCTACTGAGCCATTGCCTTGAAACGTCCATTGTTTGCAGGGCTACTACATAGCAACTTCTGTGTGTAGTTGCTTATGTCGCGGTCTTTGCCCAGCAACGGGTCTACATACCAGTGTTAATGGGCCTATAGACGAGTTCATTTGGAACTATATTTAGTTTCATAACTTAATTCTAGCTGTACTTATGAAACATACAGTAATTAACGCAAATATAAACAAGTAACACGCTAAAACAATAAAAATATCTGTACAATCTGAAGACTTTGCTGAATGAAGTGAAATGCAAAGAACTGAATAAAGAGACACGGATGCAAGCAATTTGCTTACTGATTTTATTTCGGAGTTAGACCTCTGTTCCAATAGGATCACACGATATGGAAGATTGGATGAGCTGATAATTACCTGTGTTTCGGAATATATTGTCACGTGTAAGAGTGACTGTAGATGGGGTTTTGGATTGGTAACAGGACTTATTGAACTCTTACAGATCGTAACTACAAGTAAGATTATGCTCTCACTGTTCTACACACTTCACAAGTCACTATAGGATGCATTAGGTCTCCTAGGTCAGTTAGAGTCCTCATTAGCCGTTACTTGATAGCGGCTTCAACGATATAGAGTCCTTCACTTCCGTGTCTAACGGCTCCTGTCGTCGCTGGCTGACACCTTTCAGCTGCAGCTGCTAAGCTAGCATGGCACAGCGATTGTTGGTTCCGAGTCCTACGGAACCCGTGACTAAATTACTCTCGGACGGCTCTGGGAGCCTTCAGAAACTCTTCGGAACGGAAAGCATAGAAAACACCTCTCCAGCAGTTCTTATATTTTTGCATCACGTATCTATCGCACGGACAGCCTAGAGAACACATCTTCCCACTTTCCCTATTGTTGCATTTTACGAATCTGTTGCCCAGCAACGGGCGTGTTTGCAGAGCCTTTCCCTAGGAACGGCTGTCTCTACTGTCTTCACTGCTCTTGCCTTGAACAAATATGCCACATTATGTATCGCTGTATCACCATGGTGAAACACATTTTTTCTGCGGGTAAAAGAAACAGAGGTTTATAAAAGAATAAAAAATAAAGAAGCCATTTTGACCAGTAGTCGTGCCCACATTTCTGCTCTTCTATTGTTCCTTGCAGCTTTTCTTTCATGAAACAGTTTGACGTCATTTTTATGATTACTGCGAGTAGGAAACCCTTCATGGCTTGACAAAATTACCATTATGAAACTCTTTTGTGGGAATACAGTACCAGGATTACATGATATAGTACATGGGAACGTTTCAACGCCTAACAATGTTTTGCTTCACTATTTTTGTTATTAATGCATGTTAAATTAATTTAACTTGACTCTGCAGCTATTACTGTTCGGTTTACCTTTGTAGCTCACCAGGCAAATTTAACATGCCAAGTTTTAATGATTATTCATCATGAAGCATATATACGAGTACCTCTCACTTCTGGTTAGGTCTTCTGTTCGTATTTCTTTTATTCTTTAAGGTCTCAGTTTGAATTTTTCCCCAGGGGCCTACTCTGCACAGGTTTCTCGAGCTTGTCCTGCCTCTCTAGGCAAGTGCCTTATAGCAATCTCTGATATTTGAACAGTTTCTTAATCGTAAATATCTCTTCTACCATTCACTGCTACAGACAGTCCAAAAAGCGATTTGAAACGTAAATGAATGCTTGAGCTGATATCCCAAAGGCTGTTGTGACTGTAAAGTAATAGCGTCTTTATGTGACGCCTTGTAGCCTGGTAGAAGTTTACGAAAGTTTCGGATGAATGTGAAAGCGTAAAACTAACCCTATAACAGGCCGTGCATTCCCATACGATTGTGAGACGTCGAGGCTCCCACATTTTCTAGACTATAGGCTGAAAAATGGCTGTGAATGTGTCAGCTTTACTTCACGGCTGCTCTTAACCCCCCGGAGACCTCGTGGCCATAGTTCGGCTGGTAGGATTAGGTAAATTTAAAAAATCCAATGACTTAATTGGGAATCGAACTCGCGACCTTCCGTCTTGTAACATAGAGCCTCAACCAAATACGCTACTGGGCGTCCCCTTCGGAGAAATGTACTTTTTTCATTTAAAGGCAGGAGCGAAAGGCAAGTAAGAACCTAATAAATAAGAGCTGTTTCGTGTTCGCTTCCTATTGGTTGCCTGCAAAAGACACGACGCACAAGCTGAGTGCAGCAGACTTATGTGTGTGTAGCAGTGTTCGTATTGGGCTAATTGTCTGAAAGTAATACTTATTTTACCACTTAAGTCGATTTCTTATGAAGTAAATTAAGATACGTGCGAATAAGTTCAGGTTTCTTTTAAAACATTATGTTTCAAGAGTACTAGGTAACGGTTCTTTTAAATCATCGTCAAGATATTGTCACGTGTTTGAGTAACTATAGACGGAATTTGTAATGGCAATCCGACTTATTAAACTCAGAACTCGTAACTACAAGTAAGGATTATGTTATTAACTTTCTACACACATCACGAATCACTATAGGACACACTAGGTCTTCTCAGTCTGTTACAGTCTTCACTATCCGTTGATTGGTAGAGGCTTCCAATGGCGGACGTTCCCTTTTCTCTTGGTTCCCGAGCTGTCCTGGGCCTCACATAAAACTTTTCACAAGAACTAAACTGCAGCAGTCCTCTAATTATGTCATTAACCCACCAATCAAGAGACTCATCCAACTAACTCCGCTGATTTGCCCTGTTTATAACATGTCGACACGAACCGTGTAGAAAACACCGTTCCTCTGTTACGTGCAATTGTTGGAATGACGTAGAGAGAGAGAGAGAGAGAAAAGAAGAAGTAGAGACACGACAGTGTGGGGGGGGGTAAGAAACTATGTCATCGATTTTGAAAGTTCCCAGGCAGTACCCGCTTGTCCTTCTGGTATAGGTAGAGCATATAATTGGATTTTTTATTTTATATATTATATATATTTTTATGACGGTGGAAGAGGTGCATTATAGTAAAATTTATAATAATTTTTTTTTTGCTGACGTTGGGAGGGCTATATTAGGGCGAAATTTTGATGCTACCAATGGGAGGGCTGCATGTGAGGCATGCAGTGCAACATCGATCAACCATCATTATACTGGACAAGGAATGAAGTATTCCATTGTTGCGTGCCCAGTCATCGGCACGGACCGCGAAGAAAATATTTGTTTTCTGGCAGGCTGTACTACAGTATCAAGGCGATGGCATAAGTACGCACTACAAACGATCTAGTGCTTTGTTTCTGGATGCGCTTTGAATGAACAGGAAGCTTCAGAGGTTAAATAGAATTAACTCTTCATAGAGATGAGAACTCAGGCCCCTGGACAGGTATACTGCCACCGTGCTACCAGCACATACTTGTGATATATCCACGTGGGTTATCCTGGCTTTTTCAGCTTACATCTGTCGGCACTGTTTCACTGAATTGGTCTGTATATACGTCTACGTGAAAGCTTTCAGGAGGGAGGAAACCTTCGGAACCTTCATAAACTTACTCATATTCCGTGGTAAATACTAGTTAGCCTTCATGCCAGATAAAGTTGTCTCTCTGCTTGTTTAATTACTCATCATGCCATGAAGACTCATGGGAGAGTGGAGGTATAACTCCACATATTCTTAAACTGTGTGTTAGTTGGAGATGAGTGGTAGGCTTCACCCTCCGGCCTCTTTCTCTCGGGGATGGAGTCCTTGTTACCGATTGAATATTAGGTTTAGTGGGCCCCAAAGTGGTACGGACGCTGTGAAGAAGATAAAAATATCTTGCTTCTACCAGAAATCGAACCTCGATTCCTCGGCGGTAGTGTAGTTGGTTGAGTCACTATGCTACAAGCCGGAAGTTCGCGGGTCCGATTCCCAGTGAGCCTCACTATGGCTGTGGGGTAGACACCCTCTGACAGAATGTAAAACAAGAAGTTGCTGTTGAAATCCACTGTTTCGTAAATATGTGTTTTGCCCAGCAGTGCACCCGTTGCCTGCTCCCCACCGCAGTAGCATACTGTCAGTCATTTTGCCTCAGTGATCCCGGTCAGTGACACTCAGAACTGGGGGAGGTGGGGGGGGACTATGCACAGCTCCATGGTCTCGTAACGCGTTCCCATTCTATGAGTAGTAACCAAGTTACACTGCTCTGTCATGATGGGCAGACGCTCAGCTGTGATGCATTTGCAACTCGACAAAGTCTTTGCATTGTCACTTTGTTTTGTGTAATTTCTACAAGATACGTGCATTCTTTCTCTGCTTTCCTCATTTCTCTCTTCCCTTTCATTCATTTTCTTCTTTCCATTCTCTTCTCTTATTTTTTTTTTTCATTTCGTTCTTTCCTCTCTATCTTTTGTTTCATTCATTCTTTCCTTCTTTAGTTTCTCTAGTACTTCATTTCGCTTTCCGCTCCTTCATTTTTCCTTTCCCGCTCTCTCCATTGTTTTCTTTATTTTCTTCATTTCTCTCTTGCATTGTTTGTGGTTCTTTTTTTGTTAGTCCTTTCTTTTCTTTCATTAATTCATTTCTCTTGCCTGCCTTTCCTTCACTCTATTTCAATTATAACTCAGGATAGATATCCTGTAGTAGGACCTTGGTTGCTTTTCAATTTCTTTATTTTTTACACTACTTGGACGGGTGATCAGCCCGTCGCAAAGCCGCTACCTACACACAGGACAGCACAAACACAGAATAATCGCACACAGACATCCATGCTTTAAGTGGGATTCGAACCTACGATCCCAGTGTCTGAGCGGGCAAGGCAGTCTATGTTTTAGATCGCGCGGCCGCTGTGATCGGCTTTTTCTCCGAATGCTACGTATAAACTAGGGGTCGCCTATTCTCGAGTCCATAAATATGAATATGAAGCATGTAATTATGAGTAGTTAGTAGTTCTAATTGTTAGCTCTAAATATATTTGTGATCTTGATCTTTGAACCGGAAACATAGTTTCTCCTGTGAGGTACGAACTGAAAGTCTATATGCGACTGAGAAGAAATTTATTCTTTAATTAATCCCTTGTAAAGGCGGGGGTCGAATACCTCCACCGCAACCCTGCGAGTCATAGGAGGCGACGAAAAAGGGAATCTCGAATCGCAGATAGTAAAATAAGTTCTCCGGTCCGACGGGTCTCGGACCCGAGAATGACTGCGCTGGAGAGACCAGCAGCAATTGTAAACGACAAAACCGTCCTCTCATCAGAGAACCCCCCCACACATGAACAAATCCGCAACTGTCTAACTGTAATAAAAATTTGATGTTAAGCCCCAGACGGGTGTTTAATTCCAAGACGGACTGGCCGACTAACCGTCGATCGCAACATAAGACTTTTTTTATTGCTAGTGGGGTGGGACTAAGTCCCTTGTACTGCGACCACTTCTGGCCTATTGTACCAGCCCCAGATGATAGGTGAGGGTGATTGTGGAGCAATTGGTGGAATGAAGATTGGCAGGAGAAACCGAAGTACTCGGAGAAAACCTGCCCCAGCGCCACTTTGTCCACCACAAATCCCACTTGATCAGCCCGGGATCGAACCCGGGCCGCCTAGGAACAAAAGACTTACTCTTTAGTCAGAGTTACTTTGTCACCAATCAGTTCGTCTTGGCGCCAAGCTCCTTGAGACTCATGACCAGTATTTTTCATCTGAACACTTGCGGTCATAGTCTTTATGTAATATCCTCTGTGACGAGAGGGTTGGTCTGTCGTTTACAGTTGCTGCTGGGCCTCGTCAGCGAAGTCTTTGCCGGTTCCGTGTCCCGCAGAACTCATGACCACATTTTACTATCTGAGATTCACGACTCCCCTAAAATTGAGGGCGAGGTCCCCATATTTTGTCCCCAGTTATGCCCCAGGCATTGGGTTTCCTTTTCGTCACCTTCTACGACTCGCAGGGTATTCACATCCACCTCCAAACAGGCCATGTAAATCCAGCATGCAAAGGGGGGGGGGGTAAGAAATGTTCTGTACTTTGGTCGTCAAATGTGAGAGTAATGTTATGAGTACTTTCAGTGTACACTTTTCTTCCGAAACGTCCGTTACTTCACGTCCCATAGAAGAGAATCCTCTTTAGAATATTTGGTACGCCTATAAATAATGCACGTAATCGAGCTCAGCATTAGTACCAATACGTCTGCCTATTCCGGTATTTACAGTTCTACCAACAGATCGGAAACAAATTATAGCAGACGCCCACAGATTCAGTAACGGCACTCAAATGCGCGGTGCGTCTACTCTGACAGTCCTCTTCTGAACTTCAGGCGTTCTGGGGCGATGTAATGCAGAACCCGCGGTGTGTGGACCGCAAGTTCTAATTTCCTTGCCTTTCAAAAATGTAATGCTCATGGCATGTGGATAAATGTTGTTATATTCCAATTTCCTCCTAAAATACTTGTGGCTGAGTTTTATAATTGTTTTTTTTTATTTACACTAATTTTTCATTGTTCCCAATACAACTTTGTATGCCCGAAGTTGCATTCAGTCTTCTGTACAAGAGGAGTTACAGTGTTCCTACTAATAACAATAAATTCAAACTCGATTATTCATTTTAAATTCTATATTATGCGGGCCAATAGCAGCTCAGAAATGTGGCCCTGTGAAAGTAAAACGTGTTCGTCAGTTTACTGGATACAGACAGCGAATGATGAAAACTCTAACTCATGTAGCATATTAAATCTCATGTTGTAAACAGTTCATTCACAAAGATATGTTTATTTCATAACATGATGCAGACTGTTAGCGTTGTGTAACTTTGTGTTACTTGATAATCAAAGAGAAGCACATATTTGAGTCTACTCTTCGCGTTTTATACAAAATTTCCCTTTTAGAATTATTATTTGGGCTATAATTTCAGTGAAAAAATTATTCTTCCTGACCCTTATTCTCCTTATCATATACGTCACGGTTCATTTCCCATTTATTTAACGTTCATTATAAATATTGTAACAAATGAGAACAAAGAATTTTTCGAAACTTTAATTAAAATTGAGTTCAACAACCAGTTTAAAAATAATAACATACTTGATTTTAAATTGATATTTTATGATACTGGTATTGAACGCAAGCGATGGGCAGAATTTTGGTGTGGAATTTATATGGATTGGTATGACGGAATGCCCCGAGCTATGTGTAGAATTCTAATGCGAATTGCAATATGATAATGACACTAGTATAAATTCCTGATAGGGGTAGGATCTCTTTCATTTCGTTAATAACAGCGGCTGTACAAGTACATCTGAAAATAATCAGAACATGTTACAATTTTTTACATTCTCCACATTCATATTAATTCTGATCCATATTCTCAGAAGGTATTTACCGAAATTGTTTTAATAATATATTTTGAAACTATGTAGTATGAATACTGACAGCATCATTAAGTAACCAACATAAAATGTTATAAGCTTGTACACATCGATCATGAAAGAAATACGTACTGGTTTCGTTGTCTTAGACTTTCCTTTTTTTCTTCTTCCTCTTCCTCCTCCTTCTCTTTCACTATCTTCTCCTGTTCTTCCTCTTCCCCCTCTTCCTGCAACCTCTGCAACGCAGCTTGTTTCCTTTTATCAAGTAATTTGGAGCATTTTTGTCGAACCGTGGCTTATTATTCAGTTACATATAGTGTGTTTAGTGGGATTATGTTGAATAGTCGGGGCATTTCGAATAAATATTTTAGAGATTCAGTATATAACTGTTGTACATGAAGCAGATATTTTAGTTCATTTGATGTGCTGTTAAAATTTCTTCTTCATAAATTCAAATATAGCAGTCGAGACCGAATGTCAAAGTTGTGATGTATACTTCACATATGTTAAGTATGGAATGTATCATTTCCTTCTAAAATCGTAAAAATTAAAGTGTATAGCCGTTGCTATGCAACAACCGCGAGATGAGCGGATATACCCGGGCCGTTTCTGGGCACCGGCTCGGTAAACACTTTCCCGTTACTAGGCAGCAGATTCCTAATGATGCAACAAATAGACTACAACACTTGAAGGGCTGTGTTTTCTTTGTGGTCCGTACCGAGATGTATACGTTAATTGTTAGTTCTTTACGGGAGGCTGTGAAGAAAAGCTTTTCTGTGTGGTACTTGGAGTATACACGTATAATTGAGCGAGACTGTTATAGTTCCTATATTAAAATCCGTTGCCAGGAAACTGTTGGTGGAAACTGAAAAATAAAGTAAGGGCACTAGTTTCTTTAACACTGCTCTGTAAAGTGTGGAAATAATGATAGTGTTATAGTTACTTGTAGTACGACCCATAAATGGTAATTAAATCCAATTACCAATCCAAATCCCGTCGAGAGAAACTTGGTCTCTGACATTGAGAGAGGAACATAGACTGAGGGTATATAGAACAGGGAGCTGAGAACAATATTTGGACCAAAGAGGAATGAAATAACAGGAAGATTGACGAAACTGCATAACGAGAGCCTTGATGACTTGTACCCTTCGGAAAATATAATTAAAATGATGAACTCAATAAGGATGAGATGGGCAGGCCATTTAGCACGAAGTGGAGAGAAGAGGAGGACATATAGTATTCTGGTGGGGGAACCATAAGGTAAGAGATCACTAGGAAGACCTAGATGTATGTGGGAGGATAATGCTGAAATGCCTGTTAGCAAGATAGGGTGGGCTGATATGGCCTACTTTTATCTGGCTGAGGATATTGACCAGTGGAAGGTTCTTGTGAACATGGAATTTTGTAGGAGCTGGGCGAGAGGCAGCCTCTCAACAGTGGCTCAACTCCATGGTATTAGTCACTAGCAAAATGGTCTGTTGTAGCGCTGAAACGGAGAAAGAAGACTTTTTAAATTGAGGTTCTCACAATGGGCGATTACGAAGAATACTTGTTTCTTGAGTCTAATATCGTATAGTCCGCTGGAAGTTCAGCCAAGTTTCATGGGTACACACACCATCCATTTTCAGGTTCGAAAAGACAGTAAGCAAGCAGGCTTGCAAGAATCAAGAAGAGGTTGCATGGCATAACTTCAAACCTGAAGATGGATGCAATATATTCCTACGAAACTTTGGTGAACATTTACCTATCTATTTTCTTATTGCTAGTGGGGTGGGACTAAGTGCCTTGTACTGCGGCCACTTCTGGCCTATTGTACCAGCCCCAGATGATAGGTGAGGGTGACTGTGGAGCAATTGATGGAATCAAGACTGGCAGGGGAAACGGAAGTACTCGGAGAAAATCTGCCCCAACACCACTTTGTCTATCACAAATCCCACTTGACCAGACCCGGGATCGAACCCTGGCCGCCGCGGTGGGAAGCCAGCGACTAACCGCTTGAGCTATGGCGCGGCCAATACCTATCTATCTGTGGCTCAGCGGTCCTCCTGTTGGACCTTGGCCGCTTTTTCAGTTCATGTACACAGTCGGAAGGACTCCTTGGTCGGAGGGTCAGCCCGTCGCAAGGCCGCTACATACTTACTACGAACACAGAATAAAGGCACACATATATACATGCCTTGAATGGGATCCGAACCTACGATCCCAACATTAGATTGGACGAAGCGGCTACTCTGACCGGCGAGCATTCATCTGACTACACGATATCACACTTTGGCGTTGGAACGTATATTTTCATGAAATGAACTAAAATAATGATCTGTATTAAACATTTCGGAACAGGTTGTACGAGAGTAATAGTGGATATCTTAACGTACGTTTATATCTACAGTTACTGAGAAATGAATTAAGATTCTTGTCACAAATTAGAAAATTAATTAACGTTAGAAGCAATTTACCTCTACGTGTTATATTTTCTGTTCATTATACCGAATGATACCAATTAAACCCACACAAAATGTCACGGCTCAGAGGTTCTATTCCGTTATTAGGCAGCCAGGAGTGCTTTTAAGTCAGTATAAATGTTCTTTAGTATCTTGATTGTTTTACACAGTTTTAATATAATCTAATTTTAACCTACTTCCCTTATTTTGAATCAAAGAAAGGAGGCTTATGAGGTCACCTTTCGTCAGCCCGAACACTCGTGTAATATTTCGTAACATGTAATTGTTTATGAGACTGGCTCCCTACGCCCAAACCTCAAACATCAAGACCACGTCTCAAAATGCCACTTTGAGGACGGTTTGTCTATTCATGAAGAGGTGACATCAAGAAGTACTATTCGCTAACTGTACCAGTTGCCTGTATAAGTAGTTGACTCGCTCTGTGATTATGTATACAGATCGTCTGGTCGGAAGTTCCGCCAGCGCCACTTGACACGACACGGACCAGAAACGAAACGTTCGGCTCTGTGATTCATTTGACGTCATGAAGGTTTCAAGGTTTTATATTCTTTTGCAAAGAGTAAATTGGGATAATAGGCAGCAGATTCTTAATAATGCAACAGTTGGACTACAACAAAGGAAGAGCTGTGTTTTCTACGTGATCCGTCTCTAGAGGTTAGAAACAAGACGAGGTTTAGAGCTTAGTCAGTTGATAGTTCAGTTCTGTCCGTGAGCCTACGAAGAGAGGACTTGAGCGAGTCAAGCTGAAAAATCTCCACTGTTAGAAACTATTGTCAGAGAACGGCTTATGAAGAATCAGCAAGCTGGAAAAAAAAGTCTTAGCAGGTGCTGTGGTGATTTGTGAATTGTCGAGGTAGCTATGGTGCTATAATTCCATATAAGTGGTCAATAAATCCAGCCACCAATCCGAACCCCGTCTAGTCACACCTACACGTGACAAGGATATAACATATAGAGCAGGAGGCCCTGCTCCAATTTTGTATTCCATCTGTTTGAAGTTGTTTCGTGATATAGGCCTTTTAAGCCGTATTTGTAAAGTTATCGAGCTTTTCTCAAGTTACCCTCTGAAAATCCCAGTTTTTAATTAAAGATGAGCATAATGCCTCCACAAATTTGTTGCACACCAATGTCAACGGCCAGCGTATTGATCGATGTAACAACAGAAAGGTTCTAACGTAAGCCAATTCGAAGTACATGAGTTTCCAGCTCCACAAAATGGCTCACTGATCGTATGACCAGGCTTTATTGGGCATAGACATCAAATATATCGCTTATATTTATCAGAATGCAGGGTCTATGTGTACGATTTTTCATGAGTCGTAATGCAAGTCACGAAAATTAAAACATTGCGTGATGTCTATACGTATAGGCGCACTTCAGTAAAACAGGTTGTACCGTGGACACGAAGTTGACACGGGATTTTATGTTGTGTCTTTATCATTTCTCTTTCAACTTCCTCTCCTATCCCTTTTGGCGGTCTTGTTTCAACTTGTTATTACGCTCATTAATATATTTGTCATTATAACCACTTACATTATCTCTATAATATCCGTCTCCATCTTAATCACCATCACAATTATAGTCACTCTCGTATTTATCATCATAACCGCTGGTATCATAACAATGACATCACACCCATAAGTCATCATCATAATCATCATCATCACCATGTGCTACTACTAAACATTTCGTCTTCTTGCAGTTAGAAACTGGCCGACTATCTAACTAAATAACAGGATAACTAACTAATTCCATAGAGTTGAGTCCTTCGTGAGAAGCTGTCAGGCGCTCAGCTACTCAAGAATTTTCCAATATTTATGAAGCCAGAAGGTTCATTACTATATTCATAAGTTTCCACTGGGCCCTATCCTTATTCAAATCGATCCAGTCCCTACCACCTCACCCTATGACGTTTTTTCTGTGGCGCTACAGCCCAAATTTGGGCCTAGGCCTACCTCCATGAAGCTCTCAGTTTTCACTGCGGTTTACTAGGTCTTATACATTCGGTAGGACTCCTTGGGCGGGTGATCAGCTCGTCGCAAGGCCTCTACCTGTAGACAAACACAGAAAAACGCACAAAAACATCCATGCCCTGAGTGGGATTCGAACCCACGATCCCGGCTTCCGAGCGAGCGAAGACAGTGCATGCCTTAGACCGCTCGGCTACCGTGACCGGCCATCCTATGACTTAGAACCTTTTAATATTATTATAACCAACTACGTCGTCAGCTTACTGGCCACTTTCCTTCTGGATTCTATAAGCATTTCTCTTCACCACATGCGTTCCGAATGCACTGCCAATCTCATCCTCCTAGACTAGATTACTCTAAGTGTAAAATTCGGAGCCGTCAACAGAACAACAGAATATAAGCGATATTAAATGTTTAATATTCGGTTTGCTTTATTTCCATCCCGACACCTGCGTCGATCTGCAGGATCATCATCAAATGATTTACATACATGTATGTCCTTGTTTAAATATCAAAATTGATCCACTTTTTACATGATACGGACAGATTGCAGAAAATAAATATTCTAATTGTAATTGGCGACCGATCACAGTGGCCGCGCTGTCTAAGGCATGAACCGCCTTCGCTCGAACACTAAGATCGTGGGTTCAAATCCCACTCCATGCATGGGTGTCTGCATATGTTAATTCTGTATTTGTTCTGCCTGCGACGGGCTTATCCCCCATCCAAGGAGTCCTACCAACTGTGTAAAATCTCAAGAAACTGAAAAAGCGGCCAAGGCCCAACAAAGGGCTGTAGAGCCATAGTTAGATACGATTGTGCTTGGCGAAGAGTACAAGTCATGAAGCTCCTCATTATGCAGTTTCTCTAACCTCCTGTCACTTCATCTCTCTTCGGTTCAAATATTTTCCCCTGTATCCTGTTCTCAGACACCTTCAATGTGCGTTACTCCCTTAATGTCAGAGACCAAGTTTCACACAAATACGAAGCTACAAACTGGGAACCAACCAGCCGATCGCTTTTCCGGGATGAACCAGTCTCGACGTATTATTGATCTATAACAAAACTGCAAGAAGCAGATGTTTATGTGTTATAGTAACATCAAATCCATTTCCTCACGGTTGATCCCCGCAGCAGAACGCACACCATCACAAGATGGCGGCCAGGAAGAACGACAGTTGTAACGGCAGCGTGAGGCACAAGCCTCAAGTGGAAGCCTCACGCTGCACCTATACAGACACAGCAGAAATAAAAATAAACGTATAAGTACAGCTATCCCTTTATCGTGTCATGGAGGCTCATAGGCTAGAGAGACTTCGAGAGACTTCGACGCTCCTACTTTTTCCAGACAATCAGCTCACAGATGGCGGTGAGGTTGTCAGCCTTACGCGTCGGCTGCCCTTTACTCCCCAGGAAGATTCCTGGTACTCATTTGCTAGAGGCTGAGTCGACCCCAGGGTCGTAGTGCGGCTGGAAGAATTAGGTAAATTAAAAAAAATCCGTTGACCTCATCAGGAATCGAACCCGCGGCCTTCCGGCTTGCAGCATAGTGCCTCAACCAACTGCGCTACCGCGTGCCCCCTTACACCAAACGTAACCTCAACAAATACATGTACACTGAAGGAAAATGGAAGCATTTTATGAAGAAAGAAGTTTTATAACTCGAGTAGCACTGTGCGGAGTTTTCACTGTTTAATATTTTAACAGAAAACGTCTGCAGGGGAATTATGCTTCAGTGTAGAAGACCCATAATACAGTGTATGAAATGTAAGCTCTGGCAAAGCTAGTAGTGAATGCACAATATTTGATGATATCCAAAAGGCCGAAACATGTACTAAACATTTAACGAGAGGATCTCTAAGCGGTGATTATGAAGAGTACTTATAACGCCGTGCAGTCCCTTGAAAGTTAGTTAACCTTTTCTGCTTAAACCACATTGGTTTCTTGCTTGGTTTATTCTTCAACCCTGAAGATGGAACCGACATGTTCCTCAGAAACATTATTAGTTTTCAACGGACTACCAAGTCTTTTCCAAGAAGATAACAGTCTTCATTTAACGTGTAGAATAAAAGTAAATTTGTCATGTGCTTCATTAATTAAGCCCTACGGCGTGAAGGCGTATGGGGGAGTGGGTGTATAGGTCCATATTCTCTTGACCTCGGCACCAGTTGGAGGTGAGTGATCAGTTTCACGCACATGCCGTTTTACCCCCTGGTATCCTTTGGATAGGAGGCTGGGTGGACCCCAGAGCCGGTCTGGAGGACATGGAGAAGAGAAAATTCTTAGCCCTACCGGGAATCGAACTCCGACTCCTCGGTCGTCCAGCCCGTAGCGAGTCCGTATACCGGCTACAACATATTGTGTTGGCGGAAAATAGTACAATTCTAATATGTTGCTCGTGTCTGATATACACAACAAGATTGTGATGAAAAAATTATGTGAGGGAGAGCGGGAGAAAAGGGGCGAAAAATATTTATCTTGATAAACTGAAAAATATTCGCTTAGCTTTGGTACGAATCCTGACTTCCTTTGGACTGTGCAACGGTTTTTATGCCCTTTCGTTTGGCCTTCCTTCTCTCGTACGTTTATCACATTAACTGTTATAGTATATCCTTGTTTCTCAGTCATACCTCGCGTATATAGACGTGGTTTCTATTGGTAGGATCCTCGAGCAATTGCAGATTATTTCTCTGAAAAAGGTTAGAAAGGGTGAATATTTTCAGGATTTGGGGAT
This sequence comes from Cryptotermes secundus, assembly GCF_002891405.2. Classification (NCBI taxonomy): domain Eukaryota; kingdom Metazoa; phylum Arthropoda; class Insecta; order Blattodea; family Kalotermitidae; genus Cryptotermes; species Cryptotermes secundus. Next base: position 2,008,637 of record NW_019731264.1, on the reverse strand, counting down.
TTACGCATGATTTATAAGACTGGATGTATGGATGTGTTCACGCAATTCGTGACTGCAGGTAATTCAGAGCTATTGCTGATCTACATGCTTTACAGTTCATCGTTTCACACACACTAGGATTCTCAGTCTTCACTAGTCGAATCCTGGCAACGGACTTATGTATAACAATCTCACTGTAACTTCAGATCACATATGAAATCTTGTTTTGCACAGTCTAGTTCATTTCTTGCCATTCCTTCTCAATCACTTTCGACTGTCATCTCCAGAACTCGACAACTAACTCAAATGAACTCTTATTTAACTTAACTCTCTCAGCTTCTAGCAATAACCGAATCTTCTTATCTGAACCCTTTTTATAAACACATTGGACGGACCACACAGAAAACACTACCTTTATTGTTAAGATCTCGTGTTTTGCTGATCCGTTGCCTAGCAATGAACGCCTTATTATTGCGCGCGTTTACTTCCGCTGGAATGAGTTTACCGAGTTGTTGCCTACATCACATTATCTTTACAATATAAATTACCATAAATGTTATAATTAATGCATGTAAATTCTACCCAATTAATTAGTCATATTGGTGTTTCTTTAATTAATCAATTTGTTAGTATGTAAGGTGAATAACATCCTGCATTTCTAGCCGTGATATTAATTTCCGTTGGGATCGATGAATTACTGCTTCACAGCCACAAATATCTTCATTTTTAAAGTATATATACTCGTATTTATCTGTTTCTTCTTGTGCCTAAGTGAATATACATGCTTTGTGTGGGTTCCGACATCAAGTCGAACTTAGTGACATGGTAAAAGTGGAAGCGCTTCTTGAAAAAGTATTCATGCAGTAAACGTAATGCAGGCAGAATTTCACTTCTGCCAGGGAGACTTCCTATTGCCGCATCTTGTTTGTTCTCCCTTCTTTTCGTGAATCTCTTGAGGACGAGAGGTTTGCGTTCTCTTTCCTTCTCCTGTGGCTCAAACTTCCACCTCAGTAGACGCTCACTTGAGGTCAGGACGACAACGCTACGCTTGAATCATAATACTAAAGATGTCTCGATTTGTCAGCAAAATACAAGACATTATCATTACGAGAGCCAGTCTAGTCCGAACAAGATGCAGCAAGGTACAGTCAGCTTGACATAACAGTTGGTCATAACGTGATTAAAATGTAAGAACAAATGAAATATAAAAAACAAAAATTTTATTGGAATTTAACTACCATTAACCCAGCTAACTAATCATATAACTATCTTACTAACTAGTTAAGTAATTAACTAACTGAAGAGGTGCACGCGGTAGCGTCGTTGGTTGAAAAACTATGCTAAAAGCCAGAAGGTCGAGGATTCAATTCCCGATTAGGTCATTGCATTTTTTCAAATTACCTAATCCTTCCAGCCCACTGTGGCCCCGGGGTCGACTGAGCCTCTAACAGAAATGAGTACCAGAAATTTTCCTGAGGGTAAAGGGCGGCCGGCTCGTAAGACTGTGACAGACTCACAGCCATCTGTGAGCATATTGTCTGGAAAATGTGGGAACCTCGACATCTCAAAATCCTATGGGCCTCCAGGGCCTATTACAGCAGGAGGTTTAGCTTTACTTTTTTTTTTCATTGGCGTTACAGCCCTCATTGGGCCTAGGCCTACCTTCATGAAACTTTTCGTTTCACTTCGGTTTACTAGGGGAGCCGGGATAGCTCGGTATAGCGACTGGCTACGGGTTTTACGACCGAGGGGTCGGAGTTCAAATCCCTGTGGGATGAAAATTTTTCTCTTTTCAACGTCATCCAGATGAGTTCTGGGGCACACCCAGCATCCTATACAATGGGTACCTGGGTTAAAGCAGCCGGGGCGTGAAGCTGAACGCTCACCTGCAACTAGTGCCGAGCTCAAGAAAATGTGAATCTATACATCCACTCCCCCATACGTCTTGAAGGCGTGATGCTTAGTTAAGCACAGGGATAACTTTACCTTAGCTTAAGGAGTCACAACAGAACCACTGTCTGGTGGTGAGGAAGCGACTACCCAATTCAAGGAGACCGAGTTATAATCGAAAAACCATGACGTGTCAGGAGGTAGGAACTCCGCTACCTAATTCCCGATTAATGAGTCAGCTTGGTGCAATCATTGCCCGTAAACCTCACTGTCTATGTGTTTATAGAAACCTCGTGCAAAGGAGGCTAATAATAAAAAAGGGGGCGGATAGAAGTGACCAGAAGACGAGGAAGAAGACGTAAGAAGATGCTGGATGACCTTGGGGACAGAAGAGGATATTTTCATTTGAAGGAGAAAGCTCTAGATCGCATCAAGTGGAGGAACTGTTTTGGAAGAGACTGTAGACCTGTCGTCTTGACAGATTGGAAATTACAGATGAATGAATGAATGAATGAATGAATTCAGTTTTCATTTTAAGTGACTTTAATGCACCGAATTTTCATTCGTTTTACGACTGAACGCTTGTTGATAAAGATAATGCGTTAGAATGCAGCCATCTCTACAAATATTGCTCCAGTTCTAGTTTGTCATTAGGCTGTTCTGCACCGGTTATAGTCTCCGTTATAAAGACATTAATTTCATGAGCCTTTAAGCATCGTTATAACCGACTTAACGGCGTTTACGTAATGTTTATGGTTAGGAATTTTGGTGAATATCACTTAGAGATGGGGTCGCCAGCCAATCAGGCAGCGCTCTATAATGCTAAGTATCAAGTTACTGCTTCATAACCTAAATAACATTTCCCGTTGGAGTACGTGCACCCACTGTGCGAGTTAATGTGTCTTTATTTCGCTGAAGATGTTTATAGGAAAGAAGTAAGATAGAGGAGAGGGTACATTAAGGGCTGTGAGACACTGTGGATCCTCACAGCGATCACCGTCTTCTTGGGGTGTGACTTCGTGGAGTTTAGTACACAGGTACCAATATTTCTCTCTCTCTCTCTCTCTCTCTCGTAGTGGGGGGTGGAGTCCAGTTGGGTCCACTCGGTACGGCGGCCACTTATTGGCCTATTGTACCTGCCTCGGGTGATTATGGTGATGGAGAATTTGGTGGAATGAAGATTGGCAGGGGCAAACGAAGTACTCGGAGAAAACCTGCCCCAGCGCCACTTTGTCCACCACAAATTCCACTTGATCAGACCCGGGTTTGAACACGGACCGTCGCGGTGGGAAGCCAGCGGCTAACCGCTTGAGCTATGGCGCGGCCTGAGATATGTTGTTACTAGTCCAGTAAAAAGAAACACGCAGAAGCCTCGCAAGCTTATTTCTGAAGATTCATTTTCCTTGTCTTAAAACCTTATTTCTCGTATACCGTAACAAAGATTAGGCCAAAATATCGTCCCGAGATTAACTGAGCTCTTCGGTCTGTTACTTAGTCCCTCTAGGTCAGGCATGTCAAACTCAACTTGTACAGAGCGCCACCTCAGCCCTGTAAATAATAGTCCAGGGCCGCACTTCAAAATAGAAATATACATGAGACTATTCATTATTTAGGAATAATTTCAATATAATCACCTAAAGTGGAACACTTATATTTTGCCCACAAATCAAACATGTAATTTTACGTGTAAGATTTGAGGCTTTCACGGCGGTGACTATGAAGAAAGCAGTCTTCTCAGTCTGCTTTTACCGGTTCTCACGGTCTCTTTGCTTGTAGATTTCTTATATATTTTTCTTCTATCCTGAAGATGGAGGCGATACGTTCCTCCGAAACGTCGGTTAACACCACATCTACACGGTGCCAAATCCCAGAAGACTGCTTTCTTCATGTAATTTTACCTTCTATTTCACAACAGAAATAAGTGATTTCCCATTTTCCTTGTAAAACACGGCGCTCACTTTCAGTAGTTCTTTTCTTGCTAGTTGAATTTTTTGAAAGCGACATTGCCCTTTAAAAGTTACTGTACATGTACATGTACAAGAAAACTCGTAGTTGATAATTTAATGTTTAAGTGTAACCTTTATACGTTCATCACAATGTAACATCAGCACCTGTCGCTGTGTGAAGTGAACTGAATGACAATGTACAAGAGACTACCGGACTAGTAGGAAGGTGTATCTTGTCTCAATGGTCATAAAAGTGAAAGTTTGCTAGCAGCCCATTAGACAATGGCTGGGGGTTGCAAGCTAGTTTTGAAGGTAGAAATCCCTCGCACTTGTCTGTCAGTTGCCACCCTCCTTGCATTCCCATTTGATAGAAGCCTGGGGGCTCCAGAGTTATAGTCCATTCGCGGAGACGAGACAGCGTAAACAAACCAAGCCCCGCGTCGCCACGGCTGACAGCAAGGAGTGGACAAAGCGCCCAGTTACTTCAGTGTACTCACTGCATTCGGACGCACGTTAACCTGCATTCAGACTGAAGAGTGAACTTTGGACGCCCCTGCAACGGGACACGCATCACGTGATCGCTGCATGATTTCATTCATAGAGCGAAGGAGACACCGCGTGCATTTGTTTACGAGGACTCTCTCGTCTCCGCGAATGGACTGTAGTCTGGACACTATGCAGGAGAGAGAATTGTACCGGTAATCGAACCTCGCTCATCCAGCCCATAAGTCGTTGCTATACCGACTGAGCTATCCTGGCTTTTCGTAGACTCGCCATATGTACGGAATAACTGAAGGAAATTAGATGTAATATACCTGTTCCATACATCGTCAGTTTTGCTTGCCGTGCGGTTCGCGATAGATATTTGTTTATTTTTACCGAATTTATAAAATAAAATTCAATACAAATCTAAGAAACTTTCTGTATGCATTTTTTTTCTTCTTTTCATAAGTCGTGCTTCGCTCTGGAAATGCAGACTCTGCTTCGATAAAATATTTTTGTTGTCTTAGTAACATATTTCTTGTCATTCTGAATTTGACAGGTGTTGGCATTGATCGATTTAATGTATTATATAAGGGAAACAACCCTCTAGCCTTCCTATGGAGGTCTAGCTCCAGTCCTTTCATAACTTCTGTGCTAAAATAAGGTGTGTGGTTAGCGTCAAGCCATGGCCAACCGGCTTCCACGGAGAGAAATTTTGTGCTTGCCTGTAAGCGTAGAACACAGTGTACTTGAGATATGTAATTAAGGCTCACTCTGTGCGCTTGCAAACTTGAGACTGAATTTTTGTTGTTTTTCTTGACATGCGATTTAAGTTTTCATCGAAAGAATTCAAAGTTAGTGTCCCGCTGAAGTCGCGCCATAGCTCAAGCGGTTAGTCGCTGTCTTCCCACCGCGGCGGCCTGGGTTCGATCCTTGGTCTGGTCACGTTGGATTTGTGGTGGAGAAAGTGGCGCTGGGGCAGGTTTTCTCCGAGTACTTCGTTTTCCCCTGCCAATCTTCATTTCACAAATTGCTCCACAATCACCCTCGCGTATCATATGGGGCTGGTACAGTAGGCTATAAGTGGCCGCAGTACAAGGGACTTAGTCCCACGCCACTAGCAATAAAAAAATAGTGTCCCGCTGAAAATCTTCACGAAATTTAAGCCTCTTCTGCCCCTTCAAACTGCCATTTTCAAACATCTCTGTGTTTCTGCATGTAAGAGTGTATATATTTTATATTCATTTTACGCCGCACAAATTTTGAGTTCGCTTTCCTACCCTAAAAATGTACTCAGTCCCAAACATTTGTGTTGCATGCAAACAATTTTTTACCAGTTGTTCAGTATTTTTTTTTGAGAATTTAATAGTTTAATTAAATTATTTTTATACAAATAAAATTTTTGAAACTCATGGCACCCATATTTTACATGTTCGTCTGCTATAATGTTCGAGGTGACGAACTTCCATAAGATCACTTATAAATTTAGTGAAAATTAAAAGCGCAATAAATTTTGAAGAGTCTGTATGATTGAGTCTATACAATTGTTACCCATTTTGTACCATTTTTAAATGTTTCCATTCCAACCTTAAACGGTCAGTCTTCTTGAAATGGTTAGTATGGAGACAACAGCATGCGAGAACACGGCGAGATATAACTGCCAAGTTGTGATAGTGTACTGATATCCCCCCCCCAAAAAAGTAAAATAGTAGAGACGTGACTCAACTAAACAGATGAATATCGCTGTCGTGTTTGGACGCCATTACTCTTGCTTAAGAAATTGTCTGCTTGAGTGATCTGCGCTCTTTATATGAGGTTCAACAACACAAAAGAGAGCGAAAACCATGTATTAGACTTTGGTTCTACATTGTTCATAGATTAGCAACGACTGGATCTGCTTCCGCAGTTAGCTTCATATTCTATTCAAAATAGCTGCTTGAACGTGGGAGATGGAGTGCGTCCAGGGCGCATGCGCTTTCCGACAGTACATTCATCCAGGACGCATGCGCATTCCGACAGTGCATCTACAGCTGAGCGAAAACTACTGGGTAATTTCATGCTGCTATTATTCAGATCAAAACTTTATATTCTTATTTACTTATTTTGGGGTTATTTAACGATGTTTTCAGTAGTTAGACTATATAGCATGGAATGGATTGATGGCAAATAAATTATAGATTTGGAAAGATTTGTAAGGAAATGATCGTGGCCTCCATATCCCGGATGGACTGAGGAAACCCACAAAAGGTCCTCGGGATTTTCGGTGTCCTGGCCGAAATTTAAATATAGAACCTCTTGTTTAGAGATATTTCTTTTATACCAGATGTTTTATTTCAACAGCTCTTCTTTATGTACACTAGCGAAAACAACACCACACCCTGCTAGAGGGAACAACACACAAGCAAGGGGCATATGAGTATAAAGCAAACCGACGTAACGTGACATTAAGAACAACTATCAGGAAACAATATTTACATGTGGCATTTTGTAGATTACAGATCGCAGGCGTAACAAAACAACGGGCTAACGAACATAAGAACAAGCTACTGAAATAAAACACATCTTGCTCTAAACAAGTGGACGGCGCCCCTTATGAGGTTGATTAGGATTTTACAAAAGTAAAGAGAAAAATTTTAATATAAAATTTTAATGGAATTTAATTAATTATTTTTATTTTATTTTTAAGTGGACTGCAGCGCGCGGTTTTAGCGGACATGAGAACAGTGTAGCAGTTTCGATACATCGAGGCACCTGCAGATGCTCATCTGTAGCCGAAACGTATTGTGTTAAGTGTTAAATGTTGAAATTGGAGGAATGAAAAAAGGAACAATTGTTGCATTATTGACGGACTGTGATATACATAGACGTTAATTCAGAATTAAAATAAATGACGACAGGGTTCCCAATCAGAACATTTTCTTTCGTTCACCACTGCGTTCCATTAACAACGAGTAGCCTTTGTTTCTGAATGCTTGTGTTTGAGCGGCATCAGAGGTGGCTAATTTGTGCAGTGAACGTTGCACGCCTTGCCGAATGTACTACCAGATACTGAATATTGATGGCAAAACAGAGGCTACGCCAATTTCTACCTCGAGTTTGCAGTTGTAAGCTTGGCAACAATGAAACCTGCACGGCATTTTCTAAACGCGCTGAATACCACACTGACGCATGTATTGGTTATTTTATGTCGTTCTTTCGGGGTGGGGGCAGGGCTGGCACAAGGAGCTGTTCCAAACACAAAATATACCGAAGCAACGCAAACCCCGACCAGTTATTAATGTGCAGGAGCCACAAACTCCATTATTTCAATAATTCGGTGGTGGCTTCACGTTAATTTATTTTGGCTGAATATATTTTTATAAAATAATTTGCATTGCTTTCTGAGGTTGTAATTTAAATAATTCATTTTTATACTTGATTACCCGGGCACGCGGTAGCGTAGTTGGTTGAGGCACTATGCTACGGGGCAGAAGGTAGCGGATTCGATTCCCGATGAAGTATTGGATTTTTCGATTGACCTAATACTTCCAGCCGCACTATGGCTCTGGGGTCGACTCAGCCTCTAACAGAAATGAATATAAAGAATCTTCCTGGGGGGTAAATGGCCGGCCGGAGCGCAAGGCTGACAATCTCACCGCCATCAGTGAGCCGATTTTCTAGAAAATGTGGGAGCCTCGACCTCTCACAAACGTATGGGCCTCCATGGCCTGTTACAGGGATAGCTTTACTTTACTTGATTACCTTCGAGTACAAAAGCGAGACATCTGGAAATATCTAATCCATATGACAATTTAATAAGACAGTTTCCTCAGAAAATTTCTTACTATTCACAAGCGGTCTCTGTTACTTTGGTTACTGCTCACAATGCGCATTTACTGCACATATATATGTATATGCTAGGAGCCGGGGTAGCTCAGTCAGTATAACGACTGGCTACGGGCTGCACGACCAAGAGCTCTGATTTCGAGTCCCAATTGGGCCAAGAATTTTCTTTTCTCCACGTCGTCCAAACTGGCTCTGGGGCCTACATAGCCTCGTATGGGTACAGGGGGTTCTTTCCCCGAGGGTAAAGCGGCCGTGGAATGAAGCTGACCACTCACCTGCAGTTAGTGCCGAGGTCAAGAAAATGGATCTATATATCCACTTCCCCATACGTCTTCATGGCGTAGTGCTTAATTAGGCACAACTTCACTTTTTACATGTATATGTTGGTAATGTAATTGTACTGCCCATAAGGCTATTCGTGAGTTATTTCCTTTGTATTTTCTTAATTATTTCAATATCAGGAAACGTCTGAAACGGAACTAATTAGGCCCCTGTTCTTTATTTAATTTATCAGTGATTTGCTGGATTGGCCACTTCTATAGAAGCGTGATCAAACTTTGATCTGGGGATTATGTAATGTATGGTGACTCTGAACCACTGCCTAACAATATTAAGTACACCTGATTATTTGTTATTATCTTCTGCAATTAGAGTCTCATGAATATCCGTTGTGAACATACTGAAAGATGCATCTTTCTTTTTGGAAAGTGACGCCCACTCAGTCGGTCAGGTAATTCCCCTCCTGTTTATAAGAATTCAAGGGTTCATTACTGCATTCATGATATCCCACCCTTGTAGAATATCCTTGGCATAATGAATCAAGCTCATACTCACACACCACGCTTCTTTCAGATCTACGTTGACAGTCGAACCCAGGAACATCTAAAATCGAAGCGGGAGTATTGTGGCATATAGACTCGTTGCTAAGCGATGTCTCTCTAAACAGCGACCGTGAACATAATACCTTCAGCAACGAATTTACGCGCAACAATAGAGGTACTGTTGGAAACTGGGTGTATCTACGCGGTCCATGCCGAGCATTTATAAGGACGATAAATGGGGCGACTGAATATGTGAGGCTGCGTGACGTAGGAGGCGGCGAAAAGGGAACTGAAGCCGGGGGGTGAAACTGGGCTACATTTTCCCTGAGGGATATACATGAATACGGGGACCTGGCCCTCCAGGTTGGGGGGAATCTCGAATTTGAGAGTTTAAAATGTGATCGTGAGTCCCGCGGGAATCAGATTGAAAATGACTGTGCTGGCGAGGACCAGAAACAATTGTAAACTTCAGACTAATCCTCTCGTCAGAGAGGATGTTACGTAAAGACTATGAAATCAAGTATTCAGTTGAAGAAAATGATGGTCATGGGTCTCAGAGGACTTGTCGCCAAGACAAATTGGTTGGCGGTAAAGCACCAGTCCTAAAGTAACCCTGACTCTGACTGAGTGAGTTGTATACGGGAGTCTGTGAATGGAGGACTTGAGCGAGTGAAGCTGAAGAATTTCCACCGTTAGAAGCCGTTACCAGGGAACGACTGATGAAGTTGTCTCAGGCTAGAAACGTGGCTTAGCGGGTGCTATGGTGATTTATGAACTGTGGAACTAAGTGGTTACAATGTAATTACTTGTAGTTCCAAGTCGTGTGTATAAGTGATCAATAAATCCGTTCACCAGCTCATACCATATCTATAATCACCCTAAATCATGACAGCATTACAAACTAAACCGCGGTACCCGGTTCGTTTTCTTTTAGTTGGTTGTTTGACGTCGCTATCAGTATCGAGTCTAGGTACATCGGATGATTAATGAATGTAGAGCAGTTTGTGGACTAACTGGCAGGGGAGACCGAAGTACTTAGAGAAAATCCGTCCCCCTGTTCCACTTTGTCCACAATTTCCGGTTACATGTAAGATTTATGAAACGGACGGTTTTGGCCGGATGTTATATTGAGACACTCAAGAACGTAATATTTTAGAAATCCAACCTGTCCAGCAGGGATTTAATAAGCTGACGCAACATAGTTCCCATATTAAATTACAGACCAGGGCTTGAAGAACAATGCTTCAATGTGACCTGCTTGCTTCTGACGTTATTTCTGAGTGTGCTTTTTGCTTAACACTACACAACATCACTCTCTGTAGGTCTAATGGGAATATAATGTGGTCATAGTGTTGTATGTATCAGTGTCTTGCCTTTGAATTACACATCAGAGCAGGAAGTGCTTGTCCTCATGACCTGCCAACTTGTGAGGTCATCGTCATGTGTGTTACTGCTCACTTCTCATGAATAAAACAACCCTCCACCTCCAAACCCAGTGAGGAATCCCATAATTTGCCAGCACGTGTTTCTACCGCACTTCTAATACCAAGACACGCCTAATATATACTTGAGTATCAATTTAAAATGATCCTCTAATAGTTTGTGGTAAAGCAGTATTTATATTATTATTATGTTTAAACAGCCTATCGTCTTAAATGTATATTTAAGATATACGACGTTTCGGAAACTGGATCTGCTTTATCGCCACGTCTGGAAAGGGGTCCAGCTAAGTAGGATAATTTCCCCTTTGACACCTGATGATGGAAGCAGCTCCAGCTTCCGAAACGTATGGTTTAGATATATCTAAGACGATGGACAAAGTCCAATATAATCATTTTATGAGGAGCATTTATTTTATTTTTGTGTTTACACATAAGTTGGATGTTGAACGTCACTTTGCCTTTGTATGTGACTCTGTAGCCTGGTAGAATATTCCCAATATTTTTCAGAGGAACCTGCTGCCTTCTTAAGGTTTCTTAACGATCCACCGCACATTTGCCTTGTCACAAGTGAGAAGACAAAAATATTCATAGTTACCGGCAAACAAACAAACAAACTTCGTGGCTCCAGTCCGTAGGGAACTAAACCGACCGAGCGACCGCCGCTTGTCGGGCAAGGTAGTGCCAACTTTAGCGGATAGAGGGTGTCGCATGGACTACGAAACAAATCCCCCCGACCGTTAATTTCGATTTTCTAGACCGGAATAATTATCAGCATCAGAACCAAAACTTCAGGATATATCACGTGCAGTGCCTTGATTATACATGCGCATGCGCGTATGTTTATGTAAACCATACATGTTATGGCATATTTGTTCAAGGAAAGAAATGTGAGGTCAGCAAACATAAACTTTACTGAGTTGAGTCAGTTAGTCAGCCAGCCAGCCAGTCTAGTGAAGGTTTGGTTGGTGAGTTAGTGAGTTAGAGGACTGCTACGTCTCAGTCTTTGTGAGCTGTTGCTGAGGCGTGGGGATAGTTCGGGAACGCAGAGGAAGGGGAACGTCCGCCGTTGGAAGTCATTGCCAAGCAATTACTAGAGAAGACACGACTGTGGACACTTGTGTGTGTAATAGTGACGTGTAAATTGTAGTAATGAGTTGTACAAGAGTTCAATAAATCCAATTACCAGTGAGAACCTTGTCTATAGTTATTAAATCACGTGACAATATGTGCACATATAGGGGTTAACAGACGTTAGCTCAGTTGGGCAGTACGCCGAACGGGTTGGTCTAGAGTTAACGCTCTACATTCGTAGTCGCGATGCGCCATTTTCTAATCTCAGCCGCGACACCAGCTGTCCTGCTTTAGGTTCTTCTTGGTATTCTTCAGCCTCTCCATGTAAATAGTAGTCCCGATGAGGTCACTGGATTTTTTCAATTGTCTTAATCCTTTCTGCCGCACTATGGCTCTGGGGTCTACTCAGCCTCTAACAGAAATGAGTACCAGAAATATTTGTGGAGGGGGTGGTAAAGGGCGGCCGGTGAGTAAGGCTGACAACCTTACCATCATCTGTGAGCCGATTATCTAGAGAAAATGTGGGAGCCTCGACGTCTCACAACCCTGTGGGCCTTCACGGCCTCGAACAGGGATAGCTTAACTTACTTACTTACTTACTTACTTTACTATTACTATCAGAGAAAGACCCTTTTCTTACAAATACATTTTGTCAGTCATTCCATAATTTTATGCTGACAGCGTCGTTACATAAGCAAGGCGGGACAAAATGGCGCCAGTCAGACAGAAGGTCTGCTCGCCAGACATTTCTCCACAAGGAAAACCGCACCTACCCATATGGTTCCGCAGCCTACCTGACGTCACATAGAGGTGGTATCCTGCCTCTTCTGTTATATTGTAAAAGGTGCTTCTGCGTTTTATTGGCCATGGAAACCCTTTCAGTAATTTAGAATCACCCGGTATATAGTGCCTATGTAGCTGTGTATAGCCCACATTCATATATGTTTCAGGGTTTCACGGGTATGAAAATTTACATTGCGCCTTTCTGGGTTATAACGTCGTGTAGTCTCGTAAGTGGTTAGTAACTCTTCGGAGGATACTGCTGCTTCCATCCTCAGGTATAAGTGAGTCATATTGGAATATGGACAGGTTATACAGGGAGAATGGAGGGATATTGGAGTCACTGTGTTTCGTTTTTATGAGGATAGCCACATACCAGACTACGCGACCTCATAATGCAGAAGACACAATACCAATATCCACCGCCGTTAAGACGTAAATATCTTGTTATGACTACCGGAAGTGGTAAGGGATATTCTGACTGATCTGTTTCATCATTTATTTGTTTCCTTCGTGTACGTTCTGCGATGTTTACCTTCAAATGTACCACAGCTGCTTTTCTCAAGTCACTTTCTGCTCACTAAATTATGTTTAGTACATTCGATTAAGTGTGACTTAAGAAATCAGTTGAGGGTTGTAAAATGACAATAATCTATTCACTATGACTGGAATGACTCCATGAGAAAGGATGTAGAGACACTCTCCGAAACGTTTGAACTCTGTCATACAGAAACAGCTGGTTACCCAGGAAGACATTGTTGATTTCAATCACATTTGAAGCCTTAAACCATCAACACTGATTTTGAGTGTGAGCATGCTCACCAGTCTGCCACTCAAATTGTGTGACCTCACTACTTACTTACCACGGACTGTCTGACTTCTTGCTAGAGAATCTTCCTCTAGAGCTCGGTAATTACGCACCTAGGGAAGAAGATTCCTGCTCTAGAACAAGCGGAATGTTTCTTTGATCTCTTCACCCTCCCTCGGAACCCTATACTCGGCCACTTGAATCCATTCCACGTATACAAATTGTATTGTGACATGACACCCGAAATCCGAATAGTGAAATCAGAGGAGCCGTCCATTGCTATGCAACGAATCCGTAAACATATATTCCCATGGCAACGAATACGCGAGCAACAGTTAATTAGTTTCCGTTGCTATGCATCGGCACTGTAAACACTCTTTTCTAACAATACAGAAGCTATGTTTTCTGCTTGGTCCGTGCAAAATGATTATAAAGAAGTGTTGAATTGAGTCGAGTGAGCGGAGTTTCGAGACGCTAAACTTGTCGGGATATGAACTTGGGAGCAGAGGAATTGAATTGAGTTGAGTTTACAGCTGCAGAAGAATGGCAAAAAAGAAAAAATTAATTAGGCGATGCAAAGAAGATTTCATATGTGATTTGAAGTGCCAGACTGTTATAAATCCGTTGCCAGGATATGACAAGTGAAGACTGAGAATCCTAGTGCGCATGCAACGGTAAACTGTACATAGTGTAAATCAGCGACAGCGCTGTATTGCCTGTAGTCCCGAGTTGTTTGAATCTATAGGGTGCAATAAATCCAATCATCCCATCGGAAACCCATCTTATAAGTCACTGACAACTCCCTTAGCGTTACAGTATTTATCTAAGCTCAAGTTTACTATACGCCTAGGCCATCCTAGTGATGCATGCTATTCAAACTGAATTTTTTAATTCATTTCTCATTATTCACTGTGTTGCATTGCTCCAAGCGCCTGATAATTACTAATGTAATCACCCTGGCTGTAGCCAGAGGCGAATAACAAACGAAACAGAAGTTGTATTGTTTCGCAGTATACATAATACACTTACTTCTCTAGCAGACGAGTCGGTATAGGTCAGTCAGTAGAGCGATGGGCTACGGGCTGGACGACTATGGTCCGATTTCCGGGCTTAGTAAGTTTTTGATTTGCTCCTGAGCATCCAGACAGGTTCCGGGGCCTGCCCAGCCTCCTATCCAATGGATAGAGGGAATTCTTTTATCTGGGGTGAAGCAACCGGGACGTGAAACTGCCTACTCTCATTTAGTGTCAAGGTCAGGAATGGAGGCAGTGAACTTCAACTTCATCACTCTCCTTCATAGGCCGTTGCTTAATTAATTAAGCCCAAGAACAACTTTGCTCTATTTACTTCTTTCTATAAGCAACTTTTATCCAACGTGACTGTACAGCATCATGTAAAAATAACCCAAGGGGGAAAGGCTACACTACACAGCGTAATTTATGCACTTAAAATATCAAGGAGTCAGCGTTTTTGTAATACGACTTTAAAATAAATAAAGCAGTACTCGACTTAACAGGATCTTTTGCTAGGCATATGCAAAAAAGAATACGTGATGTGTAGTTATATCTTTATGGAACATTTTTTCCCCTGGCAAAGAAGTTTTCTTTTATAAAAGAAAAATTGTGCTTCAAGGAAAACATGGAACGTTCATATTGTTTTAATTGACAGCTTTTTCAGTGAAACCACCAGCAACAGTGGGCTTGATTTGCAAAGCGTGATTCATAAAACTTGTGCTTGTAACTTGTTTCATTTTTGCGCATAACATAGGCTTAGATGTAATGACTGCACGAAACCGCCAACCTCTTGAACACCAAAGAAAAAGGTAAAGTTCTCCCTGTAACAGGCCTTGAAGGCCCATAGGGATGAGAGAAGTCGAGGCTCCCACATTTTCTGAACAGTCGGCTGACAGATGGCGGTATGGTTGTCGGCCTTACGCGCCGGCCGCCCTTTACCCCCAGGAAGATTCATATTACTCAATTCTCTTAGATGTTTAGTCGACCTCAGGGCCATATTACGGTTGGAGGGAACAGTTCAGTTGAAAAATCCAATAACCTCATCGGAAATTGAACCCACAACCTTCCGGTTTGTAGCATACTGCTTGAACACCAAAGGACCCTTAATATTTATATGATAATTGGCGGGACTTGTTTGGTTAAATAAAATAATTTTTATAAAATTAATATTCTGTGGTTTAATCTGTGCATTCTAATGTCTGGATCATCATCAGTTTTTAATGTCTGCTTACGACTGAAGACTGACACGCTGGGGTGCTGGATACTCTATCTATCTATCTAATCTATCTATCTATGGCTCTAGAGCCCTTGTGGATTTTGACGGCTTTTTTATTTTCTTAATCTGTACAAATTCGGTAGTACTCCTTGAACGGGTGATCAGCCTGTCGGATGGCCTCTACCTACACACAAAACAACACAAGCACAGAATAAACGGACACAGACATCCATGTCTCGAGTGGGGTTCGAACCCACGATCCCAGTGTTCGAGCTGGCTCGGCCACTGTGATCGGCTACTGGATACTCTTCATGGACTGAACTACTTCATGATGGAGTCCACTTTCGGGCGGTCTAGCCGTAACGCTCTAGACTAACATGACACTCCTTTCGAACCTCAGGCCTGATAGTGCTCATACTCATTAAGATAAATTATCTTTTTCCTCAGTTTCTTTAGGTAAATGTTAGGATATAACCTTAAGTGGGCCACGACGGCTTTCCAAACTGTAGATCATGCATCACCGTGTCTTCCAGTATGATATAATCTGCTCAAGGAAGGTGCCCATGGAATTACAGGTTTCGCTAGCTGCTGCCACAGATATAAGCTCGCCATGCGGTGCAGCAGCTCCGACTTTCCGACTCAGGTCTCCCCTAAAACCTTCGTCGAATTACTTCCGTTGCTTTGCGTGATGATTTCAATCAGGCGGTAATTTGCAGTGGTGTTCTTGGCGGTTCATACATAACCTATGACCTATTGTACGCGATAAGGCATTGCGGAAATGTTATTGCACATACGTAGCTCGAAGAACGAAAGAATATTATTTGTAATCTTTGCACTAATGTTGTAGCGAGTAGAGCCGTTGCCGAGTAACGGCCTCGAAATAAACAACGAATACCCGCTGCTATATAACAGATATTTTATAAGAAAATTACGCAAACGTTACCTAGTAACGCCTTCGCAGGACAAACTCGTTCCCACGAAAACGGTTGGATTACAAAACTGAACGGTGTTTTCTATGTGGCCCATGCCAAGATGTTATGAACGAGACAAGTCAGCTGTCAGAATTCACTTATAACAAATTCACTTGGCAGTAAATTGTGAACCTGTGAAGAGAAGACTTGGTCGATGCAGTTGAAGAATCCCTATTGTTAGAAGCCGTTGCCGGGTAACGACGAATGGAGACTGCAGCAGACTTGGTGTGTGTTGTAGTGATTTGTGACATAAAGAAATCGGCGATAATATTATAGTGATTTGTAGTTACGACCTGTATGTGATCAATAAATCCAGTCTCCAATCCAAAACCCCGCCGAGAGTCATTCATACACGTGACGATATGAAACTAGTGAAAATTATTATGATAAATACTAAACAATTTTTTTCATATTATGCTCAACTCTCTTGTAGCTTGTTACGAACCTCTTCGTACCTTCGTTAGGTAATCATACGTGGAGCAACGTGTTATTGTTCATGATTGGTTAACTAAATGAATTCGTCTATTGATTATTCAGTTAACCAGTTACATAGCTAGTTAGTTTGTCAGTCAGGCAGTCACCGAGTCTCTCAGTCAACCAGTTACTCAGCTTTTAATCACTTAGTCATTGCCTGATCTTTTTTTCCTTGGCACTACAGCCCTAGTGGACCTAGGCCTATCTCCATGAACTTCTCCGTTACTAATCATTACTTATTTAATTTTAATTTATTCACTAAGCCAGATAGGCAGTAATTATTGAGACTACTATATCATGGGATGCAACATGTTGTAGATATTTACGACGTTTCGGAGAGATATATGTAAATATCTACGAGACTACAAAGATTTAGTTATTTCTGTCCTAAAATTCTGCGAAGTTCCAGCAGTGCCATCTCTCTCGTGCGACAGTAAATACTGGACTTTCACTAAGCAGTAGCTTCAACGGATCGAATCCTCTGAAATGGGATTCACAGAAAACACTGTTCCTCTATTGTCAAGTATGCGTGTTTATTGGCCGGTTACCTAGCGATGGTTCTAAATGTATTCCTCAAGAATCACGTAATGGTGACCTATCTGGAATGAAACAGGTTGTGAGCCGATTAATAAAAACGTTTGCTTGTATGACTATTTCTATTTGTAAGCACAATAGGCCGCAACACTACAGAAGTCATCACAGTTAGAAATAATTATTCAGTTAGGTAATTAAGTCAGTAAATTTATGAAATAGCTGGTCGTTTATGAAACTAGTTAATCAGTTTACCCTCTCGTTTCTTGAATTGAGTTCCTCATGTTACTCTTGTTGAAGGTCGTATGCTTTGTGCCCGCTTCAGCGGCTACCCACACCGTCCTCAGTTGACGGGATAAGCCTGCATTAATAAAGGAATGTTAATGGCTTGTGGCAAGTCATGCTAACCTTGCTGATGAAGCAGACATATTAAGTAACCATGCAGGCATGAGACGCCCAGAAAACATGACAGTAACCGCAGCACCAAATTTACTGCTTGTCGAACTGAGCCCTGTTTCTCAAGTTTTGTCGGTGTGACGCACCGAGCCCCCAGCCTCTCGGCTACCCGCCTGCTGCGCTACGTATGCCACGCCCGCGTCACCCAGCCCAGGGGATTACGGAGCCAATCAAATAAGCTAATGAGTCTGGAGAATGAGGACACTGAAGCCACGTGAGCCCCTTGTAGAGCGGCAGCTTGATACACTCATTGCTCAGCTGTTCCAACCGTCGTTCTTGATTTCTCTCTAAATTCCTGCAGCCTAAATCTGCTTTATTAAGGTTTTATTTACATTTCTTGCCTTCTCTTTATGTTTAATTCCTTAATTTTTGTTGATACTTTATTTTGAACCCTCCGTCTTCTGCAATATTACGTCATGCAGTCCTTTTGATAGTCAGCCAACGTTTCGGACGAACATGTCACCTCCATCTTCAACCGTGGAAATGGAGTTGACATTGTTCTCCGAAACGTCGGTTGACTCAGCGAACTTAACGGCGTTATATTCCAACAAGAGAGAACTATTCGTAACCATGACTGTGAGAACCTCAGGTCCTGCTAATCTTATTTCGTTTCTCCATTTATGTTTTTCTTCGTTCAGTGCTTCTTTATATTCCCCTCTCATTTTCTTTATTAGTTTCTTTCCCGGCCTTCCTGTAAATTTCTTTCTCATCTCCTTTTTTTCTTCTCTTCTTTTCTGTTTCTTTTCCATACTTCGTAGCCCTATGCTACAAGCCGAAAGGTCGCGGGTTCGATTTCAGGTGTCATTACATTTTTCAATTGAACTAATCCGTTCAGCCGCTTTCTTAAGCTGTGGCAGTTTCAACACAAGTACCTTAAACCGATCCAGTCGGTACATGGCGTGTAGAGAGTTAATTTTCTTGCTGCAAGGTGAGTCCTTTACACTTTGCAAGAACATTCAGCCCGTTTTTGAAAGAAAACTAACGCCATAAAAGTTTCCCCTTGGTTTAATTAATTAAACCAGAGGCAATGAAGACATATGGGAGACTGGAGGTATAGCTCCACCGTTCTTGAATCCAGCATTAAATAGATTCGAGTGGTCAGCTGTACGACCATAGCCACTTTACTTTATGGGAAATATCACCCTCTGGTCACTGGATCGGAGGCTTGGTGGGCGCCCTAGAATAGAGGAAAGATCTCGTGCCTCTGCCGGAAATTTTGCATGTTTAGAGTTGACTGTTTCGGCCCAACAACAAATTCTGTATATAGTCTCTAATACAGCTGCACTGCCGAATATCCGCCTTGCTTGTCGCCTTCTTGTAAAGATAAAAGCGGCCATTTTGACGGCACTGTCATAATGCAAATGGCGTAACGGGCGGCACCAAATTTTAGCACATACTGCTTTATACACATGCGATAAAGTAGCCCTTAGTAAGGAGTTAGCATTCTCTGTTTAGTGTAGGAGAGCCTTGAAAGTGAGACATTGCTTTACTAAGCTGCAGAAGGTTTCTACGAGTATACGTAAATTAATGGGAACTATTGCAGATTCTGATGTCATAGTGGGATTGGAAGATACAGTGTGCGAGGTTTTGTATGGAAGTCCTGAGGGGGAAATGAAGATTATTTAGTGTGTACACAAAGGGGGAGGGGAAGGTAGGAGGTGAAGTTATTGCAGAAACCACTGGTCTTGCAACAGTACTGCCACCAGCTTAAATAGTTTGAACCAACCATATATAAACTGTATGTGTTAGATTTGGACAACTAAACATTAAGCCTCTTAAATCCCATGCTGGAAGCACACTACACACGGGCAACTGCAGACACAGCATAGTGAAGCTAATATTTGCTATTTTCTTGAAAGATGGAACTGTGGAATCAAGAAACAGGGAGAGAAACTAGCACGTGTCCTTTGTCCACTGCATTTATTCATGAGTTAGGAGTCTGGACAACTCAGCCAGTATTGCGACTAGGCTATTGGCTGGACAACTGGGGAGTTGGAGTTCGATTTCGGGTTGAAGCAAGATAATTGTCTCCTTCCATAACCTCTAGACTAACTCTTGGGCTCACCCAGCCTCCCCTACAGTGCGTTCCAGGGGATTGTTTTCCCGGGGTAGACCGGTAGGGTCATGAAGCTGACCGCTCACTTCCATCCAGTACCCAGATTGAGAACGGCGGAACTATTCCTCTTGATATCATGATGCCTAATAAATTAAGCTCAAGAGCAACTTTACCTCATGTATTCATGTTGTTTCTGCTCCTACGTCTTTGTACCATATACTCGTACATTCTGGCTGTGTTGCTAACTTTTCGGAATTACATGCTTCCTCCAACTTCAGGATGTAGGTGGTTAGGATGCGTGAGTATTCATGTCTATAAGACTACGCAGGTTTTGTTCCAAGACAAACACGAAGGGGAATGCGGGGGGGCTGGTTTTAGATCTGGGCCTGCAGGAACAGCAGACAAGAAGTGACAGCTTTTCGAGGTCACAGATTGCACGAAAAACATCGGAAGTTGGAGTTCCAAAGCGGTCACCCGTCCATGTCCTGACCAAGAGCAATGTCGCTGAATCTCCTCAGCCTTGCGCCGGGTGGAGTGTAAGGTGGGGGGTGGGGGGAACACTGTTGGTCGAAGGTGTCTTACTGTAGGTTAGGTAGCAAGGAAATCTTGTACAGTGAGAAGTATATCCTATGTGAATTTGTTTATTCATAAACATACATTTATTCGAATAATTAACAGACGCTTTGCCAAAATAATATCGAAGACTTCGCAGCATTTTGATTAAACCAGTCATAACATACGGTACGGACTGCCTGAAGTGGAGTAACAAATACCAAAGAAAACCAGATGAAGGTAAAAATTAAAGTTGTCCCTGTGCTCAATGAATTCAGCATCACGCCATAAAAGTGTATGAGGGAGTGAAGTTATACTTCCAACATTCTCAACCTCGGCGAAGGACGGAAGTGAGTGATCAGGTTCACGCCCCGGCCGCTTTACCCCCTTGGTAAGACCTTCCGGTACACATTATATAGAAGACTGGTTGAGCGTCATAACCAGCCTGGACGCTGTGGATTAGAGATTATTTCTTGCCTCCCCCGGGAAACGATCCCCGGTCCTCAAGCCCGCATCCCGTCGCTATACAAAGGAAAATACACAAGAACGAAATAAGAGATTCGAGATCCTTGGTTAGATATAACAATTCCATAGAGATAGTCTTTGACAAGCTAATCGTCGCTCAGCTATTTAAAAACCCCTGCACCCACTTTTGGATCCGAAAGTTCTTTACTATATCCTCAATAGTCCACTATTTATCTCTGTCCTGAATAAGGTGAAGCCAGTGCAAATCATGACAGTGGGGTCCGTTTCAATATTATTCTCCCATTCGCCCTTAGGCTCCTCGGAGCTCAACGGTCCTTAACTTTCGTCGGATACGAACTCGCTCCTGTAAAATCTAGTACGACCTCTTCTTTTCTAGTCGGGTAAGAACTCTTCCCTGCTAAGGCCGAATTCCAAACAGATTTGACAGTTACGGTCTTGTTTCTGTGGGGCGCCTTCTCTGACGAGAGGACGCGTCCGTCTTTTGTATATGCTGCTGGCCCTTGCCAGCGCAGTCTTACTTAGGGCCGAGTCCCTTGGGACTCACGACCATATTTTACTGTCTCAAAATTGAGACTTCCCTTTTCGTCGCCTCCTACGACTCGCAGGGTCACGGTGGAGGTATTCGACCCCGCCTCCACACGGGGTTGACTGAACTAGTCTCTTGCCGCAGTTGGACTCTTATAACTTGCACTCGGACTGAATAGGNCGCAGGGTCACGGTGGAGGTATTCTACCCCGCCTCCACACGGGGTTGACTGAACTAGTCTCTTGCCGCACTCGGACTGAATAGCGAATACCTTGTCGAAGGGTTAATTGCGCCCGCTGCTATGCAAACGCTGCTTCAAACAATTCGTTGCCGCGGGAATACGTGTCTACCTCAATTCGTTTGTAACGGTGGAAACCCCTCTGTTAGACTTTCATTTCCGGGGCAACGATTGTCTAGATAATGTGGCACCCTCAACGTCTCACACCCCTATGGGCCTCCAAGGCCTGTTATAGGGATAACTTTACTTACTTTTTACTTTTTAATCCATATTCTGCTAGTTGATTGACAAATTAATTTTGATACTAATTACGTATATATTTTTTTTAATTGCATTCTGCCACAAACTAAAGTCTTCTATGTTCATTTTCTCGATGGACATATTAGAAAAAGAGGCAAATTAAATATATATNCACACACACATCACATATACTTTAATGATAATTTGCAGCTTGTTCTTTGTTGGGTTTGGTGGTCTCACATCTGTGACTATGGAGAATACTGTTTTTTTAACATGGCGCCGTGTAGCCTGTCATAAGTTTGCCGACGTTTCGAGGAGATATGTACCTCCATTTTTAAGGTCGAAGAGTAAACCAAAGAATCAGCCTGCTGGGCCCACCCTGCTTGCTACTTTGCTTAATGCTGGTTTCCTGAAGATGGAGGAAGTTTGTTCTTAAACGTCGGTAGTCTTCTATTACACTACAAATATTTGTTATTCAGAGAGGCTCTCCACTTTTCCTTCCGGTCGTAATATACTCGAACATTTCTACGATAAATATCGATTCTTATCGACTTAACGAATTACTCTAACGCTAAAAGTGTCGGTATGGCCGAGTTTTCCTCTCGAAAATAAGGAAACATGAAGCGGTGTGTGATGATTTGCTTCACCAGCATCCAGAAATGACCACAGACAGGAGCTGTGACGCGCAACGCTTCGGAACTGATAACGCCCTGCGTGGCAACCCAATTGCACGTCTGAGATCACACGGAGTGGAGGCTGATAACCACAAGAAATGAGGTTCGCATAGAAGTCAATGTCGTGGCGTCGACAGAGACAGAATATAAGTCGCGAGGACTTTATGAACGGAAGAGGAGAGAATATTGAAAGTTAGCTGAAGAAGTGAACCGAAGAAATTGTTCCTCGGAGAAAGCGACTCGGTTAAGATCGATAAAGAAATGAGGTTGAAAGACAAGGTTATTGATCTTCGCTTATGTATACACAATAACACCGAGTCCGTAATGCAGAATCTTTCTCGAGCAATTCATGATCGCTCAGAAATTTCCCACTCTTACGGAAGGTTAAGTGAAAAATGTGGCCGGTCACGGTAGCCGAGCGGTCTAAGGCATGTACTGTCTTCACTCGCTTGGAAACCGGGATCGTGGGTTCGAATCCCACTCAGGGCATGGATGTTTAGTTTGTGTGTGAGCGTTTTTCTGTTTGTGTACAGTTATAGGCCTTGCGACGAGCTGATCACCCGCCCAAGGAGTCCTACCGATTGTGTAAGATCTAGAAAAACCGAAGTGAACGAAGAAGTTCATGGAGGTAGGCCTAGGGCCACTGGGGCTGTAGTTCCAATGAAAAAAAAAAGTGAAAAATGTGAAGTCCCTGTGCTTAGCTAATTAAGCACTACGCCATTAAGGCGTATAGGGGAGTGGATGTATAGATCCACTTTTCTTGACCTCGGCACTAGTTGGAGTTGAGTGGTCAGCTTCACGACCCTGACACTTTATCCCCATGGAAAGAGCCCCTGTACCAACCCTGTACCAATTGAATAGGAGGCTGGGTGGGCCCTAGGGCCGGTCTGGACAACGTAGAGCGGAGAAAATTGTTTACCTTACCGGGACTCGGAACTCTGCGCCCTTGGTCGTCCAACCTGTCGCCAGTCGCTGTACCGACTGCGCTATCCCCGCTCGTGGAAAGTTTAGTTGCCAGTTCATTAAATCTTGCTGAATGCTATACCGAGCCAGTTAATTTCAATCCATAACCTCACACAGAATTTTTCTAACATACAGTATAATACTCCTTTCTGCTCTATGTGTAGCTAAATTAAAATCAAATTCTTTAAACTATGCGTGCTATATGGACAGTTTTTGTAGTTTATTTAGCACCGCTTTTAGTACCTCACGTTATATCATCGAATATATCGATGATAAGTTGACACTCAGTTGGAAAGAATGTGGATATATATATATGTTATTTATTATACTGCAATTGGGTTTTAGCCCGGTGGCAGTAGTACACAATAGGACACAACAGACAAGTAACACACATTACACTAAGTGACAACACGTTCAAACAAAACACAACAATAAGGACATCCTACCACAGTGAATACAAACCAAATACGATTAACAACTACAACAATTACAGAGAAATACAAACAACAACCACAACAATGAAGTGGTCGTGGCTTAATAGAAGGTAATTTCCGGGCATAGGCCTGGCCGAGATTCGAAACGAATCTCCCAAAATTCCCAATCCTTACAACTTGAGCCACTGTGTTTGGCTATACGTGTTGCGCCATCCTCCCACTCTTTGAATTTATCACTGTAAATAGCATTTCGGTTTCAGTACACAAATGTCTCCTGTTTCCCTTTACTTCATTTTCATGGATACAAATACGTATTCATCCTCAGACGCCGTCATCGATGTTTCCCCCACACGTTTTCCTCAAAACATTGGAGAGTCCTACATGCCAACTAGGTACGCTAGAATTCCCATTGGCCGATCACTGTGACCGCGCGGTGTAAGGCATGAACCGTCTGTGCGCGCTTATTCTGTGTTTGTGTTGTTCGGAGTGTAGGTAGCGGCCTTGCGTCGACCTGATCCCTGTCCAAGGAGTCCTATCTACTGCATATGGGGTTAAGAATCTGAAAAGGCGGCCAAGGTCCAAAGGGCTGTACAGCCATAGAGAGAGAATTTCCATTTTGTTTGATGATATTAAAGTAAACAGGTAAAAGTTTCCCTGTTAACAGGTCATGAAGTTCCATAGTGGTGTGAGAGGTCAAGGCTCCCACATCTTCTAGAAAGTCGGCTCACAGATAGTAGCAATGTTCTCAGTCTTACGCGCCGGCCGCCTTTTGCCGCCCAGGAAAATCCATAGTACTCATTTCTCTTAAGGCGCGTCCACATTACTCGTGCTTGTGCTCGCTAGACTTGTGCTCGTTGGGAGACTCGTCTGGCTTTTGCTTGTGCTCGTAAATCTTCGTCCACACTACTTCAGTTGCTCGCCAGGCTTCGGCGCGTGAGGATCTGTATATTTACTCGTAGTGTGTATAGGCTGTAGTCGTATTTTAATTTATTGGCTATAGTTTTTAAATTAAAAATTTAAAATGTCCTTGTCTCGTGACTTGTCATATCGTCCACATTACTCGCGAGCATAGCGAGTCACACGAGCACGAGTAATGTGGACGCGCATTTAGAGGCTAAGTTGACTCCAGGGCCTGGAGATTGAAAGTATACTTTAGACTTCACACTTTGGAGATTCCTATATACTGTGCTTTCGCTTATCTTAGTATTAATGTACTGTAGGGTTCATCATATGAAGGTAAAATGACCATGTGCTTAATTAAATAAGTACCATCCAATGAAGGCGTATGGGTGAGTGGAGGTATGGCTCCACTATTGTTAACCTTGGCACTAGATGGAGATAGGTGGTAAGATTCACTCTCCAGCTGCTTTACCCTCGGATTGCGAGGCTGGGTGGGTCTCAGGGCAAGTCTCTACGTCACGGAATAGAAAATATTAGCTTGCCCTTCCGGCAATCGAAGCCCGGCCGTCTATCTCATAGCCCGTCGCCATACCGACTGAGTTATCCCCAACGTCTAAATATACGTCAAGTCCTCTTTTGTTCTTTCTGTCCGTCCTCTTGGCATTTGTATTTCTATTAATATATATTGGACTTACTCAACTGAAGTAGGTAGGTCGCGTGATTTATAGCCTCGGAGCGGACCACATAGAAAACACCGCTTCCAACAGTAGTTCCATTATTGCGTGCGGGCCGCTGCCTAGCAACCGTCGTTGTTTCATTTGTTTCGCGGTCGTTGCCTAACACCTGGTCTATATGCCACAATATTCTTGTATTACTCGTATGTTATTTTTATTTAGTTCTGCGTCCTATAATCCCCCTAATGCCTGTTTTTTTGCCCCTTGGCACTACAGCCCCAGTGGGCCTAGGCCTACTTCCATGAACTTCTCCGTTCACTTCGGTTTTTCTAGATCTTACACATTCGGTAGGACTCCTTGGGCGAGTGTCAGCTCGTCGCAAGGCCTCTACCTGTAGACAAACACAGAAAAACGCACACAAACATCCATGCCCTGAGCGGGATTCGAACCCACGATCCCGGCTTCAGAGCGAGCGAAGTGCATGCCTTAGACCGCTCGGCTACCGTGACCGGCCTAATGCCTGTTTACATGTAGATATTCCTGAATCTCTTATCTAAAGCCTTGTGCCCGCAAAAACTTTTTCCGTCAGATCTCAACATATGGCTCCGGTCTTCTTCTTCACTACATACTGTAAAGGTCTCATGTTCATTACGCTCGTGCTCTCCTTGTGTCTCGAGACAAGCCTGATGATTATGTGTCTTGTGTAATAGTACTGTTCACTTCGCTTCTTACTTATTAAACGTTTCATATACGAGAAGTCCTATGAATTGTCCATTTACAGACAGTGACTGATCATAAATTTTAAATGTGGTGACACATTTCCTGGATTTTTCTTTTGTTAGACTGTATCGTCGTTGCAAACACGACTTTCATAAATACTGTATTTCTCTTTCTATCAGAAACTGCACGACCATTCCAAACTGACATTAATGCAATATGCATAACAGTGCAACGCTGAACCATGACGCAATAGAGTACAAAGGCCACAATTGAACTGGAAGAGATCTTATAACGGAAATAGGCTGTGAAGACCCTCCACAGTGTACGAATTCTTGGTGATGAAATGGTAAGTTCACTCGCCAGGTGAAGTGAATACCATTTAATATACATTGTAGTACTCTAAAAGTCTCTCTGTGCACATGGAAGTTGTAGGGATATGATAGTCATTTTTTCAACACTTTCAAGACTGAATTTCTTCTACGTAGTATATAAAAATTAAGTCCGCACCTCACAGGAAACGCATTCCGTCTCCGTTACAAAGACCGATGTGTTGATGCTGTTATTGTGAAACCATACGGAACACACTCTATGGGTTGAATGCAGACTTTTAGTATGTAAAAGTAGGTGGTACATACAGCAGCAACTGGGGTTTAAAGGGTTAATTCACTGTGCTTTATCAGTTTCATGTGTTCTATAGACAGTGCCGACAACGGTGGCCGCGCGCTTAAAGACATGACCGTTTTCGCTGGCTTGAACACTGGGATCATTGTTTCGAATCCCACTTGAGACATGGATGTCTCTGTTCGTTTATTTTGTGTTTGTGTTGTTCTGTGTGTAGGTAACGGCCTTGCGACGGGTTGATCCTCCGTCCAAAGAATCCTAGTGACTGTGTATAGATTAAGGAACTGAAAAAGCGGTCCACAAGGGCTGTAGAGCCATAGATAAATAGATATTTTATTTGTTCGTTAGTTTACCGTTAAGTATGTTAGCTAAGTACATACTTAGCTGCCTTACAGTTTATTTGTTAGCCAATTAACAGTTGAAGAAATAGTTAGAGACTTCATTTATTTTGTTCAGTTCGTAGATATTTAAATAATCGTGTCTAAAATCTAGTTATAAATACCGGCAAATCTTAGGGTACTTATACAGTTGATTGAGTTATCGTTTAGACAACTAATTGGATACTTTGTTGCTTTATTTTTAGCGAACTATTGTTAACGCTGTAATGAGTCTTCTGGGTCTGTAAAAGGTTGTGCATTTCTTCATTATGATCCAAAAGATTGTGACGATGGTACATTAGTACAAATATTATGTTCATGGATATTATCCATCGCCCTCCTTTTATCCAGAGCACGCGCTGTGTTTTGAAATATAAACAGGACGATGGATAATATCAGAAATATTTTTATTTCTTCATTAGCTACGCTACCCTGTGTTTCTGAAGACGGACTATGTTACATGGATGTAGTTAGTTAAGACAGTAGATAGTTACATTCTAATTGTTTATTTAGGTATTTGGAGAAAAACTTAGTGCCTTATGGACTGGAATGATTTTATTACCTTTTTTTTAATAAAGTACTAGTCTAAATCAGCAGGGACACGTGGCAGCTTAGTTGGTTGAAGCTATGTGCTACAAGCCGGATGGTCACGGATTCAATTCTCAATGAGGTCACTGAAATTTTTCAATTTACTTAAACATTCGAGCCGCACTATAGCCTCAAGGTCGACTGAGCCTCTAACAGAAAAGATTACCAGGAATATTCCTAGGGAGTAATGTGCAGCCAGCGCATAAGACTGACACCCTTACCGCCATCTGTGAGCCGACTGTCTAGAATATGTGGGAGTCTCGTGGTCTCACAGTCCTGTGGGCCTCCACGGCCTGTTACAGGGATAGTTTTATATTCCATATTTCGGAACTGGAACGCTCATGTTTACCGGACAGCAAACTGTGGTGGGTAACCTGTTAAATGCTGAGTATGAGCGGAACCCGTACAAGAACCCATGCGCTAGCCAGAGCCACACACACTTACATATATACATATACACTTTCCTTTAGTCGGGGTAGCGAGGATCAGAAGTTGTAATTCCGTCATGTTTCCGACTTAAGTTTTCTCACCATCGCACTATTTTTCTTATACGGAGTGGGCTGAAAGTAAATTAATCTAGGACGTCCTCTCTTATTAACCGGCATTTTGAGATTAGAACTTGCCAGTTGGTTATGTAGAACGGTGTCACAATATTCAGAGTTGTGAACATGTACGGTCATATTTTGAAGAGTTTTTTTTTAATTAAATAATTTATATATTTCATTTATTCCACTATACATTTTAAGAAAGAAGTTAACTGACTTCTCGGCATTCTGTGAATTCTGTCACGTGTCTTAGTGCCTAATAACGCGGGTTCTGGATTGGATGAGCGGGCTTATTTACGCTTTATACACGCCACCAGTAATTACAAGTACTCGCTATCGCTATTTACAGTAAAAGTAAAGTAAAGCTATCCCTGTAACAGGCCGTGGAGGTCCTTAGGGTTGTGAGATGTTGAGGTTCCCACATTTTCTAGACAGTCGGCTCATTGATGGCGGCAAGGTTGTCAGCCCTGCCCGCCTGCAGCCCTTTACCCCCAAGAACATTACAAGAATATTCCTGGTACTCATTTCTGTCAGAGGCTGAGTCGACCTCAGGTCCATAGTGCGGCTGGAAATATTAGATCAATTGAAAATATCCAATGACCTCAACGGGACTTGAACCCGCGACCTTCCGGCTTGTAGCATAGTGCCTCAACCAACTACGCTCTCGCGTGCCCCGCTATCGTTATTTCTACACTTTATAATTCACCCTTAGACAAACACTAGTCGCCTCCTGGCAACGCAAATTAAAATACAGGAACTATAAGAGTCTCACTGAATTACATACACCTTGAGACCCATGATCAGAGATTTCTTTCAACTGAACCCTTGCGGCAGTACTCCTCATGTATCATCCTCTCTTACGATAAGTTGGCTTAAGTTAGACCGGCCAATCAGAGTCAGTGTCAAAGTTACTTTACGACTGGCGTTTTACCGCCAATCAGCTCGTCTTGACGCCAAGCCCCTTGAGACCCACGACCAGAAATTTTTTAACTGAATCTTTGCTGTCGTATTCCTTATGTAACATCCTCTGTGACGGAGAAGATATGTTTGTTCCTTATGAATAGGCTTGGCCTATTTTCAAGTGTACGTATCGCACATACTCGTATTGCATGTTATTGAAAATTATTTCTTTTTCACAATATACAGTTCATCTGTCAGTACAGGCTTTGCAAAGCAGATCGTGCCTGTCTTGCTTATGCTGCAGCGGCTAAAGTTCAGAGTAGACAGTTTGAGCAGTGAGTTAATTGTGAGACAGTCGCCACCCGGTAAGGACGTGAACACAGAAGCTGAGAAATATTTACTGTTGAGGGCCGTAACATAGTAACGGCTACTGAAGACTTAGTGTGTGCTGTAGTAAGAAGTCGAGTGCGTGAATCATGCGTTCATTAAATCCAATTACCAATCCAATCTCCTTGCCTAGTCATTAACACGTGACAACATGATCAAAGGAAATAATAAGAAAGAGTGAAGAAAAGGGGAAAGACGAAGACATTAAGGGTGGGGATGTAGACGTACAGAAGAAACATTAAGCAGTCGGGTCTAGCTGTAATTCCGTGATTTTAGATGCTCAGTTTGAATCCTGACTGATACTTTCATGGTTTTCCTCAGTTCCGCAAGGACCTCAGATCAGATCCTTTCCAGTTCATCATAACATTTGATGCTGTACAGTATGCTTTATAACGCAGCAATTGAGAGCGTTATTAAAGCGACAGGCAAACGCAACAGCTAGTGAAAAAACATGACTACAGGTCCTCAGAATTGTAAGGACTCTGTGCTGACACCTAGCACACATGCAAACAACAACATATTGTCTCCTGATCGCCCTCGATACATTTGATACCAGACATAATACGAAAATTGAGAGGCACTTGATTTCGTTGATGTCAGGCGATTTTTGTCGCCTGTTGGCTCTCTGACTCCTCATACAATTCGAATTGCATTGTCTGTGCTTCTGTTAGGGTCTAATTGTTGTAACAGTGGAGCAGAATTTCGTACTAATTTCCGAGACTCATTATGACATCGGTGTATATACTCCAGTGTTCAGTTTCAACAATCGAGTAGAATCAATCAGATACATTAAACTTTTACAGCTTTCAATTACAAATATTTTTCTTCTGAATAAACTCACGCACAGGACAGAACAAGATAGACGTAGTAGTGTTCATGTTGTCAGGAGTGAGGGTGTGTGAGGGCATAGAAGTAGTTGGATCTGGGGCCAAGCGTACGAAAGGGAACTGGAGGAATTTGTAGAAATATGGTGTTTCCTACTTTGTACCACTCGCTTAATGTCACGGCAGTTAAATTAAGAAAAATGACATTGGCTTAGCTAGTACCGCGAAAGGTGCAATGTCAGAAATCATGCAATAAATAGGCCCTATTCAGGACAAGAAACTTTGCGGTGAGAAAATTTGATTGATCATTGTGTCGATGAAAGAATAAGTCTTTCCTACCCTGAAAAAGGAGAAAGCAGGATCATTTGAAACTTCGATAATGTCTATAATATTTCTAATGTAGTATGCTACAGTGAATTCTCACTACCAATTCTTTCATTTTTCTATATTTTCTCCTTCATATTTCAGTCGTCGCAAGTTCCTCTAGAATACATTTGCTTGTTTCTGAGATATATTAAATAAGATAAAGTTATCCCTGTAACGGACCGTGGATCTTCATAAGATTGTGAGACGTCGAGGCTCCCACATTTTCTCTGGACAATGCGCTCACAGATGGCGGTGAGTTTATCAGCCTTATGCGCAGGCATCCCTTTACCC